>NC_137463.1:150183405-150753842 GCF_964235325.1 Thermobia domestica
GTGCAGATGTTCATAGTCCTGATTATAATAGTTGCACATAATCGATACCAAGACTTAAGCCAAGTAGCGCGCGCTTTTGAGCCATGCCAAATTATTTCCAACGATAAGTCACGTGGAAGATAATGAGAAATAGATAGAGTCTAACATTTACAGGCAAAAGCTGACCTGAAACTAGTTTTTTTTTTTTTCGGATAATTGAATTCATGCTGAAAACTACTATGTTCAATTCACAAAGAGTGACTTGCAATTTGACTGTGAAACATACGATTTGGGCACCCCACTTCCGGTAAAGCTGGAAGTCGTAAGTTTTACCAGTTTTTACAGTACACATAAGCTTCTTGATGGATTCAGACTATCTGAATAGTATCACAATTTTCTCGCATAATTCCCTTGGATGCTGTTAGACTTCAATGACATTTTGCGGTTGAAAACGATGGTTTCGGAAAACAAATAAATGTTTCATGTTTTTCAGCATGAGATCGAAATTCAGCAAAAGGAATATTCCATTTAAAAAACTGGTTCCAGTCAAAGTAGGTAACTTCCATTGGGAGCGAAAGTTGAAAATATTTCCATTCGATCTGGCATGTTTAATTCACTCCTAGGAGGGTTTGAACTTTTTATTTGGTATATATATATATATATATATATATATATATATATATATATATATATTAGGGTGGAGCTATTTTTTTTTTTTTTTTTCGAAATGCGAATTTGGATAGGGGGCAAAAGTTGCATCATATCATAATACTTTACCCTAGAAAATTTCAAATCTCTAAAATAATTTTTTGCCGGGGCGCAAGGGGCCTTAAATTTGAGATTTTGTAAATCAATTTCCATTTCTTTATAAAGATTTGGCAAATCTTCGCTGAAAGTAAACTGTAATTTGTATTGTGGATAGAAGGCAAAAGATGCATCCTTTATCAGTAGACAGCAACAAGAATTTTTAATTCTCTAAAATTATTCTTAGAAGGGGTGCAGTGGCACTGAAATTTGGGAATAATAAGACGAAAAGTAATCAACTATAAGCATTTTGCTAGTTTGTCATAAAGGAGCTTTTTGCTATTTAGTAAGAGTCTTTTCCTCATATCCTATAATGAACTTATTGGCAGTATTAAGTCACTAGTATAATAGTTTGGTGGATGCAGATACGAGGGTAAAGCACTAAATCAGGGTGCGCGCTCGTGCAGGTGCTAAAGTCTTGCGCAACTGTTTGGCAGCGTGATGATTGTTATCAGAGTGTTGTACGAGTACACGCGACACGGGTCTGGTTAGCGGCCATGTTGCTACGTTAGTGATCTGATTAGTTTTGCGTTTTGTAGTTACTTGTGGGTTTATTATCTACCACTGTGGCAAAATCAACCAGATAGAATGTGCCAAGAGCAGAAGAAATGTTTTGTAGTGCCAAAGATCTCGACTGGAGAACGCTTCCAACTTACGAAGACGTTATGGCATGTTATTTATTTACGCGTCAGCAGCTGAAGGGAGGCGGAAGCAAAGAACAAGCAGAGAATTTGATTTCCACCTAGGTAGCAGAAATGATAGAAGATATTTGGAAACGTGTTTTAATTCCTGTTGTTTCACTCGTCCGTATATCAGTAGTGATCAACAGTTACTACAGAAAACTGCAAAATGTTTTTAAAATTGGCAGTAAGAGGGAGCATGAAAGAAGAAATAAACTTCAAGAATTGAAGAAGCAGGGCGATAAACCGTTTGACAGAACAGCTTGCAAGTGCTTAGATTTCACGGTGTGTCGTTGTACAGGACACTCAAAGTGCTTGTATCGGAAAGAGTGTTTTATCAGACAAAAGGAAAAGTAGAAACATGGTAATCGGTGGTATTGATGTTACTTGGACAAAGAAATGAGAAGAAAGGAAAGTAAAAAGCGATCTAGCGGTCAAACTTTCAACCAACTCAGTACCAGTTACATTACTGAATCTTCAGACTCCTCGTCATCTTTAGAAATAAGAAAAGAAGGCAATAAAGAACACACTGAAGCTGGAGAAGATCCTGATTTTAGTTGGAAGTATCCTTTAAAGACAAGAAAGCAATCACAGATTAGATGCACGGAAATGAGAAAGTTTCTCCCAACATTAGCAAAAGTGAAGGAGAAAACCGGGCGCGACTGGAAGAAAAATTACAACTATTGCTACTGAAGTTTTGGGAGATTTTAATATTATGAGTCAAGAGCAGACGCGAAACATAGTTGAAAGAAGTAAAATACAGAGAGAGAATGCGAGAAATCGTAAAAGTGTAAGAACTAAGTAACGGTAATAAAGTGAAACCTCGCACCATCTATTTTAATGGGAAGAAAAGACAAACACTCGTAATGTCCGGGGCCGGAAGTCACAGAGATATGAAGAGGAAAGAACATCATTGTGTCCTTGAAGAACTGGGTAATACATTTCTCGGTCATGCCTCTTTGACCGTTCCAGCATCAGCAAAGAATATTACTACCTAGTTCCATCTGCCGCAAATTACAAGAAAATAATGTGGATCTATCAGATATGATAGTTATCGCCTGCGATGGTACTAATACTAATGTCGGGTCAAAAGGAGGATGACTAGAGTGCTCGAAAACTATTTAGGGACACCCTTGCGGTGGTGCATATGTTTGTTTATTGCATATCATTGAATTCCACTTCGTCATTCACTGAAAGAAATCGATGATGTAACTATTGTTGCTTTATTTGGCCCTATTGGTAGATCATTTGTGAATTGTGAAACAAATCCAGTGTGCGGCTTCGGAAAGATTTCTTCGGAACTCCCTACATTCCTAAATGTGCGTGATCTCAGTTATGATCAGAGATATTTTTATGAAATATGCCACTCTGTCATGAGAGGAGGCTGTGATAAAAACCTAGCAGGTAAGAAACGTACGGAAACTTGCGCGTGCTCGCTGGTTAACAATGGCTTGCAGACTTTTGCGTCTATATATATCAATGTCAAATTCTTCAGAGGAGCTCAAAACTCTCGCAAAGTTCGTTGTAAAAGTATATGCATCAATGTGATTGAGCATAAAACTGAAACCTCTTGCCATATAAGGAGCTAAACATTTGTACTTGACCATACACTTTCGCGATGTTTGCAAGAACCAAACAAGACTTCTATCAATAAAGTAATTTCCAGAAAAGCATTCTATGCGAATCCTGAAAATATTCTTATTGCCATGATTGGGACGACAGATCAGCTATTTGAATCCTTGCTGCCGATAAAATCCTCCAATCCAGAAAACAATGTAAACGTTCTGAAAATCGTTCCTTCCAAATGTCAGTATTAAACTTCCAGGCTAGTATTTACACAGAAGTGATAAACTGAAATGAGTGTAACAACAGAACCGCTAATACTGACTCATATGGCAGATGACAAATTGCGAGAAATTTGTTCCTCAGAAAGTACACGTGTTGATATCCCTGAGTTTCCATGTCATACGCAAAAAGTGGAAAGATTAGTGAAGCTTCTTCGTCAGTATAAGGGCCACGAGAGATTTCATTATTCGTTCCAAAACTGACTTGAGAAAATACATTACTACAGTATTTTGCTTGAAGACGTGAATGAAATTTATGAAACATTCAATCTAATATTGGTGGGTGGGTGAGATGGAACTCGACGGCAGCCACCTTCTCGTGGTGAGTCCTGGATTGATGTAGCCTGTAACATAGAATATGAATGTCGATAGCTTTAGAAATCCACCTGGACACGACAACGAATCTTAACACCTTCAAATAACAACCTCCTTCAAGCGAAGAGCTGCCTAATAATTACACAAATGCACAATAAACGTGTAATTATTTATAAAATATATCAAACTTACGGCCCCGGCTAAAGAATATTTTAGAGAATTGAAATTTCTCGTTGTAAAGGATTACAATATGATGCAACTTTTGCTCTATATCCGAATTCTAATTTTTAAAAAATAAAAATTTGGGCTCTTTCCACTCATTTACAAAATCTATCAAATTTAAGGCCCATTGCGCCCCGGCTAAAAATTATTTTAGAGAATTGAAATCTTGCAAAGTAAAGTACTACGATATGATGCAACTTTTGCCCCCTATCCACAATCAAATTTGGAAAAAAACTTTTTTTTGGACACTTCACTCCACCCTAATATATATATATATATATATATATATATATATATATACCGGGTGAGACATTCAAAACTGTTTTTGGGAATATCTGGAAAACTACAAATCGGATTTTGAAAAAGGTGTAATAAAAGTCTCGAAGGGGAACATCCAATGATACCACACTCGACCCCCTACCCCCACCCCCGGGAGCGGGAGGGGGGGTCAACTTTGAAATCTCAAATACGAACCACCACTTTTTATTGCATATGCTGATTCTCCGTGAAAAAGTACGTAACTTTTGTATTGAACATTTTTTCGTTACGTGATAGATGGCGCTGTAATCGACAAAAATCAAAATGGCTTACGAACACTTGAAAAATGAGGCATTTAAAACTGTTTTTGGGAATATCTGGAAAAAGTACAAACCGAATTTTGAAAAAGTTGTAATAAAAGTTGTTCGTTTCAAAGGGGGACATCCAATGATACCACACTCGACCCCCTACCCCTCTCACCGAGGGCGGGAGGGGGTCAACTTTGAAATCTTAAATATGAACCACTTTTTTTTATGCATATTCTGATTCTCCGTGAAAAAATACGTAGCTTTTGTATTGAAATTTTTTTCGTTGCGCGATAGATGGCGCTGTAATGGACAAAATAAATATGGGTTACAAACAGTCGCCAAAATTAAAGTAAGTTACAAAATACACATCAGATTAGAAAAGTGATATTTGTGATATTTTCGCAAATGCTACCAAATTACACCATAGTTGATTCCTCCTCTACAATCTCATATTAGAAAGGCAGTTATTCTAAAATCTGTTAATGATAAACCGGTGTTTTATAGTAAAAACACTTGATTCTCCAGAACTTAATACCTTACAATGTCCACATTGTTAGTGTAATTTCTGTCACAGATGTCACTTAAAGAGACAGCATTTGGAAACACTCAAGGTTTGTTTTGTATCAATGTATTAAAATCTAGATTTAGCGTTTCTCAGGAACAACGACGTGGATGTAGTAATAATTTGTTCCCTTCGGGATGCTTTTTTAATGTGAGCTCCCTTGCCTCTCACTATCCGGAGCAGGACGTTTGGGCGCAAGGCCGTTTCGGCGCGAGATGTTTGGGCGCAAAGCCGTATATCTAAATAGGTTAATCTTCTTAAATGGGTTATAATTATAATGTATTTTATAACGAGAACCCGGATGTTTTCCCACTAAAAGCCTTGAAAATAGGCACTAATATCACAAATACTCTGTCATGAAAAATAACTGCACAACTTAAGAAATTCAGAAAGATGAAATTTGGCATCAATTTTCTAAAAAAACAAATCTTCAAAAAACTAAATTTTAATTACGTTATTACAGTATGCCCTATGGTAAGCAGTCACTGAAAGTCTCAGTTGCATTAAATGCTTAGGCCTAGTTCTGTTCTAGTAAATTTTTGTATATGCCTAATGCAGAAGGAAAAAAAATCTTATGTTACATTTACCATGACATTATCATTACATTACGAAATTTTAGGCCAAACCCAGCAAGTACCGTAAGACGGGGTTCTTTTGCACGAGATTTAAGCCATTTTAACAAAATCGCATGAAACTTACAAACGTAATGATTTAGAACACTGTATTTTAAACATATAATACCTATAAGGAAAACATTAGTGCAAGTTCATTAGTAAACATTCAGTATAACTATAGTTATTGAAATATAAACTTTGGTGCAAAGTAACCCCATAGCTTTGCACAACATACAAAAAGTAAGTTCGACACACGAACATAACGTTTTTGTGCAATGTTTTCCCTTCAGTATTTATACATTTTACTTTCTATACAAACCTGCATGCAGTCTACAAATATTTATATTAGAATGATGGTACTGGTATCAGTACTTAGTTTGAATTATCGATATTTGTAGAGAAATTATGTATTTTCTGCTACCGGCACAGGAACCACATTCTAATAGTTTAGCATATGTCCCACAAAAATGCCAACTCAGGAACAGAAAAAAATCCTCGTGAACTGATTTGCCTTGGTTATTCCTTAGGTCCAAGAATATCATCCCAACCTAATTAGTGGGAGATTTATGGGATTTGGGACTTTCAGGCTGAAACCCACCCAAATTGCACGATTTCTTATTTAAAAAATCTAATGTTACTCATTCCTATGCGTATAAGCTGAAATCCCCCCCCCCCCCAAAGTCTAGTCATTTCTATGTATATATATATATATATATATATATATATATATATAAACGAAGTCTATGAGTGAAGCCTCTCTCAAACTACTTTTCTGGATCCGCCAATGTTCATAATTTATTTTTCAACAAGAAATTCATTCCAGCATCTTCCTAAATAGGAAATTTACCTAAATTTAGAACGCAGGAGGTTCCAGTAGTAATAATTTCCTGTCTAAGCGCTATTTTTGACCGGTGCAAAGTAACCCCGAGTACAGACTGAAACTG
The DNA here is from genome assembly GCF_964235325.1 of Thermobia domestica. Classification (NCBI taxonomy): domain Eukaryota; kingdom Metazoa; phylum Arthropoda; class Insecta; order Zygentoma; family Lepismatidae; genus Thermobia; species Thermobia domestica. The sequence goes on from NC_137463.1 coordinate 150,189,936, forward strand.
CCTTCTCCCAGTTTTACTGGTTTTATGACTTTAAAACGTTTCACATTTCAATTTCAACTATTGCATCAAATTTCCATTATACAGAGTAGTATTCTACGAAACTGACTTAACTTTGACGGAAAATCTTGTACGTAATATCTTTCAAATTTAGGCGGCCTTTACAGTGACTGCTTTCCATACCTCTACAACAATGAACCCTCTCGGTAATTAGAACTGATGTTAACCGCCAACATTATAGCCAAAATACAGTTAGATGTTCTATCTTACGGTACCAGTTGAAACTTCCTGCTTTCTGTTCATGGTTTTGCCGACAGAGAACTGTGAAAATCTTCATATTTTGTGCAAAGTAACCCCTGATGTGCAAAGTCTTACGGTATTCTACAATATCAACAGTTTCAAAATTTCTGTACAACAGTACGAATTTTTCATCTGCCCGAATATATTTTCTTCTTTCCATGGGAGGGTTTCTTCTCGAAGCATTGCCTCGTACACTGGTTCTGCTTTTTCTCTGTCCTTCGAAATGCATAAAGAAACTGCCAAGTCGATCAATATTGTTCCTTTATGTTAGATATATTATAAAGGACAGAAGTTTAGTTTGGGGTGCCACAGGCTGCCTACAGTTAATTTTATTTGGACCACTCCTCATATTTCAATGAATAGCTAATGCCTATTTTTATGAAATCTGAAATAACTTTCTGTTAATACAATAGTCTCAACTATCCGGCCTAATGGGCAGATCGAATAATACAAAAGCATTCAATAAATACTCACTTCCTGAAACACCCACCCATAGCATTAACTCTTAATACCGCAAGGTGTTTCAGTTACACAAAACCGCAAGGTGTATCCAAAGGACACATTGCCATTTCTCACCACATTTCGTTTTCAATACTTTAATATTTTATTTTTTCTTAACTGCAATTTTGTAGAAATGTGTATTTAAAAGCAATACATTCTAACATCAGCCAAATATATAATATTCAGTGTTTCGAACCCCTTTGCATTACGAAAGATAAGCGACAACAAATTTGTAAAAGTAAAGACAAATGTATTCTTCATAGATATATTTTTGTATATTTTTGACATAACATTGATTAAGTTGTACGTTGAACATCAAAATACTCTAATATAAGGAAAAAATATATAATATTCAATGTATCTATCTCTTTGTACTACTAAAGATAAAGAACTACTTTGAAAAACTAAACACTAATGTTTTCTTCATAGACTTGTTTGGTATTGTTGACAAAACATTCAACATTTCACACATTTAACATCACTACATTCTAGCTTCTAATACAAGACAACATATATATATATATATATATATATATATATATATATATATATATATATATATATATATATATTGTTCAGGGTTTCCATTCTCAAGTATCTAATGTATGATAAGCGACTCATTTGAAAAACAATGAAAATATTTAATATTTTCTTAGTACATATGCTTTGATATATGATTGTCATTACATTTTTGTATATTTCCCCTTAAGAGTTACCCATGGAGCATTTCAGACACTTTCTGATAACACTTGAGTGCTCAGGGCAGACATTCTTCTTGCAAATATCACACACTTGTCTCTGCATTCTGCACTTTTTGGGTTTCAGTGTGCCAACACCTGTGGATGATACACCTTCTTTTCTTTATCAGCACCTATATCGTCAGTGTTTTGCATGCTTCACAAAAGAATAACAGCCTTTTTCGGTTTTGAGCAATAGGAAACTAATGTGAAATCACTTGTGAACCCGAAAATAGATGATTGCTCAACCCTGTTCTTGCTTGGTTTGAATTCTTCAGGAACAAATGATTTGTTTTTTCTCACAGTGCCTATTATTGTTAGACCGTTTCTTAGTAAAGTTTTTCCGAGTTCCATGTCTGTAAAAGAATTGTCACAAGTTATATTTCTGTTAGTTCGATAATATGGTTCTGCTAAGGATAAAACAACTTCTGTAGCTAACTTATTTGCTCTTTTTCTTCCTTCTTTGCATAAGTACGGTATACCTTTCAAAGGATAATGGGTTTTGGAGTCACATATCCACCAAATTTTCATACCGTACTTATTCGGCTTTAACGGCATGTATTGTTTGAAAGGACAACGAACTCTAAAGGGAACAAGCTGCTCGTCGACTGTTAGACAACTATCAGGAAGATAATATTTTGTTAAGTTTTTGCAAATCGTTTCCTAAATGTCTCTAATCGGAGCAAGTTTGTCCTTCATTGTTTTCGATCTAGTAGTTTTATCATCAAACCTGATGAAAGACAGTAGATCAATAAATCTAATCTCTAGCTATAGATCAATAAATCTAGTCTCTACACAATAAATCTAATCTCTAGCGACAGTAGATCAATAAATCTAATCTCTAGTTACAGTAGATCAATAAATCTAATCCAATCTCTAATCAATAACTCATAGTTGCGCGAAATAAAGGTGGACCGTACTTCTTATTCCATAGAGACTTTATGTTTTTCCATTTCAGATGACCAGAAGTAATAACAAGTCCAATAAATGCTAAAACTTCTTCAGAATCACATCTTCCACAACTTTTCCTTCTTTTTTCCCTATAGACCCAATTAGCTTCTGTATTTGTGTTTGTAACAATATCACTTATAATACCATCCCCAACGAATAAGTGGAACACATCTTCAGGTGCTTTTACTTCACAGTTAGCAGGAAGAACTACTTTATTGCAATTGCCTCTAACAAAATTTCGTGCTTTTATTTTGGTAGAAGTTGGAACGTCCTTATTCCAACGGTCCCATTTTTACTTATATATTCACTTACACTTGAACGAGAAGGTACTTGAATGTCATTATCACTATCCGAAGCACTTTCTTGATCTTCATGTTCACTTACATTATTCACGTGATCCACCTCACTCGAATCACTTTCAAATGTTTCATCGAATAGCAATTGTTCATCTGAGTTTATATTGTAATCAGAACACGATACATCATCAGCAAGTATTTGTTCGATTTCTGTATCATTCACTTTTCTTTTTGCCATATTTAAACATAAAGTACACTCACCAACACAAAGAAAAATATTTCAAAAGATAAATAATCTGCAATAACACAAAAGCAAGGGAAAACAAATAAATTACTAAAGGCGCATAACAATATTGCCAGCCACATCTGTCAAGAAAGCAACTACATACAACAGATACTTTACTAAATTTTATCAACATAAATATTGAAAAAGAGACAAACTAAGAAAGAAAACACGAAAGAAGAACGCAAGTAAGAATGAGAGGAGGATATAACGCCTGATAATTGATTCAAAAATTTTGAAAATACAATTATTCAATGAAAAGAAAATTTTAAAAATAATAAAGATACAGCTTCTAAAAATTCAAAGCTATGTGTCCATTGGACACACCTTGCGGTATTAAGGGTTAAAAACTCAATTTTTATTCCGAAAACAGCTCTTATTCATTTTTCTGACCTCTTGGTACAGACCAGTACTTAATAAACATTTCCTATGTTTTGTAACATTCGTTTTAATAATTTATTGTACAAAAAGAAAATGCAAAAATGAAAATATGTACAGTATTGTACACATTTTAAATCACATTTTTAAAATAACTAAACGTTAAGAAAGAAACGTTTTTTTTTTCTTACACAAATTTCATGTCCTCATTACATATATCTTAATTTATTAAAAAGAAATATTCTTCCAAAACTAAGTCGCATAGTACGGAGCAGGCCGGTAGCCAGCCCCAAAATGTAGGGGGGGGGGGCGGCTAAATTTAGGAGGGACCCGATCCAACCATATTATAGTTCATTTGTAAATCTACCGTGAAAATTTTAGGGGGTCAGGAAAAATTTAGGGAGGAAACAGCCCCCTAGACCCCCTGAATACGGGCCTGGTACGGAGGTCTGATACTAGAGATGCGGATAGTCGAGAATCTGCTGCATTTTTAAATTAATTAATTTATTATTATTATTATTATTATTATTATTATTATTATTATTATTATTATTATTATTATTATTATTATTATTACTGGTACAGATAAGTTGTGCATGACGTGCAGGAACTTTGCTGTGTTCAAAATGTTATTTTTAGTTTTTGCAAAATTGTTGTGGAAGTTTTTTGAAATTTCCAGTGCCTATTTTCATATTTTAGTGCCTAAACATCCGGATTCTAGTTATGAAATACAGTATATGTAGGTAGGAAACCTATTTGTATAAAAGGTTTTGTGTCCAAATATTTCGAGCCCAAGCGGCCGCACTTAAACGTCTCGGCCCCAAATGTCATAAACACTGACCATCGAGGTGCTTGTTTCAAGGCGAGTCCTCTTGCCTCTCACCATCGTGGTGCTGTTTTACGAGAGTCTCCTTGCTTCTCACACATCTCCATTGTTTACTGAAACAAATGTTCGAAATCGTGCCCATTTTCTGCAACACACATTGCAAGTGTTACATGTACAACGAGAGTCTGACCGCGGATTGCAAAGCACGATCGCAGTCCTTGTTTCATAGACTGTAATTTGAATGATAAAGAATGTATCGCAGAAAATAGTCACCATTTCGAGCATTTTTTTATCACTTGTCAACGGCGTTTAAGGATGGGCACGAGCAAATTCGAGCGAGTTTTCTGTTGAAACTCAACTCGACTAGAAATAGATTTCTTTGAGCTCGACTCGAAACAAACATATTTGAGCTCGACTCGAAAAATTCCCTCCAATTCGACTCGAATTCGGGTCGAGTCGACACAAAACGAGCCAAATCCTGTGTGTAGTTTCAAGTACTCTCTTCAAGTATCCTACATAGACAATATAATTATTATCAATGATACTACTGCATATTATTATAATAATATTATTATTATTATTATTATTATTATTATTATTATTATTATTATTATTATTATTATTATTATTATTATTATTACAACACCGTGTATAAATATGAAAGATAGGCGGTTTGTATCTCAATACTAGAAACTAGTTGTCTTCCGACCTCAATAGTCGTGAAGCTTAGGACGCAAGGACATCGTTCAGAAGGTTCTGGGTTTGAGATCCAGAGGAGGAAGTATTCCAGCTCGAGCCAAAAACTTAAAAGTTATAAAGCGCCGGCTAAACAAGTTCAAAACTATCGGCCCGGGCTTAGGCCTATCAACCGCTCGAACAGCTCGGTTCACATCTCATTCACTAACGAGCCGAAACGAAAAATAAGCCGAGCTAACAGTTCACCCAACCGACCCTGCTCGAGCTCTAGACTCAATTCAACAAAATTGAGGAAATGGCTCACCTCAAGCGAGCTGGCTCGAGACATCGGATCAGTTGAGCCGAGGTGAACTAAGGTCGTTAAAAAATCCCTTGTCGTCTTGTTATCGAGACGAGACTAGAGGCGACCAGTGTCCCCTCTCGTGAGCAGCACGAAAAGTATTCTACATTACTGCTTACATTTTACATTACTTTCACTTTGCAGTCTCATCAGGCCATCATTTCAAAACGAGTTAAACCGAGCTGAATGAGTGAGCTATTTATCAAACTCGATTCGACTCCAAACTCCAGTTCATAAACAATGACTCGGCTCAGAACTCATAGTTCGACTCGGCCCATCCCTAAAAGTTTTTAACCATTCTGACTTTTTGTAGATCACTGCTCTATCTATCACGCAACGAAAAGAATTTTTTAATACAAAAGTTATGTGTTTTTACATGGAGAATGGGAATCAGGAATAAAAAACGGTTACTATTTACCATTTGAAACTTGACGCCCTCCCGCCCCCGGGGGGTGGGGTTAGGAAGTCGCGTGTGGTATCATTGGATGTCCCCCTTCGAGACGAACAACTTTTGTTAGAAATTTTTCAAAATCCGGTTTGTAGTTTTCCAGATATTCCCAAAAACAGTTTTAAATGCCTCATTTTTCGTGTTTGTAAGCCATTTTGATTTTTGTCGATTACAGCGTCATCTATCACGCAACGAAAAAAATGTACAATACAAAAGTTAGGCATTTTTTCAAGGAGAATTAGAATATGCAATAAAAAAATGGTGGTTCCTATTTAAGGTTTCAAAGCTGACCCCCTCCCGCCCCGGGGGGTGGGGGTAGGGGGTCGAGTGTGTTATCATTGGATGTCCCCCTTCAAGGCGAACAACTTTTATTACAACTTCTTCAAAATCCGAATTGTAGTTTTCCAGATATTCCCAAAAACAGTTTTAAATGCCTCACACGGTATATATATATATACATATATACAGCGGCGGATCCAGGATATGATCAAGGAGGGGTTAAACCATAGTTTGCGGCTTTATCCGGTGTATACCTGCGGGTCAGCGGGGCCTATAGCTTCCCCTTGGATCCGCGCCTGTATATATATATATATATATATATATATATATATATAGGAAGACTATCCATGGCTTTGGATTGATTATTTTAACAAAAGAAACATTGACCAAAGCTTAAAACATACTGTACTTTAAATTATAATATGTAACGATTTCGGATATCTAACATATCCTTCTTCAGACACTATCGAACATAAATGAAAATATAGACATACATATAGTCATTGTTATGAAAAAGTTTAAATTCTTTTAACAGATATATATATAGTCATTGCTTCATTGCTTTTTTATTTTATTTTATTTGCTGAGGCCCTCAGTCAATCCTGTAAGTCTCCGTGTTCACTTTCCAACTAATCACGTTCAGTCATTTTTGGTTCTTATAAGGGCCTTTTTTATTTTCTTCTTGTCTACACTATCCAAACTTCCTTGTCATAATTCATTAATAGGTAAGCCCGCTGTCCAGTTCATCAGTTTATCTCTTCCTACCTTCTTTATCCAATCTGATTCTTTCCATTTCCTTATTATCATTCTTTTCTCCATCCCCAATACTTCTGTCTTATCCCAATTAATTCCGTGATTAGTCTCCTTAACATGTTTGTATATAGCATTGGTGTCTTTCTTCCTCCTCACGTCATCTTTATGTTGTTTTATCCTTTCTTTCATTCTCTTTCCTGTCTCTCCTATATATGACATATCGCAGTTCTCACACCACAACCCTGTAGGTGACTCCTTCTTCCTCTTCTATGCCTTTTCTATTCTTCATTATTGATCTTACTAAACTTTCTCCACTCTTTCTATAAGTTCTGACCTCTCCTTTCTTCAATAAATTCTTCAGTTTCTCCGTTTCTTTTCCCATACTTTCTATACCATACCATTTTCCACTCTCATCCTTTTCATTCATCTTTCTCCCTCTCTTTCGTTTCCTGCGTTCTTCTTCCTTCTCTAACTCCTTCTTGCTGTAACCGTTCTTCTCTAATTGTCTGTAGAATTTCTCTATGCTCTCTTTCCTTCCTTCCTCCAGCATTTCTATTCTCCTTATCATATTTGTTATGATATTCCTCTTCGTACTCCTATCCACGTCGCTCCTTTTATGGCAGTACACCCCCGCTGATCACTCTTTCTGGTATCACCTCGTAACCAGCCCTTCTCCTTGTTTTATTATGGTCATGTCTAAAAAGTTTATTCCTCCACTTTCTTCCAACTCCATGTCCAAGCTTATGCATTTTTCTTTATCTTCCACACTATCCTTGAAGTTCTCTAATTGTCTCCTAGTCCCTTTCCAAAAGCCTAGACAGTCATCCACATACCTACAAAACATAATCAAGTTCTTACCCTCTTCTTCTTTCACCCTTTTCGCACATTTGTTCATAACTATTTCTGCCAGTTCCAGAGCCTCAGTAGAGAAACGATAATAAGTGTCATAGAGGAAGAGATGGGAAGTAATAGTATAAAAGAATGGTCAAAAGAGAAGGTAGTTAAGGCTTTGAAAGTAATATGGGAAAATAGTTATTGTATAATAGGGGAGAAAGTGGTAAAAATATGAAAAAGAATCAGCATAGGTTCGAGGCTGAGCCTAATACTGGCAGAAATAGTTACGAACAAATGGGAGGAAAAGGTCAAAGAAGAAGGGGGTAAGAACTTGATCATGTTTTGTAAAATTATTATCCATTTAGTTAATAATTGTGAACAATATACACAAAAGTTGACAACAGGTGTGACATTTTGATCTGTATGAAATGGATAAACGTAATTTTATTTAACTACATTGATACGAGAAATGAATGACTAATGACACTTATCACATTAATATTATAATAATGTCATGTAATACTATTATTTATTTATTTATGACTTCTTTTACGTGGCGAAGTTAAGGCTCTGCTGCCTTCTCCAAGCACTTAACCACATGCATACATTTTTTTTAAAAAAGAAAAACACCAATACATAGAAAATACTAACAATTACAAAAGAAAAGTATTGAACCACATAAAAAAGAATATACTACTTAAGTAGAAAAAATAGTCAAACACTTCAAAACAAAAATTGAAAATAATATACAATAGAGGAAACAAAATAACATGGAGAAACCTAAATTGCATATTTCATATAGCGGTACTAGAAGTATGAGTATATATAAGCTGTACAAATTAACATAGGTTACCTATTGGTTGTGTGTTCATATATGGATTATTAAAAATCTGGTAAAACAAATATGCCTCATGTGCTACCAGTATCCTTATCTTTACTTAGGAGAAGGGAATTTACAGATTTTTTAAAATTTGGCAACTGTGAAAACGTTGTGTATTAATTGAAGTAAACTGTTCCAGAGGCGTGTAGTACTTACTGTGAACGATTTTGAGTATGAATCAGAATTGTGACTGGGTATGGAGAGCAAGAAATTATCTTGTGATCTTGTGCTTCTAGCATGAAAGTCTGATAAATATAAAAATCTACGGGCTAGGTACGATGGTTCTGGCGTAGTAAGTATTTTGTACAATAGGGTAAGATTATGTAACTTTCTTCTTTCAACTAACGTCAGCCATGACAGTTTTTTAATAAAATGATGTGAGGTGTTGCCTGTAAGTTAAATTGAAAATAAATCTAATGCAGGCATTTTGCACTCTTTGCAAGCGCTTTGATTGATTTTCGGTTACATCAGAATAGACTGAGTCGCAATATTGGAAACACTAGTACCTTGACAAGTTTGATCTTCAGAGATATTGGTAAGAAATTTCTTAGTCGATTTAACGTATGCAGGGCACCAAATGCTCTCTTGCAAACTCCATTTATTTGATCGGACCAGGAGAGATTTTGATTTAGTATGACTCCCAAATTTTTGACAGTTGTAGAGAATGGAATAACAGTATTGGACAATTTTATATTTGGGAGTTGATAGATATTAATAGAAGAGAGAATTCTTGGGGAGCCAATTAAAATGCAATGCGATTTTGTTGCATTTAATTTTAACCCGTGAGCCGTAGACCAGTCGCTGATTTTGTTTAACTCGGTATTTATTTTCTCAACCGCATTATTAATATCTTGTTGGGGGAAAAGAAGCATATAACTGAAAATCATCAGCGTAAATATGGTATTTACAATATGTGAGAATTTTAGAGAAATCATTAATGTAAAGGGCAAAGAGAAGGGGACCTAGTAGGCTACCTTGCGGCACTCCACTGTTGATACAATGCCATATTGATATGTGATCCTGATTGATCAGTACTCTTTGTTTACGTTCGTGAAGGTAAGAATGAAACCATTTAACCACTGATTCAAAAGAATTAAACAATAATGATAATTTCTGAAGTAATATGTCAAAATCAATCGTTTGAAATGCCTTACTATAGCCAAATACAGTGCGGAGCGTCAGTTTTCTGTTATCAATAGCCCATCTTATATCATCCGTTACGTTTACTACTGCAGTGCATGTGCTATGATTACTTCGAAAACCAGATTGAAAGGTATCCAATAAATTATTTGTTGTTAAGTATTCCCGAATTTGATCATTTAAATATATTGAAAAACTTTTGAAAGCACGGGAAGGACACCGATAGGACGATAGTCTGCGATATTGTCAGTGTTGTTCTTTTTTGGAAGTGGGCGGACATTAGCGAGTTTCCATACTGTGGGAAAAGTACCTGTGGCAAGAGAGTAATTAAATATGTCAGTGATAGGATTTAGTACATGCGATAGGTATTACACCATATTAAAAGCAAACAAAAAAGAACTTTCTGATACTTACCGTTCCTGTTTTGGGGTCAGTGATTTCCTTGTAGACACATATGTCAAGATAATATCCACTCTCATTAGCCAAACACAAGCGAATTGGTATAGTTTTACTATTTGGAGACTGGCGAATGATCATCTTCAATTCAGCCTGAAGAACACGAAGTTTCCAAAGGCGAGGTCCGTACCTCATTACCATATTCGTGACGCTTTCTTCTATCTGTAGGAAATATACATATTATATATATATATATAACACACATTAAATATATAAAAATAGTAATAAATATCTCAGAAATGGTAAAAAGCAGAGAAACTATACAGGGTGGTCGTGCATCAATGACGGAAAATTCGGGAGATGAATCTACAGGTAAAAACAAGCAAAAAATGTCATATGAACATTGGGTGAATGTGGCTTCGTTTGGACGCTAGAGGCGTCTGAAATGTCACCTTCCGAGGCGGCAATTTGCAATATCGCAAGAAGAGAAAGAAATACGAATGTCGGGTCAGAAGATATCAAAGGAAAGCCCATCCGAAGAATCCCATTATGCGTAAGTGAGGGCGAAACAGTGGCGGCGGCAGGGGGCACAAGCGAAGTGAATGCAACGCGGAGAAAAGTGAACAATTTACACTGAAGAATTGTAGGAGGGGATGTTACATGGAACATCAGCAACAAATGTTAATGAACAAAGGCAACAATGTCTACGCTGTAGGGAGACCATGGGACGCGGAATGTAGGAATAAAGTATCTGTATAACGAAGAGAAATAGGAATGTTGGGTCAAAAGATATCAAAGGAAACCCCATCTGAAGAATCCAATTATGCGCACGTACTGCGGAACATTGGCGGCGCATGCGAGCTACAAGGAAACTGTTAAACACTCTTAGTGATGATACGTGCAGATCGTACAAAACACGTACGGAAGATGGGGCCGAGTGTACTGTAAAAACAAGAGGTATTGTACTTACCGTGGTCAACATAATGCTGTCTTAAAGAAGGTATTCAATATGTCCTCCTTGTTCTTGAAGACAGACAGTTACACGATGGCGTAAGAATTCTCTGACTTTTGGCAATAACGCTGGCGTTTGCCATAGTGTGGCAAATGCAGCGCATACACGCTAGCGAATATCTTCAATGCCATTCACGGGCCGTATATACACGAGACTCTTCACGTAACCCCACAAGAAAAAGTCTAGGGTATTTAGATCGGGTGAACGTGGGGCCATGCTCCTTTGCTTCCACGATCTATCTACCTGCGTGGAAATGTTTCGTTCAGATACGCACGAATAGTGTGACATGAATGGGAAGGGAGTCCATCATACATAAACCACATACACTGTCGTGACCTCAGTGGCACGTCTTTAAGTAGAATAGGTAGGCCCTAGGTCAGAAACTGGGGATACGATATTGCTTGCGTTCAATCGCTGTGGTAAGAAGTGTTGATTCACAACGTCGTCATCAATAATACCAGCCAACACATGCAATTGAAAACGCTGGTGATGCTTCGTCACTACCAGTGTTGGGCAAATTTCAATTGAATTAACAATTAATCTGTAAATTTAATTGTTAATTGCAATTAACAATTGAAGTAAGTAATGGTTAATTGTTAATTGCAGTTGGCCATTAATAATGGAGAATCAATTGCAATTAATCAATTGATTGAAAGTAATTGAAGTGGAAAGTAATTGCAATTGAATTCAGTCATTCAATTGCAATTGAAATTAACTGGCAATTAAATCAATTGCAATTGATTTCCACAGCAATTACTTTCAATAGATTGATCTATTGCAATTGATTTTCATTGATTAGTTTTCAACATTGTAGTTCAGAGAGGGCGTGGGGCAATGAAAACTTTACCCACGACGAACTGACTCACCACCCATCGTGACCCACTCTGACCCACCACCCACCATGAACCACTCTCACTCACTGTGACCCACAGACCCACCAAAACCCATTGTCATCAACTCTGACGCCCTCTTCTCTACTGACTAAAGAGTTTAAACTTTAATAAATAAAACAAGCCTATGAAATTATCACTCATTGGAGTTTGAATTTCTACGATCAATCGCTTAAGCACCGCTCTATTACAATAACGGCGGACCTGACCTTTCTAATATAAATAAAATAAAGAGTTTGTTCGTGTCTGTCTGTCTATCTTTGTGAGGCCTGTGGACCAGACGAGTGGACCGAAACTTTTCCAAATTTGGTCAGCGGTAGCTTGGTCTAGGCCCCAGATCAAGACGAAGAGTTTTTTTTTTTTTCAAATTTCGAACTAAAGGGGGTCTCAGGGGACGTTTACCGGGACCGGCCTGGGGACCAGACAAGTTGACCGAGAGTTACCAAATTCTGGTCAAAGATACCTTGGTCCTGGTCCCACACCAAGGCGAAGCGTTTTTGACAAAATTCAAACCAGGGAGTCTCAGGGGGCGTTTACCGGGACATGTAAAAGTAGTAGAAAATGACCGATATCAGTGTCGATTTCATAGTTTTCGCGGTTGCTGAGGTCAATGGTGAAACTCCGATCGCATTAACTTCCAAATTCACCCTATTCGGCTGCGGGCCGCGGGTCAACGGGGGAGGGGGGGATACCGAAACGTAAAAGTAATCCAAAATGACCGATATTAGTGTCAAATCCATAGTTTTCGCGGTCGCTGAGATCAATGGTGACACTACCATTAGCGATGACTTTCAAATTCATCCACCGTTGTATGCGGGCCTTGGGTCACCAGAGAGGGGAGTTCCGAGACATGTAAAAATAATCGAAAATGACCGATATTAATGTCAAATCCACAGTTTTCGGGGTCGCTGAGCTCAATGGTGAAACTCAAGACCGCGTTTACTTTCACATTTAGCCCCCATCAGCTAAGGAACGGGCGCATTTTAAAGAGGATCACGAGACATGTAAAAATAATCCACAATGACCGATGTCAAATCCGTAGTTTTCGCGATCGATGAGATGAATGGTGATACTTCCACAGGCGTTGACTTCCAAATACAGCCCCCATCGGCTGCAGGCCAGAGGCGTTGGTTTTTTCAAAATTGGAACCAGAGGATCATTGGGGCTTTTACCTGGATATGTAAAAAGTAGTAGAAAATGGCAGATGTTAGTGTTTCATTCATAGTTTTCGCGGTATTGGCTGGGAGCCAGAGGATATTTTTTCACAATTCGATCCAAAGGGGGTCTGAGGGGGCGTTCACCGGGACATGTAAAAGTAGTAGAAAGTGAACAATATTTGTGTCAAATCCATATTTATCGGGGTTGGTCAGATGTATAGTGACAGCCCCGATAGTGTTTACGGTCAAATTCAGCACCCATCGGCCTTCCGAATGAAAACACACGTACGTTGTTGGATATATATTCACAAAAAATATATCCAATTTTAGAAATGTTTCTTAATTGTTCTCCCGTTGTTCAGTTTGTTTACATTGATATTTTATCTGATCCGTGCGAAGAACGGGCATAACAGCTAGTACGAAATGGTAAAGTGTTTGTCATGGACCAAATTACAATGAATTCAATTATATAGATAATTATTATAATTATCATTGATAATTATTTCCTTGTTGAATTATATATACTTTTCATTGGAAAAAATAATAAAATTTGAAAGTCCCAAATCAACGTAAAATAGACCAACGTAAAGGAAAAAAATGTATAAAATTTTCCATATAATTAAACTTACAAACTTAAAATTTCCATGTGATTAAGCTAAATTTCCATTTCTGTGCCGTTTGTTGCGTCTATTTTCTCGTTTTGTGCGTCACCGGAAATGGGTCAATGTTATCCTACAAATATGGCGGAACAAGTTAATGCTGTTCCATCAGAAACGATTTCGAGGTCGTTTTCTTCACATCGTCTTGTGCGTGTTTTCTACCGTTTTGTAAGCCTGTTTCCACGTTTTGTGAATCAATGGTAGTGGGTCAAAATAGGCATTCAATGTGGGAAGAAAAATGACCCACTTTTTCACCAGTATCCAATTTCGACGTCGCTTTTTTCGCATTGTTTAGTGCATGTTTTGTATTGTTTCTGCGCATATTTTCACGTTTTGTGCGCCAACGAAAGTGGGTCAAAGAGGGGCTACAAATATGACAGAAAAAGACATATTCATCCCACTTTCAAGGCCCATTTTGACCCACTTCCACTGATGCAAAAGCGACACAAATTATGCATAAAAAATGTGAAGGAAACGACCTCGATATTCGGTGGTGACGGAATAGCATTAAGTTATTCCGCTATACTTGTAGACCATTTTGAACCATTTTCGTTGTCGCACTAAAGTGGAAATAGGTGCACAAAACGGTACAAAACAGGCACTATACGATGCGAAAGAAACGACCTCCAAAATTCGATAGTGGCGGAACAATGGCTCTTTTTCCTCACACCTTGATGGACCATTTTGACGCATTTCTGGTGATGTTCAAAACGTGGAAGTAGGCGAACAGAACGGTACAAAATACACACTAAACGATGTGAAGGAAACGTCCTCCAAATTCGTTGGTGGCGGAACAGCATTAACTTGTTTCGTTATATTCGTAGGTACATTTTGACCCCTTCTGGTGACGCGAAAAACGTACAAAACAGGCACTAAACGATGCGAAAGAACCGACCCCGAAATTCGATAGTGGCGGAACTGTGAGCCATTTAATTCCTACTTTAAAGGCCCGTTTAACTCACCTCGGGTGATGCACAAAACGAGAAATAGGTGCAGAAAACTTAAAAACACTAAACAATGTGAAAGTAACGATCTAGAAATTCGATACTGTCGGAACAGTGGGACATTTTCGTCATACTTTGTAGGCTCATCTTGACACACTTCTGGTGACGAACAAAACGTGGAAATAGGGGCACAAAACGGAACAAAACAGGCACCAGTCAATGCGAAGGGAAGGACATGGAAATTCGGTAGTGGCGGAGTAGTGAGTCATTTAACTCCTACTTTGAATGCCCGTTTAACTCACTTCCGGTGATGCACAAGACAAGGAAGTAGGCACAGAAAACTTTTTAAAAAATAGGGACTAAACGATGCGAAAGAAACGACCTAGAAATTTGATAGTGGCGGAACAGTGGGTCATTTTCGTCACACTTTGGAGGCCCATTTTGACACACTTCTGGTGACGCGCAAAACGTGGAAATAGGGGCACAAAACGGCACAAAACATTCAGTAGTCGATGCGAAAGGAAGGACCACGAAATTCGGTAGTGGCAGAGCAGTGGATCATTTTCGCCCCACCATCGAGGCCCATTTTGACCGTCTTCCAGTGACGCACAAAACGTCGAAATAGACGCACAAAAGGGTACGCGATGTGAAATTAACGACCTCGAAATTCGATAGTGGCAGAACTCTTGGTCATTTTCGTCCCATCTTGGAAGCCCATTTTGACCCGCTTCCGGTGACGCACAAAACGTGGAAATAGGGGCACGAAACGTCACGAAAGATTCACTAGTCGATACGAAATGAAGGACCACAAAATTCAGTAGTGGCGGAGCAGTGGGTCATTTTCGTCCCACCTTTGATGCCCATTTTGACCGTCTTCCAGTGACGCACAAAACGTCGAAATAAACGCACAAAAGGGTACGCGATATGAAATTAACGACCTCGAAATTCGATAGTGGCGGAACTCTTGGTCATTTTCGTCCCATCTTGGAAGCCCATTTTGAACCGCTTCCGGTGACGCACAAAACGTGAAAATACGCGATCAAAACTGCAAGAAACTGGCACTAAACAATGGGACAGAAGCGACCCCGAAATTCGTTGGTGACGGAACAGTGATTCATTTTCGTCCCACCTTGGGGACTCATTTTAACCCACTTCCCATGACGCACAAAACGTGGAAGTAGACGCACAAAACGGCACAAAACGATGTGAATGAAACGACCTCAAAATTCATTGGTGGCGGAACAGCAATAACTTGTTCCGCCATATTTGTAGGCCCATTTTGACCCACTTCCGGTGACGCACAAAATGTGGGAATAGGCGCATAAAGCGACAGAAAATACACAATAAAGCTGCAAAACAAAGTACCTCGAAATTCGTTGGTGGGGGAAGAAGTTAATGACGCCGTGAGCATTAACATAAGTATATGCTGTAGTTCTTACCATCAAGGATGAGTACTGCACGGTCAATTTTTTAGCCAAAGTAGAAGCCCAACCGGGATAGTGATGTGAACAGGCTCGGCTCGGTTCAACTGAGCGTACAGCTTGAGCTGGCTTGTTTGGGATGACCCATCGACTGGGCTCAATTGAGCCGATGGCTTGAGCCGGCTCGGTTGGTGTAAGCAATCAGCTCGGTTCGGTGCGGCTCGTGTGAGCCATTGGCTCGAGCTGGCTCGGTTGGATGAGCTTTTGGCTCGGCTCACTTCTCGGTTCGGCTCGATAAGTGAATGAGCTGTGAGCGAGTCGCTTGAGTCGTTGACAAACCTAAACCCGGGTCGAGCAGTTTTGAACATGTTTTGCTGGAGTCCTATAACTTATAACAATTTTTGGCTCGAGCCCGAACACTTGCTCCTCCTGAACTCAAACCTAGAACCTCGTGACCGATTTCCTTGCCCCATGAAGATTGCTTGACGACCGAGATCGACAGTCAACTAATTTTTTGTATTCAGATACAAACCGCCTATATTCCATGTTTATACAGGTGCACTGTGTTATAATAATATAGTAGTAGTAGTAGTACCATTGATAATTATATTGTCTATGTAGGATACTTGAAGAGAGTAGTACTTGGAACTACACAAAGGATTTAGCTCGAATTGGCTCGTTTTGGCTCGGCTCGACTGGAAACTCGATCCGAATTCGAGTCGAGTTGGGGGAAATTTTTCGATCCGAGTTCTCGAGTCGAGCTCAAAGATGTCTGCTTCGAGTCGAGTCGAGTTTTACAGAAAACTCGCTCGGACTTGCTTGTTCCCATTCTTATTGTATGCATAAGGGGCATATAGACTTCTTCCGAGGAGGATAGAACCATGAACATAATATATTTAAAAAAAACACTTAGTTTCACGGCTTTCTTCCCAGGGGGGGCGAAGGGATGATAGTTATCCCGCATTTCTTATAAGTATCGTATTTGAAATATGTAAAACAGTCACAAGTGGACAACTCAATATACAGACATCTTCTTATCTTCACTTTTAATTGCTGATTTCAATTGCAATTAACAATTACAAGTTTCAATTGTCAATTGCAATTAACAATTAAATGTTTCAATTGCACCCTTTGCGATTGACAATTAACAATTAAAAGTTTCAATTGCACCCTTTGCGATTGACAATTAACAATTAAAAGTTTCAATTGCCTGGTGACCAATTAAAAATTAACAATTGATGAAAATTTAATTGCAAATTTTATGATTGAATTCAACTGCAATTGAAATTAATTGTCAATTACAAATTGAAATCAATTGCAATTAATTTTCAGAGCAATTACTTTCAATTGATTGATCAATTGCAATTGATTTTAATTGATTTTGTCCAACACTGGTCACTACAATTGCATGTGGGTTGTTGGGTGTCCATCGATGGTCATTGTGGACATTTGTGATACCATCCCGTATGGATACCTCATCCGAGATCAGCATCTGTGCTAAAACTTTTCTCCGCGTTTCATTCACTTTCTTTGTTCCCCTTGGGCCGCCACTGCTTTCCCATCACTTATGCATTATTGGATTCTTCGAATGGGTATTCCTTTGAAATCTCCTTACCCGACATTCCTATTTCTCTCCGTTATACAGATACTTTATTCCTACATCCCGCCTTTCATAGTGTCCCTACAGCGTAGCCATTGTTGCCTTTGTTCATTAACATTTGTTGCTGCATGTTCCAAGTAACATCCCCTCCTACAATTTTTCAGTGTAAATTGTTCACTTTTTTTCCGAGTTGTATTCACTTCGTCTGTGCCCCCTGGCGCCGCCACTGTTTCGCCATCACTTATGCATAACTGAATTCTTTGGATGGGGTTTCCTTTGGTATCTTTTGACCCGACATTCCTATTTCTTTCCGTTACAAAGGTACTGTATTTCTACATTCCGCCTCCCATAGTATCCCTACAGCGTAGCCATTGTTGCTATACATACACGAAGAATATAACACAAGGAAGAACACACGTAGGTTTAAACAAGAAGAAGAACACATATTTCATTGTCTTCCGTATGTGATGAGGTCTTGTCCATGTGAATGCGCACCAGATTGGCGTCATTTCCGTACATTGTTGAAATTTCATGCTCGTACATCGGCCGAATGATCTGCTGCTGAAAATACTGCGAATTTATTTTCCAGTTCTTCGCCACCCTACGAATCTTCAGTTTACCTCGGTAACAGTAGCCAGGAATAACCATGAACCCTTTGGGAAGGATTCTTTACAGACACGGACCCACTTTCTGAAGTTCTTGGCGCCTTTCTCTGGGTACATGATGGCTCTCAGTTTGCCGCAGTCGGAAAGGTAAATCCATGCTTCATCGAGCGTTACGACGTACATCCACCTTTGTTTTGCCAGATGACGGTCGTACAGCTTCCGTGCGTTACACTTTCGTTCCTTTTGGTCGCCATCCGTGAGAAGATGACCGCGAGCTTTCATGACTTTTTCCAGCTTGAGTTGATGGTGTAACGCCCGGCTCACAGTCTCCAAAGACACGTCAAGACGATTAGCTATACACCTTTCTGTTGGCGGACTTTCTTGCATTGCCATTTTGCGAAGTTTCCTCTGCATGGTGGAGGTGGCCTTACTGCACTCCCGCTTCCTAGGTAATTTCGTTGGTGATCCAAATGGTGGAGCTCCGTTGCCATTGTACTTTTTAATAACATTTTTTATTCCACTTAAACTGATGTTGCAACCATTCTTCTTGCATTGTTTTCTAATGACAAAAACACTAAAGTGGGCGTCATAAAGAGCCGCAACATAGCCTTCCCAAAACCGGCTTATTTTGGGCGGCATTTTGGTCACAGAGCGGAAACCCACACACTTGAAAACAAATTTAACACAACACTCACAACAATGGTCCTGTTTTGTGCGTTATTGTCGTCCGCGCGGAAAAACAACTCCGTACCCAGGAAGCCAGTGCACAACACTGCAGGACGCCACGAGCCACGTCGGGTGAGTCGATTCTGACCGGGAGGGGGAAGGAACGAAATCGCCCAAACGTAGGCTGAGCAATTTCTTTAAACGATAAGTGTTGCCAGGGTTCTTAAGGTAAACGCATCTCATTAGAACTTTACCTATCGGCTGTTCGGGAGCCATTTGTAATAAATTCATTTGTGCATTATTTTCGTTGAGCCCAGCTCAGACAATTTAATCCTATTATATTAAAGGCTGCTATTTTCCAACACATAGTGTAACTAATCGTTGTACGTTCTTGCAACGGATGTATCAGCAACGAGGCAGAGGAAGCAGCCGACGGCCGCTGCGTGACGTAGCTGGCATGCTGGCATTCGGCGCCAAGACTCTTAAAAACGAGCAGCACGTTACAATAACTGCTAGAAACAATTCATTTAAAAAAAAAAAAAAAAAAAAGCAAACATGTGAATCCAGTGTAAATTTTAATGTATCTTGTGCATCTAAACATCTTAATAATTTTAAGGTAATTTCCTTGACACTAAAGGTAATGTAAGTATAAAACTATTCAAAATAGAGTATTTATTCTATTCGTAGTACGGTGTCAGATTGATTGTGTATTCCAACCTCTTGTTATTCCATGTTGGTGCGCATGGTGCAGAATATATTGATGCCAGCGATTCTTTTTTTAACTTTATAGTTCAAACGATGCTGAAGTTTTATTCTGTTCACAATTCTAAAGTTGTTGTTTAATTTTTGCGTAAGTGTGGTTAGCGGTGCAAGAAGCTATTACTCCAGTGATAACTTATTTCGTCGTTAATGCTCGGGCAAATATTCGATCAATGACTACCTAATGTAATGCTTACTCTACTTGGATTATCATCCTATATGGTAAACAACACAAACGGGGAGATACATCAGAAAGAAATGAACACATCACAGGCTCGTGCCGTATAATGGTTTCCACACACTAAGCTCGTTCCGTATTATGGTTTCCACAGGCTATCTAAAAAGGCAACCATATTGCAAAATGTGTTCATCTTTATATATATATATATATATATATATATATATGTATAAAACATGGAATTAATCACCGATACTAAGCCATGTTACAAATACCAGCCAAGTTCAGTACTTGAAAACGAAAAATAGGAACTGCAATGGGATTGAGAAATCAGAACGTATATAGAGGTCCTACA
Organism: Thermobia domestica; assembly: GCF_964235325.1. NCBI lineage: Eukaryota > Metazoa > Arthropoda > Insecta > Zygentoma > Lepismatidae > Thermobia > Thermobia domestica. The sequence continues at coordinate 150,210,217 of NC_137463.1, forward strand.
AACAGACGCGGCATCACTATTATGAATAAAATAGACCAAGAAGCAACTCTCATGCTTGTAGCAGTACAACTGGCTCATAACTAGGGCTCGGAAGTTAAGGAAAAATCCCCTTTTTACTAGAGCCCGAAGACGAGGCTTAACATAATATATGTTCATTTCGGATCATTGTAGACCAGAAAATGGTGATTTTATTTTATTTTATTTATTTATTTATTTTTTGCCTTTTTTCGGATATTTTGATTGGTCATTTTCTTAAGCTTTTCATAGGTTTTAATGTCTATTTTTGGCACTTCATCTTTAGACAATAAATTTACTGGCCATTCACTCGAATCACCACTACCTCTTAAACGTCTTTTGTTTAGTAAAGAAAAGTCAGAAGATAAGACCAGATCTGCAACAATCACAAGTCAGATAAGGAAATGTAATAATGCCCTCCAGTAAGGGGGTGGAGCAGGGGGGAAATTTTCTTATTTTAGTTTCTACTTCAGTTTGTGGAAGAAGGGCAGACCTTTAACTACCAGAAGCTTGTATTTCTTGAGCATTATATTCATTAAATATGTAATTCTAATTAAATTGGGTCTTATTATCACGTCGTCTTTTCCAGTTTTTAGGTCCTTTCTTTAGATATTTTTAGGTCATTTATAGTTCCTTTTTAGGCAATTTTTAGGTCTTCAACTTCCGAGATCTACTCATAATATACGTATAACACTCAGTACGAAAATAAGCAAATATAAAGACATGGTAGACGAAATGTTATGGAACTGCCAGAAAGTTAGTACGACCAATCATTATCTCAGCTACAGTAATTGTCCCTAAGGCCGTGCCTCCATTGCTTCCGAGTGCGACTGCGAATTTGCCAGCACGTGTAAATAAATTGGAGTACCTCGACTAGTTCCGATCTGCGAATTGCGAAAACCGAGGAAAAGATGCGAATGCGAACGATCCCTACATGCTGGGATTGTTCGTCCGAATTCGTGCGATTGGAGTCGTCTGCAGAGGAATTGAGCGCTACGTGAGAGAAGAAAATTTATTTTGCGTGAAAGCTGACGGCGTTGCGAGGTGCGGAGATAAAATAAATAAATAAATACAAATAAAGATGGAAATAGATGTTGATGCTTTATCAATTGTGTTTTTGATAAAGTTCCATTGTGGAACCAAGTTCATCCAGATTACCACAAGCGACACGTCATGAACAAATTATGGGCAGATGTCTTTAAAATATGAAGATTTAATTAATACATGAACAGCAACATTTTATTCAATTTATATTTCGTTTTTGCTCCTCAAATAATGATTTTACGAATACATGTAATTATTGACAAATATGTTTGAAATAGCTAAAACTTTTTTTTTTTTTTTTTTTTTTACTCGGAGAAAATTTTCTTAGAAAGTAGGTTGATTCTGTAATCTCTAATTTTATTTAGTTAATTTATTTTAAAGTGAAAATAGTAGCGGTTACCACGGAAGCATAATAATAATGGAAGCGACATTCACTTTATATTGCACACAAAGGAAATTAATAGATATTATTGTTATTTAGGCTTTCAAGACTTTAAGGTACGAATTTTCAAGCAAAAATATTTGATATTGAAGCTTTGAAAGAGACATTCCAACTTGATTCGGATTCGCAAAACTTCGAATGTAGTAGAGGCACATGAATTCGCAGTTCGCATTCGAATTCGCAATCGTATTCGGAAGCAATGGAGGCACGGCCTAAACGTACTGTGATGCAACTGAAACAGATAAACGTAAAACACCTAACAAACCTACAAAAATCAGTAATACTAGATACCCGTCATATAGTAAGGAAGTTCTTTGGAGAAGAACTCTTCAAATAATTTGCATTTGCATTATTAAACTGAAACCGGTTTATACAGAGATACAGCAGCAGCAGCAATAACAATAATAATAATAATAACAGTTTTTTTTTTTTTTTTTTGGAAATTACAGACAGAACTGCCCACTTATAATTTCCATACAAAAAAACATGCAAATAGCAAAAATAAACATAATAGATAATAAAATACAAATGATATAATAATAATAATAATAATAATAATAATAATAATAATAATAATAATAATAATAATAATAATAATAATAATTGTAGCAGTAATTGTAAAGAAATATATGTAAGCTATTATGTAAGAAAACACTGCTCATTTTAAAATGTTCCTTTACGAAATATCTTCACAAATTGAATATGTAAATACGCATCGAAGTAATACATGTAATGCATATTATAAGAAATTGAAAGCACAGAAAACTGCACTTTGTTAGATAAGATTTTCTTACTAAATATTTTCGTGCTAGATAAGATTTTCTGAATATTTTAAAACGTTAATTACTAAGGGAACTACTAAAACTGGTAACAAATATTAATTATACAAATACTTTTTCTCTCACCATTCAGAGGAACAGCGTCTGAATTCTTGGAAGCAAACACTTTGTACTTGGTGAATGATTGGTATGAATTTTAATGGAAATAACCTAAACTTGATTTTGTTTTTAAATAATATTCAACCAATGTTCTCCATTGGAGACGTGCAGTGCTGCATAGTACACAATATGTGAGGCTTGAACAGTCTCTATTCCTTAAATAAATAAATAAATGTTTGTATGTTAGTTTGACTTTCTCACTCATTACTTTAAAAAAAAAAAGTAAACTCCTGCACCGAAGTTTCTTGATGAATCCTTATAAAATGATTCCTCTGTTTCTGGATTAAGGAAATATATGTAACTGTGCCAAATTCACATATTATCTACTAAAGTAATGAAAGAAAAGATTAGCGTACATCTCCAACTCAAAGATATGTGTTTGAAACAATTATCGTCTAAAACGTAAAATCAAAGGTATATCTAGACTTAGATAATTTTGATAACAACTGGTTACAATTCATTGACGTAGGGAAAAAAAGAAAAGCTTTTGCCTGCAATATCAAAAGGGATTCCTGCAAGTGACATGAGAAAAAATATCTGTAGAACAAGTAAAAAAAAAAAAAAAAAATCAAGAAAAGTAAACAACCAAACAAATATTACCTTTGCTGGGTCCATTATTACAGTAGGGACAAAGTTCAGAAATATATGATTGCAATCTGTCCTTTTACTATCCGGATGAGAGAAAGCTACCTCCAACTCGTCCATTGCCTCAAGTAATACTCTTTCTCCTTCGTTTTTGAGATATTCGAATGATGCTTCTTTTGTAATCAGATCAGAATGTCGTATTATAGATCGGATGAAAAATCGAAAGTCAGTAACTTCTTGTCCTTTTGCAACCTAGAATTGGAACAGTGATATAACTCTTACTACGATATTTACGAAAACTATATGTATAAAGTAGGCTTTTAATATACTACAAAGAATATAGAATACAGAGCTTGATCCAGTGAGTTTTTTTTTAAAAAAAAAGATGGAAACAAAACTTACCAACGTCTGGAAATAACCAACAAAATAAACAAACGAAACTGTAGGTTCTACTTATTCATACATTAATAGAGAAAAAAATCATTTCCTCACTTTTGTCATAAATTACCAACACAGTTTAAACACAGAAATTAGAGTTTCAGACAATTATTGAGAATATCAAATATTAAAATATTAATATGTAGGCGCACGACAAGATGATCCACATTAATAAAATATCGTTACTTCACCAATATTTTCTCCCCTGGGATAATTACATGTTTTCCAGACATAACAGAACAACAAGCTAGTTTCGTCTTTAGTGGTAAGGGGACAAGCTTAAAAACAGATCAGAGAAATCTGGTATGGGAACAGGAATATATATCACCAAATCAGCGTAACGTAAACATGGGTACTAAAATGAACAAGCAGCACAAAAAGAGTTGATTTTGGAAGAAACGTGGTGTGTATGCCACGTCATTTTTGTCACAACCAAAATAAATATCAAACGAAGGTAGCCAGATTTTATGAATTTTGTTGGAGTCCAGATTTCAAGCCCGTTCACATTTATGAATAAAAAATGATTCTTTACTCTCTCGTGTGTGTGTGTTTTTTTTTCCCTGACCCTTTACATAAACCTGTTTTATATTATATATGTTGCTTTTGGTGAAGTGACAATCCTTACATACCCTCTACTTGTGATTTTTTTGTTCGTTTAATGTGTTCTTTGATTCTGGTTGTGGTTGAATTAGTGGTTGTGATAGTGTATATATTAGTGTAAAGGCTAACAATATGTAAAATGAAGAACATGTCAGGTTCATAAAACATATAACATTGTATTACAAGGGTTGTAATTCTGGGATGTAAATTAGTAATTCTAAAGCAATTTAGAACGATAGACTGAAATCAGAATTTTGCTGCCAGAGATATTTTCCCCTTAAATTCCAGTAACTCTAGTAATTACAATTTGAATATATGGATAATATCAACGAGTAGTAAAAAAATTACAGGGATAAATTCAAACCTGAAATCAGAATTTTGGGGTCAGGAATAATTTCACAGTAATTTGGAATAATTTCAGTAATTCCAGTAATTATGTTTTTAACGTATGAATAATATGAGTCGTTATTATTTGTAACTAGTGAATTTGGAAAGAGTTGGTAATGAATTTCTGGCCCTTTTTTCAGAGGGTGTTATTACTGTTCACATAATATGGGATGCATTCTTTAAAGATACAGTGAAAAAGCGTCGATTTGTACGAAGCATAGGCATGTTGCAATAAAGTAACACAAAACTTTCTTGGAAGTAGAATAGGTTCCAAATAAAAGGAGTTTGTGAATCAAACAGTAGCATCATTTCAGATTTTCCCAGGAAGACGGAGGGGAGAAGGCAAGATTGTTCACTGGCATAAGCGCTTTACTTTCTTTTATTAATATATTAATATATACTTCACAAAAAAAAAAAAAAAATCTTTTTGTCAAATTCATGAGAGAAGGGCGGGAGGGGGAAACTGCCCCTGGAACCAAGTGATTGAAGTTTACAACGACTTATAATGTAACATGTTCTTGAAATTACATTTCTGGGATTCAAATCTGGAATTCTTTCCAAAAAACCGTAGTGCTGATTTTACAGCTACCATATAGAGAATATATGAAGGAAAATTGATGCTAACAATGTTACAAAGTATTCGTAACCAGAGGGGCACTCAGGACGAAAGAAAGAAGTAAAATGTTGACACTCAGTACGAAAGGAAAGAGTAAAATATTATTTTCAAATTTTGTATATTTTTTGTAAATATTCCTTCAAAATAAATGCTAGAAACTGAACATAGGAAAAGTAAGTTAGAATTTTTCTTGAGAGGCAAGAATTTATATTACTCAACCCCTAGAAATTATGAAATTTGCCCCTCCTGAAATTTAAAACATTAGTAAACAATTTTATTACTTCTAGGGGCCACAGCTAACGTTTTGCTGAATAGAGCCCAGATTACATTTATCCTTTATCTTAAAGAAATATATTTCTTTTTAATTATATTGCAGCATAGCTTAAATTATTTTCAGTTCTTCTGAAAATTGTATGGTGGGTCCATTCGATGCTTTACAAGTTATATTAAGGGACAATATTTGGCAAAATTTAAAGCATTGTTATTTATTATTTCTGAGGGCCCAAATAGTACCTAGGTAGATATTTTACAGAAATGGAAGCATATTACATATTTGTTTCATTTAAAGATTTTTTTATGTTACTTTTCGGGTGCGATTAATATGTCATTTATACATTTATGTTCGTATGATATCATATGAAGACAGTTTTATCTTGAAGTGGGGCCCCCCGCTCGAACGGTAGAGAGCTTAAATGGGAGGAAATTATATGCCCACCTGTTTACCTACAAGTTAAGACATTGTCGAATACTGTGTCATATATTAAATTCTGTTACCTTCTAAATGTTATAGACTTTTTCTTGAATTTTAGTCAATATATCAACCCAGGGGATTAAGAGCCAGCTAATCCGAGCAAATGCCGGGGCGCCATAGTCAGGAGGACGCAGAAACGAGCCTCAAAAAGTACATTTTATAACGTGTTTTCTTTTGACTTTTTTGGTTTATAATCTCGTAGAGTAGCGTCAATTACATCATCTTTTTACCATTCCATCATGGGAGAAGAGAGTTTCATAGTACTAGGGGGACTGTATCGACAAACGCAGACGTAGCATGTAGAAGAGCGAGTGGAGGGGGAGTTGGTATTGTTTATAGCGGAACAGGTTTTTTGTGAATCTTTCCCAGGCAATGAATGTTACTGGATTTTATATGTTATTCTTTTAAAGTGGTAGTAGAGGGGAACAGTGTATAGCATTTAATTTTGATTCTCAGAAACGATACTGCCGCGCCAAACTGTCGGCCTTTGTTGAAAGGAGTGTTTAGATGTTATTGTTTCGCTATGTACAGTTCTTGCCAGATCATTGATTTCATAGGTCAACCTGTTAAGAAAAAATTATAAAAATGAAGTATAAGATTAGTTACATGTGTGGAATTGAGTGATTAAAAAACATGGAATGAAGGTAAACAAGTAACTTAATAATTATCGAGAGAAAGTGAGTGAGTGAGAGAGAGAGAGAGAGGGGGGGGGGGTATAAAAATACGGAAGGAATGGTAACACCGAAGTTATGGCAGAAAAATGGTGTACAGAGAGGAAAAGGCAGAGGATTTTAGTCCGTAACTTAGTATAAAATTTGATAACGAAAATGGATAAAAGTTCACCATAAATCTTCACAGCAGAAAGCCTACAAACTTCTAAAGACTAACACGCAAAAAATGTACACGAAAGAAAAATAAATGAAAGAGAAAATATAGAAATAAAATAGAAAATGCATTAATGCTAGGTTACGAATTTAAACAACAGGAAATGTATTAATGGTCGAGCTACATCTTTGTTTCGATAATTAAATCTAACATAATTTACCTTCGCTTTCCCCAGGTACAGTAACATTTTATGGTTTGATGTTGGTAATGCTTCCAAATCGTATGTCCTCATCCGATTCAATTCTAGTTGGAATGCCAAAGCAGGTTCCAGATGGCGATAGATCCGGTCTTCTATGTAATTATCTCTTGCACGATATGTAAAAAATTTTGGAAATTGTCGCCTTGTCAACACAAGGAATGTTATTCGACGGATGCCTCTCTGCTGAAGTTCTTCAAAATGATGGCAGCAGAATTCACTAAACTGTTGACTTAAAGCCTCATCATCAGCATCCCCTTGCAATCGTACTGCTAGGTTTAAAATATGTATTGGCTCCATTTGCTGAAAATAAAATCAAGACATTCTGAAACACACAATATCTATGAACTCAATTTGTTTCATTGTTTGCACATTACATATACAAACATTATATAACATACACATTATACCTTACATATTAAATTACCATGATTTTTTCTCTCGTTTTTTTTTTTTTTTTTTTTTTTTGAATACGACACCTATACATTGGCATATATATATATACACAAATGGTTGTCGAAATAATAGAATCACCTGTAGTTGGCCACATGTAAGAAGTGTGACGTAGTAATAGCAAGAATGCGTGCGCAATACCTGGCCGTTGTTAGCATTGTACTATGTGATTGAGTGTAGTACGTCTGACGGGATAGGACGACGTCGTTCGATGGCCACACGTTTCGATGAGAAATGGAACATCTCTTCTCGCTTGATGGATATCAAATTATGAGTGTGCAGTTAGCTGACGTAAGTGTATTAGTGAGTCGTGAGGAAAAGTGTGGAACAGTGTTCAAAGAAATAACGGCCTACAAAAATCATAATAAAACATGGATATCGACGAAGAGTAATATTGGGCGGAAGACAAAGCCTCAGTGAGGTAGCCTAGTATTGAGGAGGACTGTCACCAAGAATTACAGAGAGAATAAGGTAAAAGTAACTATAGAATTTCATCATTACCTGGAGTAGGCTCTTGTAAGAATTACAATCTAAAGCAAGTTGCATAAATTGAGTATTCGCGATTAGGTTGCAATTTTCAAACCGCTAATCACTGCCAAGTACACTTTAGTGCGAAGAAGATTGAGCTGAGAATATACAAATTGGATACCCAATTGTTGGAAACGGGTAATATAGTTCGATGTCTTCTCTTTCATCCTGTTTCCAACAGACCTTGTTTATGTATTGTGGAAGTACACTCATGTCCAAAATTATTGTCGCATACCTATAACTGTCTTCTTGAAAGAATATAATTTGATAATGATTTTGCAAGGTACTTTTAATACTGACACTATGTGTATAATCGGGAAATGTATATTTGTGGTAAATTTCATAGGAAAAGAATTATAAATAAGAAAATTGGAATGGGTAAAACAAAATGTTGCTAAATGGACAAGAAAGTTTTATTTTCGTTTTATTGTTCTTATTTACTGCTCTTTAACAAGAAATTTGCCACATACATGTCTTTGCCGATTATACACATACTAACATTATAAGAAATACCGGACGAATTCGTTATTGAAATATATTCCTACAAAAATATATTTATAGACATCTGACAATAATTTTGGACATGAGTGTACAAACAAGTTCATCCTTCGAACTGTCTCTACCCTAACGTAGACATGACAGCCACCCAATGACACTGTGGAAAACTTTTTGGTATTCGGTGAGTGTTGTGATTACGCTCACAGAACGCATTACTATCAGTGAATATGTGGATATTTTAGGTGATCATCATTATATATTTCCGATGTTGTCTCTGGTCATTTTACAGGATGACAATGCACTAACTTACACTACTGGTGCTGTTAGGGTATGGTTTGAAAGCCATGAATGACATACATATAACATCTCCTGAGCAATCCCTAGACCTAAACACGGAATAGCTGTGGTCAGTTCTGAAGTTCAGATTCAGGCAAATGTTCTCCAACTTCGCTAACGGCACTGTAGGCTCCATTGCATGAAGAATGGAAAAATATTCTTCTGGAAACCACTAATGACTTATACGCCTTCAAAGTACGAAGAATCAAACCTGTTTGGTCTTATCCCTTATTAATAAAAAATCTCTCTCTCTCTCTCTCTCTCTCTCTCTCTCTATATATATATATATATATATATATATATATATATATATATATATATATATATATATATATGTTGAACAAATTCCCAGATACAGCATAATTTTGCCATTTTACAAAGAGAAATCTTAACAAGCATGAAAAAAAGAAAAAAGAAATTTCAGGTCAGAATTATTTCTGCGCACCTCCGGACGCTGGATAATAAGATGTTGAAGTTCCTCCTTAGCTAATATTCGAAGGGCGGGAACACGAAAGTGTACTATTGTAATAAAGAAATTAAGAATAGAATCAGGTCTACGGGTGTGTGTAGGTGTGGCCATGGCCCATAAGGGGGATGTTTCGAATAAATAAATAAATAAATACATACATATACACATACATTAATATCTACTTACCTACCTACCTACCTACATGAGAGTGTGTGATTTGTTTATTTATCAAAATGTTGCAAACATTTTAACAAAATACTACACCTCTGAGATTAATATGGCGTTCAACCTTCTTTTGTATTTTTCGCGAAATTCAGTGTAGTTCAGTAGTTCACTACTATAAAACTGACCATAGATGTTAAATAATGTTCAGGTCGGTTGATTAAGTGGGCCAAGGAGGTATTGAAAAACATCCTCATTTTCCCCAAACCACTACTGAAGAAGTCTGGCTGAGTGTAATATATCGTCGCCTTGGAAAAATGTCGTTGTAGAAAGGATCATCTAGATCATATAACATATCTAGTCACCTAAGATGTCCAGATGATTACTTTCAACAATTTGTTCTTTAACAGTAATAATGGGACCAACGGAATACCATGAAATTACGGCCCACGCCAACACACAGAGCTGCCGGCATGTTCAAGTCCAGGAAGTATGCAGCTCCGAACTGATGCCTCTTAGGGCCTCCGCCATCGGGTATTATGCTGCAACCAAGAAGAATGGTAACTGTTACTTTACCACTGAACCATGTTACTTTATTCTAATCATCATATGCTTTCAGTATCCTATGTTTCGCGGTACGGATTGCGGTGATCAGATTCAAGTACATTGGAAATAACCGGACCGTGAATATTAAGATTATGCAGCTTTTGCCAGATTGTGAAAGTAAAAGCCGAAAGTTCAAGATGCTGATTGAGTTCTGCGGTCATTTGTGCCGCAGTAACTCCAAGATTCTTTGTGACAATTCTGCTAAATCCTCAGTGACCTGAAAACTCACCTAGATATAGTTTCCGTTCACTATTCTTCTTCTCTGATAATATGGTGCCATGACTTTTGTATGCCGTCATCATTTTTGACAATATTGTTCTCGATACAACTAATAATAGGAGAGCGTTGTATATAGTTACTCTAGCTAAAACACACTTATTACAATATTTGTCCTCTTTGAAATCTAGATACTGCCAACATCTGTCCAACTGCTCGTATAACTACTTTTACATTACCTCGTGATTACCTGGTCGCAGATTACCTCGTATCAGTCACTAGCACCGCACTAACACACGACATTCGAGTATATAAGAGTATTTCATTTATTTTGTTCCCTGTCTCTCTTCATACATACAAATATATACTAACCTAGCAAAAGAAAATATAAAGAATACATGTGCATTCATTGGTACGTGTCACTCCACAGAAGGAATCAATATTGATGTTGGAATTAGTACTTAGTGGACTCACTTTAGCAGCGCGTGAAGCTTCAATTCAATGGGCATGGTATCTGGTAAATCACCGACGTAATCGTATGATAGGTGGTATTACAAAATGCCTCAAGTAATTATCGTTTGTTTGCGCAATTTTAGGTGATGTCACACTAATTGTAGCAGATATCGAATATTATTTAAATAGGGTTTTATGTTTGGGAAGTGACAGATTTAAACTCCATTTTCCTCTTGGAAATCGAGTGGCCAATTTTGTCCTATGACATGATAACCCATTCATGAATTGTGTCGTGTCCCGCGACAGTATATGACTGGACCAGTTCTATGAATTATACCTCACAGAAGATACTTACGTATCCGTATTTCATCGCAGGATGGTGACATTATTAGGAATCGTAGTATGCCGATTACTTCCATACCCACTGTCGACCACTGTCCGGAACTTGGCAAAATCGGTTTTGAATGGAGAAGATTACATGAATCCAAAAGTGCTATGGCTTTTTCCATAAGCATGTGATTCAGTTGCGCTTCCAAATCATTTGAACTTTTGTACATCGACGATTCTTTTTGGCGTAAATTTCCGTCGGTAAATATCCGTACTATACATATACCGCTGAACAGGTGTGCTGATATGTCATTACACTCCGGACAACAGTGTGTTTCAGGTGTAACATTTATTCCGATCGATCCTGTCCTGGATATCTTTCCTGTTTGAAGAGCAATATAATGTTGTTCGCAACTGCAAGCGTCCATGAAATACAGCGCTGATTTCTACCACACTTCCATATCCAGTTACGTGTCCTCGACTAAACTTCGTCCATTTCTCATTCACCTCTGGGCGGGATGATGCCACTTCTTGCTTTACATCTACACACAAAAAGAGACCTACGTCATACACCACGGCAATTAATATTTATTTGGAGTTTCCAGAAACTCGTGAACCTAACATCATGTACATACAAACAAGTACGGAAGTACTATGTACGGTAGATAGGTGTTTTTAATAGTTTACTTATATCTTTATTTACTTCTAGATACAGACATCTTATTATAATAACTGCAACCCCCATTTCACCCCAAGTCCGTCGTCACCCGGCGGCAGTAGCATATGATGCACGATGCCCTTCCAGTCCCAAACGCACAGCATAAACTTCCTGGACGCCACTGTGGACTATGTCAGAAACTGTGGAGCTTCTCTTTGCTTCGACTATGATCTTTCTTGCACATTGTTGCTGTACATTCCTCGTCAACCACTTCATAAATGACTCGAGTTCGTTACTATTCAGTAGATTCGCTGATAGAAATTAAATCGAGTGAATGCTTTCGAGTCATATTATGTAGTACTTAAACGTCGAGGTTTTTGTAGTTAGTTTTTTCCAGAGGTTTCAGTACTGTTTAGTGATGAACGTTTAGGTCACTGTCGATATTATGACTGCCTACATGCTCATCTTTAACTTTTACCAGAATATCATTCATTTTTGCTGGGATTGGTTGGCCATTACAAGAAGCATCTTTGGGATCGTAATTTCCGGAACGAAAGCGAGTGAACCATCCCTTGGTTGTTGCTTTTGATAACGTATCTTGCCTATAAACAGCACAAATCGGAATTAAATTGTAGTAATGTAGGGCATTTTGGGGGAAAGTTCACCATATTCACTCTTCACGGCGCAGTGCGTTATGTCTAATTAGAATAATTTCAAAATTTTTTGCACATGTAGTAGCTTCAACTGTCAGCTCTCAAATAACGTTAAAGCTGGCTCGCTGCGACTCATGTATATAAATTGTCATTGACAATACACACATTAGGCAGAAAAAAATGCTGAAAATGGTAATGAAGAATGCACTTATTAGGAGAAAAAATATAATATATGAAAGAATACAAAACCCAGTGTGACAATTTGTATCATCAATCTTGATCTTAATCCAAAAGTTTATTTTCATTGGTAATTTGTAATATAAGCATATATTGTATCTCCTACTGTCTCTACTGAAAACTGATGTTTGTTGTTTTCCTTTCATCACGTTTCCAATCTCATTTTATATACCTAATACAATTTCAAATATTTCGTTGGAAATAATGGGTTCTGTAACGTTTTTGTGCACGCTTATATGTGAAATATACCGTGACAAAATATATCGCGACACGCGTTATTTCAAATACGAAAAACAGTGGAACTAACGGTCCCTAACACTTCCAACTTCCCGCCGAAGCAATGCATATTTGAAAATTCTTTTGAGAGCACGTCTGGGAATTATACCTATATGGAATTTCTTTCACACCCATTGTACATTAATGAAATATGCATTTTTAGATTGCATATGTATGACTTCATTTAAGCAGAAATGGACTGCCATTTCACGGTTTCTGGATTGCAACACACCACGTATGGAAATTCAGTTATCTCACGATTTTGGACGGTCACAGCTCTGAAATCATGCAATTTTCCCCACAGGTTCATCTGAATTTTTCTCTTATCTTTATATAACGAATTGCCTCTTACAGTTTATCGGTATTGTCCATAACATAGTTTTATATATACATATATATATATATATCTGACTATTGGCATACATTCACAGCACATAACAATTTATAATATTATGCATAACATACGAAGTCTGAAACACACATGAAGCATTCGAAGTAGATTGTAATTTTCGTGATTCTTGAACTTACACATTTATATACGTTTTCAAGATGTTATTACCACTATTCCTAACTTACTCTTAATTTCTCAAAGATGGAGTCAGGTATGGGAATGTGGAGTTTGGAATATTTCAAGCAACACACATTGCGTCAGGTATGCTCAAACGTCCTATTACTACTACTACTACTGTTATTATTATTATTATTATTATTATTATTAATAATAATAATAATAATAATAATAATAATAATAATAATAATAATAATAATAATAATAATAATAATAATAATAATAATAATAATAATAATATATGGTGTTTAACTCATGCTATATAAGTATTTTAAATTGAAACTTTTCCACTTAACAACTGTAGTTAAAAAATACCATATCTATCATATGGTCAACGTAGCATAATATATATATATATATATATATAAAACACTACAATTAAACGTACTGAATCAGCAATTTTTAATCTAACTTCGAGATTTCAAAATACTACACAAACTTAGGAATAACCTTATGACTACTTCGCAAAGTTTACCGCCGTTTATTTAAAGAGGAGTAAAGTTACGCAATTTGCCACTACACAGCACGTCCATACATGATACATACAACTTTTCTCTCAGTAGAACGAAAACTACATTATTTCGTCAATGTACACTCTTAACATGACTCTTCACGATATGTGTGTTTACTGTGTTTTCTATACAAGACAAGACAGAGGCAACACTATAGAATCTAAATTGGTGATGCAACCGTTACGAAAGAGGAAAATACAATTTCTTTCGTAGAGCTCCTTCGTGGCTAAGCGGTTAGCATACGCGCCTTTGGTGTGGGAGACCCGGGTTCGATTCCCGGCGGGAGCTCATGTGGTTGGGATTCCACTTTAATCAGTAGGTCCACGTCTCATATAGCCTCGCTGCTCATCGGGACGTAAAACTCATAATCAACTCAACTCAACTCAATTTCTTTCGTATACTAAGTGGTTTGATTGATCTCAATGAACCCCCGTTTCTAGTGGCGTTGTTGAAAGTATAATTGTATATATAAGGTCACTAACATCTCAACTATGTCTGTATTTTCCAAGTTGTCCTGAAAAATTGTATTGGATGAAAACCTCCTGGGAACAAAATAAAATTATGTAAGGAGTTTCCTCCACATCATACAAGTAGAACTAGGGAAAATTCAATACTGCAAAAATGACTGTAATTTAAGTGAAACGTGTATGAAACCTATTTATTTAAAACACGCATATAACAAATCATATCTGAAAGCTTACTAAATATGCAAAAGAACCGTGGTATTTTTCCCCTTTTCATGGTCGTGGTTACACTATCAATATTATTATTATTATTATTATTATTATTAATAATAATAATAATAATAATAATAATAATAATAATAATAATATTCAACTCCTATATTTCATAGTTAAAATAAGTAGCTAGCTTTATCTATTGTTATTGCATTATGGCTAAGAATTTTCAGATAATTTTTAGTTCCGCAGTTACTATTTGCCATAAAATAGAAAAGTCACAACGGAATATTACACTCAAAGGTAATAAGAAAACAAGTGGCTTAAGCGAGAGAGATTTCGCGGTTTAACTCTATCTTGAGTACGACATTATGGAAAAATAAACATTTACTATATTAAGATACACGTATATATACAAAATCGCACTTGCCCTGGAAAGATATGAGATTGAAATGCTGCGTACCACATTGAAAAACACTACTCAATGTATAAACTAAATGCTAAGTCAAGTGCTACGATTAAAATTAGTCCTCACAAGGGGAGTTTCTAAATTAAGATGGCGCCCAATAAATAATTTTTCAAACGTGTTCGTAGCAACATTCGTTTGGAAAATCAACGGTCGAAAATTTCTGATTTGATGGTAGATAGAGACCAATACTAACTAGATAGAAGGGATTTTGTGTAATAAATTAACATTATGACTATGTTTTAAGTTAGTCAAACGCTTTTTATGGTATGCTCTGCAATTGAAATTCTTAATCATTTATTTAGTTAGATTTTCGTTTTGGAACGCGTAATTTTTCATCAGTTACAAGTTATGAAAGTTCATTTCGCAGATTATGAATGTACTGTTCAGCTAAGGAAACCATGAAAGTGCTGAATGGATTAGGAACATTTTGTCACATAATTCTTGCACCAACTAATTGCATTCGATTTTATTTTTCAATTTCCATTAGACCGAGATAAAATTTGACTCATGAACAGATGACATTCAGAGAATATTTTCTCCACAAATATAAGAGACATGTTCTGTGTAAACAATAAGTGAATTTTATTTCAGCACATGCTAGTAATGATTGCGTCATTTTACGACCATTAGGTTTATTTGTTTATTTTCAACATAGCTCAGGCTGATTAGTTGTTAATGCGTCTATTTTATACTAAAACCTGTTACCAAAGTAAAATAATTATGAAGTGAAAAATCTGAGAGTTAAAGTGAATAAAATAATTTGTTTTCGAACAAATTCTCCTTTATAAGCAGAAAATGTCGATCTATTGAAAATTTCTCTATTACACTTAAATTATAGCTTACCTTGTGGGCAAAATGAATGCATTGCATGTATTTTTACTTTTCTTGACTTACTGTACATAAATATATACTTTATACTTGGATTTTGTTTACTAGTTTAAATATCACTAGATCCATTTAACTTACGGTTACAGAGCAATTCTTTTCTTTCGTTTTAGATAAACCATCTACCCTCTACGGTGACAATGAAGTTTCTTTTGAGAATACACAATTGATTTTATTTGCCTGGTGGGACTATTTACATACACCCATTAACCATTTCTCAAATGATTTCGTGTGTAATTACTAGACCGCACAGACAAATTCTTATTAAAGTTCGCAACGTGCATGTGATGTAATGAATAATATGAGATTGTCATATTCAGGATTTCCAAAGCTCCTGAATGCTTACAGAAATTGTTCCGAATGGGGAAGTGAAGGAAATAATAATAATAATAATAATAATATTAATAATACGTTAAAATGGTAATGAGGTGTTTCAAAAATTAATGAAATACAACAATCAATCAAAACATAATACCTTGAATTTAGAAATTTTGTGAACAGGAATACAGTATGTTGTTTGGTTTATATTGAACTGAATTAGGAATACCACACTGGCATCTGGTAGAAGAAGGAAGAGCGAGTCCACTGTTTTATGGGGTAGCGCGTCTCAAAATTGTAGGTGAGTGAATGTTGTTAAATTATGCCATTGTAAGAGAGAACTACATAATGAACTTTTTCCATGCTCACTTCTCCTACATATGCATAGTGAAACAGTGTCAGTGTAATGTGTTCATACTTGGGTTGACTATTGTGAAATTCATCATTACCCGTTATACACATCAGAAACCTGCGGAAAGCAGTCGCCCACGGAAAGCACCAAGGAGGTTTCAAAGAAAATGATACCTGAAGTGCTGTAGCGGTTAACCGATTGTCGTACCAAAAATAAATAAATAAATAAATAAATAAATAAATAAATAAATAAATAAATAAATAAATAAATAAATAAATAAAAAATTTAAAAAAAAAATCCAGGGACCGAAGGTGTGATTGGCCGGTGAATCATCAATTTGGCACTTTCAACTCTGAAAACAGCCGTTCATAAGCAGGTCCGACTGAGGTGCATTCATAACACACGATTAAACCATGTCTCCCCGTCACACTGAAGAAAGAAGAACAAATTGCAGGAAACTATGTAATGCACCCGGTGGGTCGAAACGGAAAACCAGAGGCGAATCCAGAAGTGGCGTGCCGCTCCTCCTCAAGAAAAAGTATATAACTGTTTTCCAACGAGACGAACAAACAGTATTTTTTTTTTCAATATACTAGACCAATAATTTGCATTCAGAATATTGTCGCTAAAAGCTAGCGAATACCTTTGCACTGATTTAATTCTAGAAGTTTCGGTAGGTATACACTTGACTATTTTCAAACATTTAGTGTATACTACTCTCATACCTTTAACTGCATCCCTAATTTAAAGTGGGCATCGTTGAGCTATGAAAATATTAGCTGGGTATATAGCCATCCCGTATACTTTTCATTATATTCCTGATTGTAATGGATAATATGTCGCGTTTTCCTCCGCTCTTTCCATTATTTTGGCTACGGATGAAGAAGGATCAATGAAGGTGGAAGTCTAACTTGTTTTAAATATATATATATATATATATATATATATATATATATATATATATATATATATATATATATATATATATATATAGATAGATAGATAGATAGATAGATAGATAGATAGATAGATAGATAGATAGATAGATCTATAGATATAGATATAGATAGATAGATAGATGGATAGATGGATAGATAGATATAGATTTATATAGGGTGTTTCAGATGTCCCCTGACATAGGGTAACTCTGTTATAATCGAAGATACAACAAAATGTAAAAAGCGAAACCGTCTGCAAATATGTTTTCAATCTAAAGTGAAGGAATTTTTTTAAATCGGACGAGCCGTTTGGGCTGTACTCTTTATGCACCCAATGTTAAATGAAAATGCAATTGCCATTTACCTGGACCCACAACATAAGTGAATGAACTTACTGTCTTTTACGGTAACGTGTCGATGGCCAACCCCTATTTCAAACAGCAACTTCATTCACTTTTGTTGTGAGTCCAGGTAAATGGCAATGGTGCATTTTCATTTAACAATGAGTGCATAAAGAATGTACAGCCCCAACGGCTCGTCCGATTTAAAAAAAAAAAATCCTTCACTTTAGATAGAAAACACATTTGGAGACGGTTTTCCCTCTTAGATTTTGTTGTAACTGGTAAGTTACCCTATGTCAGGAGACTTTTGAGACACCCTATATATATATACATCCTCCATAAGCACCATCTTTGCGAAAACACTTATGTGTCGAGTGGGGAGGAGGATTGCGTGCTCCCCACAGTAAAATTTAGTGCTACTAGAAGGCCCATCGCTACCGAATTGGTCTAAATGGAGTAGCCAGATGAAGAGTGTTCTGGGAGAAGGCAGCAGTTCTCCAGAAGCCAAGTTGGAGGAAATCATAGTGATAGGTACGGCAACTTGGTCATTAGCTCAGGCGTGGTCAGAGTGACTTTAACGGCTGGGATACTGCGGGGGGAAGGCAACGGGTAATCACCACTCTAATTTTCCCTAGTTTGCTGGCAGCAGAAAGAGAACATATGTACAATGGTCTTTCGCAGGTCAAAATATAGTTCAGGAGGTAAAATATCCCCCCTTCGAATCTCCGACAGGGGGATGATTTGGGAAGGACTATTTGACGAGAAAGTAATAATGTGGAGAAGACAGACAGAAAAAGAAAGATAAGCAAGAGCAAAACGTTCAGAACAGGGACATGGAACGTACGTACTATGTTACAAGGAGGAAAATTAGAAAATCTTAAAGAAGAAATGAAACAAAATAATCTAGATTTGGTAGGAGTTTGGGAAGTTGTGCGGGAAGGTAATGGGGTGTTGAACAGGGAAAGATATAGAATGTTTTACTCAGGTAATAAAAAGGGTAGCCATAATGGCGTAGAAATAATTCTTGGAAAGCGCTTAAAGAAGAAGGTAGTGAAAGTAGAATTTATTGATGATGGAGTCATGATGCTAAGACTTAAAGGAAAAACGAAGGATCTAGTGGTGATATACGCAGTGACGACTTCGCATGCAACTGAAGAAATAGAGGAAAATTATGAAAAAAGGGAAGACATTATAGACCGGGAAACGAGGAGTGCATGCGTAATCGTTACGGGAGATTTCAATGCAGTTGTGGGAAAAAAATAGAAAGGTACTACAGCGTAGGCAAATATAGGTTAGGCTAAAGAAATGAAAGGGGAGAGGGACTGGTGAATTTCTGTAGACAAATTCACTAGTAATTGGGAATACCTAGTTCAATCAGCACAAGAGAAAAAGATATACATGGAAATACCCAACAGACGGCGGAGGATATCAGATAGACTATATTGTGATCCAGGGCAGGTATCGGAATAGCTTGAAGATCGCGAAGACCCTTCCCGAGGCAGACATTTTCTCAGATCATCATTTTGTGCTGGCCGAAGTGAATATTCAACTGAAAAATGCAGAGAGAATAAAAATAGGCAACAAAGTGTGGAATATTGAAAAACGAGGAAATAAAACTTTTCGTTGAAAAATTCGAAGAAAAATATTCAAAATATTCAAGGAAAGGATAAATGTAGTTAGTAACAGAAGGTGGGAGCATATTAAACTTTGCATACAGAAGGCTGCAGAGGCAGTAGGTTACTGCGAACACAAAACGGTTAAGAAACCATGTGTTACGGAACAGATATTGCAGAAAGTGAGGGAAAGGAAGATGTGGAAACAGATTGAAACAGAAAAGGACAGAAAGATGTACAGAAAGTTAAACAATCAGTTACGAAGGGAAACAGACAGAGCAAGGGAAGGGTTTTATTAAAGAAAATGCGAGAACATAGAAGGATTAGAAAGAGTTGGGAAATATGAGGAAATGTACAAGGAGGTAAAATCTATGGAATTTCAACGGAAATAAGGGGTATTATGATGCAAGTAGAAAATAAGAATGGGAAGGTAGTCAGCGACAGAAGTGAGGTCATAGGAAGGTGGAAAGAGTGTTGAGGACTTATATGAGAGTAGGGATAGACCGTGTAACCTAAATGTGGAAGTAGAAAATTATGTAGGCAAGAATGATAAAGGGTTCAGGATTCATGGGGATGAGTTTGAACAGGCTATACCCAAGATAAAGAATGGAAACGGAACTGGGATTGATAATATAATAATCGAATTCATTAAAAATATAGGAGACAAGGGAAAGAAAGAATTGTTCCGACTATGCAATGAAATACATGAAACAGGTGAGTGACCAAAAGACTTTCTGAAGACGATCATAATACCGATGGCTAAGAAATCGGACCCAAAGAGATATGAGGATTACAGAACTATTAGTCTCATATCTCATGCAGCTAAAGTTTTGCTCCCAATACTGAACAGAAGGTTATATGGAAGAATAAATGAAGAAGTTGAGGAGGAGCAGTTCGGGTTCAGTAAGGGTAAGCACAAGAGATGCTATTGGATTATTAAGGGCGATCGGTGAAAGATTTATAGAAAAAGGGAAAGAGGTGTATATTGTATTTATTGATCTAGAAAAGGCTTTTGACCGCGTGAATTGGGAATTGTTGTTGGGAGTTCTAAAGAAGATAGGTTTGGAATGGAAACATCGAAGACTCATAAGAAACTTATACATGAAATAACAAGTAAGTGTTAGGATAGGGGAAAGAACTGGCGGAAGAGAGTGCAATTGGAAGAGGAGTTCGGTAAGGATGTTGCCTCTCGCCAACACAATTTAATATCTATTTAGAAGAGATAGTGAAAAAGAGTTTACATGATGATGACCGCATTTCGGTAGGAGGTAGAATGATTAGATGTGTAAGATATGGAGACGATATGGCGCTTGTTGCAGAATCTAAAAAGGAAATCAATAAAATGTCAAAAAACATGAGGATGGGCTTTGAAGAATATGGGATGAAAATAAATGTTAGAAAGACAAAAGCCATGGTGATTAGAACGAAGAGGTCTGTGTCAAATATAAAAGTGGGAGGAAAGAAAATAGAATAAGTGAATAGTTTTCGATATCTGAGTAGTATTCTTAGTAATGACATGCAGTGCGAACGTGAAAAAAAAGCAAAGGTAGGAATGGCGAAGGAAGCCTTTAGGAGGAACAAAAGTCTGTTTTCTGGGACACTGAATAAAGAGTTGAGAAAAAGAGCTATAAGATGCTTCGTGTGGAGTTGTACTTTATGGGGCGGAAACATGGACATTACGTAAAAGTGATGAAAAACGACTGGAAGCCTTCGAAATGTGCGTGTGGAGAAGAATGGAAAGAATTAGTTGGGTCGAGCGGAAAACGAATGAGAGGGTGTTAGAAGTGGTGGGGGAGAAAAGAACACTTTTAGATATTATCGAGAAGAGGAACTGTTTGGGACATTGCCTGAAAAGAAACTGTATCATGAAGGTCGTGCTAGGGATATGGTGGCAGGAAAGAGAGGAAGAGGGTGAAGGAGCCTGCAACTAATGGACGATATAAAAACAGAAAGATCGTAAGTGAAGACGAAGAGGTTAGCAGAAGACCGTGGCGCATGGAAGCTTCTCAACTGCGGCAAGTGACCTGTCAATAAGGGTAGGATACCTATGATGATATACAGGTTGTTTCAAAACAACACCGTCAACCTTTGGGAGGTGATTCCTGACACCAAGATAAGACAAAAAGTATAGACCAACCTGGGTGCACAAATCCTTTCTTTCGGAGTTATAGATGCCATAAACATTGAAAAAAATGCACTTTAAAAGTCCATAGCACCAATACTATGTGACCTACCGCAGTCGGATCAAGACTTCACTTAAGAACTAGTATGTTCTCTATCGAAATATCCATGTTTCAGAATCCTGCGGTACTTCTGCAACAGTTTTTACAGAGGTAGTTGGTGAGTACTTAAAATTATATGCCCTTAGCCAAACCCCTTCTATAAAAATTGTTGCGTGAGTAACGCAGGATTCTGAAACATGTATTTTTGTAACATATTAGTTCCTCAGTGAAGTTTTGACCCGACTACGGTAGGTCCCATAATTTTGGAGCTACGGAGCTTTAAAGTTCATGTTTTTGGCAGCCTATAACTCCAAAAGAAAGCACTTGTGCACCCAGGTTGGTCTACACTTTTTGTCTTACCTTGCTGTCAGGAATCACCTCCCAAACGTTGTCGGTGTTGTTTTGAAACACCCTGTATAAGAACTATCTGACGCGTTTTTGTGTGATGCGCCCGGTCATTCCCAGCATTGAAGTGTATAAACAAACTAACTTTCTAGCCTTCTAGACTGCCACCACCCCATGTATTATATATATATATATATATATATATATATATAGGGTGTTAATGAACTATACCGACAAAGTGTAAGAGGTGATTCCTTACACAGGGTGTCTACTAAAATTCCAAAATGAAATTTCGTGACTTTTTTGTGACCTTTTCTTTACCAAATCATAAAATTTCGTAATATTTTCAAGAGCGAATTTGGGTGCGAATTAGGCCGAATTTTCATCCATGCGATAGAAACGTACTTTGATTGCGATTTGGTAGCGTCTAAAGCCGTCCATGAAAATTTTTGGTGGTGAAATTTGACGTTTTATAGAACAAAATTTTCCAATCTATACTTACATTTGAACAGTTAAAAAAAAATCGTGACCCAAAAGCTAAATTTCGTGACTTTTTTCGTGACTTTCATGATCATTTTCTGATTTCGTGACTTTTTCGTGACATTCGTGACCTTCGTGACCGATAGACATCCTGTTACATCAAAATAAGAGAAAAAGTTCATATCGACCTGTGAAGAAAAGTGCATAGTTTCAGACCTAGGGCTGTCCAAAATCGCAAAAAAGCGAAATTTCAAGAGGCCCTAGTTCGAATTCGAGAAACTATGGATGGTGATCCTTATCAGCGTGAAGGAAATTACGCATGCACAATCCAAAAATGCATATTTCCTTAATGTTCAATGGGTGTACACAGTTTCCCAGCAGGAGGAAATTTCTAGACATGCCATCAACTGAATTTTGAGATATGCTCTGACTTGATGATTGGTCCAAAGTAGGCAAACAATAACCTTGACAGCAATGAACACGGAATCTTCTGGCGGGACGTCGGAAGTGTTAAGGATCCTCAGCAGCACGGTCTCTCGTACTCGGGAAAAACGCATGCTGCGGTGTTTTCTTCCACGCTGATTAGTGAAGTAAACGTGAAATATACCGTGACGAAATACATGGCAACACACGTTATTCCGAACACAAAAGTACATGGAGCTGCCGGTTCCTAACACTTACGACTTCCCTCCGAAGCATTCGGTGTCCATTGCTGTTATGGCTTGCCTCCTGCGTGCCTACTTTGGACGCTCCTTGAAGTCAGTGCATATCTGAAAACATGGGCGGCGATTAGGGGAAACAAGAGGGGGCAGTTGCCCCCCACTTTTTTGAAGTGGAGACCTAATTTATATAGTTTCATTTGGAAATGTAAAAGGGTGTCCACACAATTTGGAGAAAAGATCTCCGACTTTTCCCTGACTTTCCATGACGAAAGTTCCAGATTTCCCTGACCCCTGAATAACTTAAAAATATAGAAGAAACAAAGAAACCCCAGCCTCCACACTTCCCATAATAGTTGGCCTTGTCTCTTCCGCTTCTGTTTCTTTCTTTTTTCAATTTTCTTTCCAAAGAAATGTAAATTTACAAACATGTGCATTAGGCCGATATTGATTAGGCCTACATATTACACAAAATGTAAAGTTACAAACGAAAGTGTGCAGCATACAGAGTACTTAAGATATGAAAAAAAATACATATTATAATACCATTTACAAAGCATTATAATATTGCCTATAGTAATAAAGAGTTCATACATGATTTTACTGATTATTAAAAAAAAAAAAAAAAAACACACACACACACACTATGTAACACACATTACATTATGTAACACACACACACATTACTTTTGCTGGTGCAGTTGTTAAATGCAACCCATTTAGAAATTTGTTTCCATACTTTCTCGCATAGTTTTCTTCTCATTGATCTCAATATCCTTCTTGTCGTCTCCGCAGTTTAATTTTCTTCTCTTCTTCCTCCAGCTCCTTTAGTTGCTGTATCTTCCGTTTCTCTCTCCTCTTCTCGTCTCCAGCATTTATTTCTCTTTCCTTTTCCAACTACACCTGATATTGTCTCATTGAACTTCTCACTGAATTTATCATACCTCTTGTAAATTGTTGTAATTATTAATCCTGATGATCCACCTATTTTCATCACAGAATCATATATGATCCGTTGAGCAACCAGAGATTCTTCTTGTAAGTTCTCAACAATGAGAATTTTATTTATTGTGAGACCACTTTCAAAAAATGCGTTTCCATGAAAGAAGATAAAACACAATTGCATAACTGACCATAAGTCAACGAAGTTTTTCCCATTTCCTAAGTAAAAAACTCATCTAGTCCAATACCATCTCTGTCATTGGCTATAAATTCATTCCAGTGTTCCTTAAATTCTTCAGTCTGAGCTTTCACTGTGAGCTGGAGATATTATTTCTTTGCGTTCTCAGCCACTTGTCCAGATATCC
The DNA here is from genome assembly GCF_964235325.1 of Thermobia domestica. Classification (NCBI taxonomy): domain Eukaryota; kingdom Metazoa; phylum Arthropoda; class Insecta; order Zygentoma; family Lepismatidae; genus Thermobia; species Thermobia domestica. The sequence continues at coordinate 150,234,672 of NC_137463.1, forward strand.
TCTTGGCACCATTCAATTCTTCTAGAACAGCTTCTACCCTTTTGAGCATATATGCCAGGATGCAGTTAGATTTGTTTCTCGCAGAAAATTAGTTTCAACAACTATATCAGAGAACACTGACTCCCTCAATATAATCATTGAGAACATTACATTTTGCATCCAGTAACAGTAAAGAAATCAACCCTATTTCATAAATTCAGTAATTGAACAATGGATCCAAATCGATTTTTTTCCTGACTTTCCCTGACCAATCTGCCATTTCCCTGACTTTACCTGACACATTTTTACTTCCCTGACCTTTCCCTGACTTTCACTTATTTTCCAGAATGTGGACACCCTGCTAAAGGTTTTGTATGTATTACTGTTTCATAGAAAAGAATGGTGCCATATGATATTTGCCGTTGCGTGAGTACGTATTGGTTATTTGTCTTGCCATGGAGTTAAGAAAGCTACAGGAATTGCGTTTTAATTGCACTTCAAAGCGATTAATATTGTAATTGCATATTTCTTTAAATGTCATAGCATATGCTTGCAGTACTTACTGTATTTTATTTTCTAAGAGAAAAAACATTCCTTTAATGGCATGTGTGGAATTAAAAGTATAAGTTGTTCATTAATCCCCAGTTTCAATATAACTTCTGCAAAACAAGCCTCATTATTCATTACTATGATTAATATTATCCTTTTTATTTATTTGTTTTGCGAATTTATTATTGAATAATCTGATCAAACAGTTTTCCAGACAGAATTTTAAGATATTCATGAGCAAGATCTCAAATCTCTTCTTACACTTTCGATATTTAAGAGTATAAAGGGCTAGTACCTACCTGTATTGCTCTTATGAATTTACTTAAAATAGAAATACGATATACGGCATTTTAAGTGAAAAACGATAGTATCCTATTAGTTATACAACCTTTCATCAAACAAGTGTTAGAAACAACCAGGAAATCTAACATTGATATACAATTGTTCTGATCATGTCTTGCCCCCCCACTTTTAACGTCCAACCGCCGCCACTGTCTGAAAACTATTAAAAGCTTATCTGAGAATTACACTCTGTGGGGAATACGCTGTACACCTATTGAAAATGGATGAAATATACACTTTTGGCTTGTGTATGCGTGACTTCCTTTACGCTAATAAGGACCACCATGCATAGCTTCTGGAATTCGAACTAGGGCCTCTGAAAATTTGGCTTTTTCGCGATTTTGAACAGCCCTAGCTCTGAAACTATGCACTTTTTGCCATAGGTCCATATGAACTTTTTCTCATATTTTGATGTGAAGAATCACCTCCTACAGTTTGTCGGTATAGTTCATTAACACCCTGTATTATATATATATATAGGGAAAATATTGAAAATGTCTAATTTATTCTAGGATCTTTCACTCCCCGCTCATAGAAGTTCCTGTGGCAGAAGTCGTCATAATGGATGAAACATAAACATATCTATCTGACTATTGGTGGTTACATTTGGGCACTGCCATACTGTACTAGCGATGTCACAGCCAGAAATCTTGTCGCCTGGATTCAGTTGTGCAGTAAGTTGGTGATACGCAATGTTGATAAAAATGTGAAAAATATCCCACAATTACCGACCATAACGTATATAGTTATGACAATACTCGTAGAATAATAAATACAGCAGCCTTCTTATGTTGACCATTAGTGTTTAGATTGATCGGTTTCTCAGTTTTTCGTTTCTGTTGTAATACTATTATTTATTCTTACATGAAGAGAATAAATATTTAATATTTATTCTTCATCCTTTTTTGTGCATACCAGAATCAAAACGAAGATGAATTTGCAGTTCAGCGAATTACGAAGGAGAATTCTGTGCTACGAAGTTAACAGACGCCTACACACAGGTAAAAATTGTTTTATTGTTTATTGACATAGTATCATATTTAGTTAAGGTCTATCAAATTAACTATTAAGATTAATTAAGATAAAAATCCTCTAAAGTAGCTATTTTAAGAAACTGTACAATAATTTATATGACTAAATTTTCCTTACTTTTAGTGTACATAGAGTAATTAAAAACACCTCTCGTTAAATTCACCGAATAAAATGTAGTACCTTCTTCTCTTCCTCAGTCCTAATTACATCTCCAAACGAGGTGCTAATATTAATGGAAGTGCTAAGTCTGCTTTCACTTCCTTCAACAGAATCTAGGACTTTAGGTGATAGAGCTGGAGACGAGAATTCATCAAGTAGGTCCAAAACTTCATCAATATTATTTTCCAGTTCCTCAAATGAAGTGAAAGCAGCCATATAGCCTGTACGACGAAAATTTTCCATCTGTACTTGTGATTCAATAGGATTTGGATCTTCGAAGTGTCCCATTATTTGGCTTGCTCTGTACTGTGGAATTCTGTCAAAATAAATAAAATATTTAGTTAATTTAATAAATAAATAAATATTATTATTATTATTATTATTGTATTTGAATTTTTATTAGCAAACAACATACACAGCCACAGGTGTGTCCAGGCAGTAGGTGCATAGCACATGCAACCATACATATACAACCATCTTAGAATATATTTGACAGCAATCAATTGCACCAGCAACACAAAACTATAAATGCAATCCATATAGTAAAAATCAACATTCAAAACACTTGAAAAAGAGATTACATTCTGGGCTAAAATATGACATATAAATAAAGAGTCATAATTACGATAAAATGAGAACGTGCAGTGTCCAACAATACAGAAAAAAAAAAAAAATCTAGAAGTACAAGAAAAGATCAAAGGGTAAAACAACAATTTTAGGAAAACCAAAAAGGGATCAAAAGATTCCGATCTTGCTCAATAATTAGTTTTTGGATCAGGGGCCACAAAAGTTTTGAACAGATCCTAAATCGAGTTTTCGTATTTTCTACGGAATAAGCATATCATACTGAGTTAACTGATAGTTTGGGTTTGGCTACACTACAAGTAATTCCCTCGATGCAAGAAAATTTTTGATTGAAACGTATTGGATCTTTTGATCCAAAAAGAAGATAGACGGTTAAAATTAAAAAACTAATAATACTTAGAAGGAAAAGCTCTCAAATGGTATCTCGCTAAATTAAATAAGTAGATTTAAACTTTGTTTAAATACTTAATAAGTTCTGAAAGAAGTTTAACAAATTCAGGTGGAAAATATCTACAATAGAATAAAATTTATTCGCAGTATCAATGGTTTTATAAATAGAAGTTTTTTAGTAAAAGCTTTCGAGACAAAAGAACAAACTTTCTAGTGTTATGGTAAAAACTTCTTATGGACACTAAGTTATAAATAAAGAAATCACCACGACGAATATAATCAAAAAATTTCAGATCAAAAATGTACCGTCTATCGGCTAAAGACAAAAGACGGAGTTTTCTGTATATGTGAGGCAAACTCATGTCCTTAAAATCTTTGAACTTCCACCGTGACCAGGCTAGGAAGTTATTCTGAATAGACTCAATATTATTTACAAAATATTTGGCTTCACTGTTCCAAATCATTGAGCCATATTGCAAATGAGAACGCACATTACACACGTAGAAAATTTTGCAAGTATTTATACTTGAAAAATTACCTCAAAGTTATTTTAGGATTGCTAAATTTTTTCCAGTTTTAGATGTAATTACCTGTAAATGTGTTTAAAATATATATATATATTTTTTTTTATCTAATACTATTCCTAGATCTTTAACGCAAGTTCCAAATTCAATTTCCTGATTACCTATTATATATTTATAAGACAAAACATTAGTTTTCCTGGGAAAAGTTATACCCTGAGTATTGACAATATTCAAAGGAAGGAAATTATTCTCTGATTCTTTAATATACATCAAATATTTACTGGTTAACTTATCGAGTAAATCATTTATGTACAGTAAAAACAGCAAGGGACGCAGGTTAGAGCCCTGGGGTATTCCAGGTGTTATGTTATAAATAGAGGAAGTATAGCCATTATACCTAACCCAAAATTTCCTATTACTTAATTCATTATATGATTTGACAATTTGTACTTATACAGCTTACTTATTAACAAATGATGAGGCAGTTTATCAAACACTTGCAATATTGAAAGAAATAACATTAGTCTGACCACCAGATCGAATAACATAAAACAAACTTTGCATAAAACATCTAAAACTTATTTACCATTTATAACCCGTGTGGATTAGTATGCAATTGGTCACAGACAGTGCTATACAAATAGCTGTACACTATTTTTTCGAAAATTTCAGAAATAACATTCAGAATAGAAGTGGGTCTATAATCACTAACATTAGCACCTTGGGTATAGGTGTTGTGGATACTACCTTCCAAGCTTCGGGATAAATATTTTCATTTAAGCTCCAATTATACAAGGATGCTAATACTGGTGAAATTACTTTGGACACTCCTTCTATAACAAAAACAGGTATTCCACCTATTTCAGATATAGATTTAGTCTTTAAGGATTCAATAGCATCCCTTACATTTTTAGTTGTAATCAGAAGTGGTTTACTATCGCAGAAGTTTCCGATAAAGTCAAATAATTATTTGTATTACCAGTAGTTGGAAGTGTCCGATAAACTGATGTAAAGTACTTCGCAAATATGACTGCCAACAATCCACAACCAGTAATCGAGGAATTATATTTAACAGGTAAACTTTCAGATACTTCCAGACAGGAGAAATGTTGGAGATGCATATCTAAGGGTAAAAACTACCCTTAGATATGTCTCCAATATTTCCTGAGATTACTATTTAACTGACTTTCTATTTTTCTGTGGGAAATACGTTTGTCTTCTTCTAGCTGAATCTTAAAGGCTTTACTGTAATTGACAAATTATAAATCGTCTTCATAATTTAGTTTGTACTTTTCATGAGCAAAATTCTTAGCTTTTAATAAATACTAATAAGGATATTTTGGTGTTCTAGGACTCGATTTCGGATTATTATTTACCATAGCTGATACAATTAGTTTTTCAAGATCCAAAACAGCTTCAATAGAAAATATTATACCTATCAGTATTAGCTACTTGTTGATATAACGTATAATACTCAGCTTTAGCAAATTGAAAACATTCAGGGAACTTATTCACTTTACAACCCTTAGGTAAAAATTCAATAGTTTCAGGATGCGCTATATACTGATTAGTTTTTTCTTGAAACTCAGGTAGTGTTGGTGTTAACAAGATCAGGAGAGAAGACAGAAGATTCAACACACAGAGTAGAGTTATCCAAAGAAGCAGATAATAACTGAAACTTCAGTTCTGAATAATAATATATTCCTAGAAACTGTTCATTACTTAACCAATCAATTTTGGATATATTAAAGTCTCCAGATATCGTATATCATTTTCAAAAGGATTCAACCTACCAAAAATGTGGTTCAGGTAGTTTTCGAATATCACATGGGAAGAACTTGGGTGAAAATAAACACACGATATAACAATATTCTTCACAGAATTACATTTTAATTCAACAGGGTGTCTACTAAAATTCCAAAAAGAAATTTCGTGAGCTTTTCTTTACCGAATCATAAAATTTCCTAACATTATCAACAGCAAATATGGGTGCAAATTAGGCCCAATTTTCATGCATGCGATAGAAGAATGCTTTACTTGCGATTTAGTAGCGTCTAAAGCCCATCATAAAGACATTTTTGGTGGTGAATTTTGACGCTTTATAGAACAAAATTTTCCAGTCTGTGCTTATATTTGTACAGATAAAAGAATTGGTGACCCAAAAGCTAAATTTCTTGCCTTTCATGGCCGTTTATTGATTTCGTGACTTACGTGACCGATAGACACCCTGTTCAATCCACACACATTCAGTTGTAAGTTCAAGATCACTTGTGAGGCCTGCGATTCACTATATATATATATATTTTTTTTAAATTGCTATCAGAGATCTACACCCTCTATGACATGACGCTTTATTATATAATCTTGGCTCTAAAAGAGACATATGTATCTAGGAAATAATCGTAATATTTATAAATATTGGACAACTAGGTTTCTGTTACCGCAATTGTATCATATTTACAGTCGGAGATTTACGAGAGAAGATCACTTAGTTCTGAGTCCACTAACATTTTGATACCAAATTTTAAGATTAAGATTCATCAAGCCTAATAGGAGAATTATGTTTGTTAATAACTTCGCCATAGTTCCACAATTTAAAATAGAAAGATCCAATAACAATACCTGCAAGTCACACTTTAGAATCGTTATTTCGGGAACAATCTGGTTCATTCACCTCTACATGAAATGAAGAATCAGAATTACGTTTGCCCTTTACTCTGGTGCAGACCATTTCAGTTACATTGAGTTCCTTAACAATTTCTTCAACTTCTTCACTAGTAACTAATGAGTTGAATCTTGTCATATACAGTGTTTTTTCTTGATTTAGAGACTAGCAGGGTTCTTACAAAATTAGTTTTATCATTTTCCCTTATTTCCAGGCGAAAAACCAATTATTTCCCTGACGCGCAACATTTAATAAGATAATGGTGTACTGATGATGAATGCCTGTAAAAGCTAAATAAAAACTTGGAGCAGTGATTCTCAACCTGTGTGTTGCAAAAGATCAGCAACTTTCCGTTTGCAGCACTATACAGTAGACACAGAGCCATACAAAAGGCTAATAATAGCAGACAAGCAAACCAGTGTAAGCTAACCAAAGAATTGCTATTTGAGCTAGTGAAGAAACTTCATAAGACATCTTCGAATAATATTACACGCTAATGTTAAATTTATATATATATATATATATCTATCTATCTATATATATATATATATATATATATATATATATATATATATATATATATATATATATATATATATATATATATATATATATATACAGGATGAGTCAAAGTAAGTGTTACAAGCCAATATCTCGCGAACAGTAAATCAAATAAGAACAATATTGAGAGTCAATGTACAGAGGGGCCTAAAGAAAGAGTCAAACACGAGGTTCCCACCGCCCCCATTTTGGGGGAGGGGGTGTGAGTGAAATTTTTAAATGGGAACATAGGTTGAGTGATACCTCGTTCGAAAGAGGTTGAAAAATTGAGCAATTTTTGATATGGGGTGTCGTTCTCAAGATGGCCCCCCAAAATGGTCCTGTATCAGATAAAATTTCCAGTACTTATAAATCAGAAACGGCTGAGTAGAAAACGGTGAAACGAAAAATGAAAAAAAGAAAAAGCCATAGGCAACGTGGAATGGTATTGTTGCGGCGTTCCCAGGGACCTCATCATGGGGCTCCGGGACCAACTTGAAAATTTTAAATGGGAATATAGGTTGACTGATACCTTGTTTGATAGATCGTGGAAAGCCAAACAGCTTAGCAAATAAAATGTTTTGATTTCGGGCAAGCCTGTTTCAAAATGGCCGCCGAAAATGGAAAATGAAAATGAAATGAAATCTTTGAGTTTTACGTCCCACGGTTATGCCGGTGAGGCTAAAGGAGACGGTGATGATGAGAGATGAATGAAATGGTGGAATGAAGAAAGTGGGAGGAAACGGGAGAACCCCGAGAAAACCCACGCACACGGTGTTTGTCCACCACAAAGTTCACTTGGCGGGAGCAGGGTTTGAACCCGAGACCCCAAGCCCCAGAGGTGAACGCTCTACCACTGAGCCACCGCGGCCCCTCCGCCGAAAATGGTTCCACATTCAGATACAAAGCGCACTGTTAAATTCAGTGTTACACGCCAATATCCCGTTAACTATGCATCAAATAAGAAAAGTGATAAGAGTCAATGTACAATACAGACGGCCTAAGATATGGGTAAAACACGAGGCTTCCTCGCCCGCCCATTTTGGAGGGAGGGGTTAACGTGGAATTTTCAAATGGCACCACAGAGCGAGAGAAACCTTCGTTGATAGATCGTGAAATACCAAACAACTTAGTACAAAATTAGGACCTCGTGTTTGACCCATCTTTTAGGCCTGCCTGTATTGAACATTGACTCTTAACACATTTCTTATTTGATGAACAGTTCGCGGGATATTAGCTTGTAACAGTCATTTTGAACACTGAGCTTTGAATCTGAATGGGGAAACATTTTCAGCGGCCATTTTGAAACAGGCTTGCCCGAAATCAAAACAAATTTTGTACTAAGCTGTTTGGTTTTCCACGATCTATCAAACAAGGTATCACTCGACCCATATTCCCATTTGAAATTTTCCAGTTGGTTTCGGAGCCCCATGATAGGGGGCCTTTGGGAAACTGCAACAATACCATTCCACGTTGCCTACGGCTTTTTCCTTTTTCCTTTTTTGTTTCACCGTTTTCTACTCAGCCTTTTCTGATTTATAAGTACTGGAAATTTTAACTGATACAGGACCATTTTGGGGGGCCATCTTGAAAATGGTGCCCCATATCAAAAATTGTTCAATTTTTCAAGTTCTTTCGAACGAAGTGTCATTCGACCTATGTTCCCATTTGAAAGTTTTTCTCACAAAGTGGGGGGACAGAGGAACCTCGTGTTTGACCATTTTTTAGGCCCCTCTGTATTGTACATTGACTCTGAACATTTTTCTTATTTGATGTATAGTTCGCGAGATATTGGCTTGTAACACTTATTTTGACTCACCCTATATACATACATACATATATATATATATATATATATATATATATATATATATATATATATAACCCTTCTCCCAATGAGCAGATGAAACTTAAGAATTCTTTTTAAAAAATGTCAACAAATTGCTTCTATTAATCTCGAAGAAAATAAGACGTGCTCCTAAAATTTAGTAAACAAACGAAAAAACAATACTTTAATTGAATTTCTCAATATTTCTTTGAATTCACTAAAATGAGAAACTTCAAAATAATGTGTAAATGTATATGCAACTGTGAGAATGTAAATTGTGAATATTTTTCCCTCAAACGCAAAAATATTTGAAAGTTTAACATAATGAAAGTTATGGGGAACGAACATTACAACTGCCTATGCCAATTTCATAACTTCTATTTTCTTGTGCGATTTTTTTTTTCAGTTATTGCAATAGATCCTAATTGATATCAGAATAAAACATAAATTTGTTATGTTATACATATTATACAGCATATTAAAAGGTAACAAGAATTTTGGGAATGATCAAAAATATGGATCAAAAGTTTGCGATCTTGGCCGATAATTGGTTTTTGGATCAGGAGCTACAGCATTTTTGAACGACCCCCAAATCGAGTTTTCCTTTTTTTTTTTTTTTTTTACGGAATAAGCATATCACACCGAGTAAAGTGATAGTTTGGGTTGGCTACACTGTATGTAGTTCTCCAGATACAAGGCGTACAAGGCAATTTTTGACTGAATGAAATATATTGGATTTTTTGGATCAGGGGTCACAGAACGTCCCCTAAATTGAGTTTTTGTATTTTTACGGAATAAGCACATAATATTGAGTTAAGTGATAGTGGCTACACTATACAGGGTGTTTCAAAACAACACCGACAACGTTTGGGAGGTGATTCCTGACACCAAGATAAGACAAAAAGTACAGACCAATCTGCGTGCACAATTGCTTTCTTTCGGAGATATAGGCTGCCGAAAACACGAAAATCGAACTTTAAAGATCTATAGCTCCAAAAGTATGGGACCTACCTTAGTCAGGTCATCAAGACTTCACTTAGGAACTAACATATGCCCTATCCAAATATCCAAGTTTCAGAATCCTAAGGTACTCACGCAACAATTTTTATGGATTCAGTTTGGCTACGGACTTATAATTTGAAGTACCCACTAAATACCTCTATAAAAATTGATCCGGAAGTACCACACTTCAGAAGTTTACTTATGAAGCACTCCTTTTACTAAATTCACACGTGTTTGTGAATAAAGCGATGGTTGTACCAACGGACATAGGTTCTGATGTACGTACACTTCCGTCCACAGAAGTTCATGCTAAATCCAAGACAAGGCCCTAGATTTTTACGAATGACTTTTAGGTTTGGCTTATTTTCCCTGCAATTTTGTCACGGGCAAGAGAGGAGTTTGAACGATAATAGTTCCATATGCAAATCTAAATTTCACTGTGAATTAACAAAACAGCTACCATACAGGTAAATACGGTAATTTTAAGTTCAAAATTTGACACATTATTTATACTTTTAAGCTAGAACGATTTAAATAAGTCAGACTGAAGTAGGAGCAGTGTTATAACCAAAAATAGACTAAAATAATTAAACCTGTTTTACGTTATTTCTTAATTGTTTCACTACCAATACGAGAGTGAGCAAAATATGTCCTCATCCGGTTGGAGCTAAAATTATGGCATAATTTTACTTCCATTGAGTAGCCATTGAAATGAGCAGGGTAAAACTAAGACTGATAACATTCTACAGTTTTCTGGTAACATGTGATTCATTTTTCCATCTTTTGCATACGAGGTTGAGAGGAAAACCGGTATTTGCTTTTAGAAGGGTTGAAGATCTCAAAAAGTGAAATTAAATTTACTTACAATGTCAGTGTGAAATCCATGGAATTTCGGAGAAAACAAGGGGGTAATACCATGGCAGTAGAAAATAAGAATGGGAAGGTAGTCAGCGAGACAAATGAAGTCATAGGAAGATGGAAAAAATACGTTGAAGACTTATATGAGAGTAGGGATAGACCGTGTAGCCAAAATGTTGAAGGAGAAAGTGAAGTAGGCGAGGATGATAAAGGATTTAGTATTCTTCGGGATGAGTTTGGAAAGGCTATATCCGAGAATAGGAATGGAAAGGCAACCGGGATAGATAATATACCAATCAAATTCATTAAAAATATAGGAGACAAGGGAAAGAAAGAATTGTTCAGACTATGCAATGAAATACATGAAACAGGTGAGTGACCAAAAGACTTTCTCAAGGCGATCATAATACCGATGGCTAAGAAATCGAACCCAAGGAGATATGAGGATTACAGAACTATTAGTCTCATATCTCATGCAGCTAAAGTTTTGCTCCCAATACTGAACAGAAGGTTATATGGAAGAATAAATGAAGAAGTTGAGGAGGAGCAGTTCGGGTTCAGTAAGGGTAAGCACAAGAGATGCTATTGGATTATTAAGGGCGATCGGTGAAAGATTTATAGAAAAAGGGAAAGAGGTGTATGTTGTATTTATTGATCTAGAAAAGGCTTTTGACCGCGTGAATTGGGAATTGTTGTTGGGAGTTCTAAAGAAGATAGGTTTGGAATGGAAACATCGAAGACTCATAAGAAACTTATACATGAAATAACAAGTAAGTGTTAGGATAGGGGAAAGAACTGGCGGAAGAGAGTGCAATTGGAAGAAGAGTTCGATAAGGATGTTGCCTCTTGCCAACACAATTTAATATCTATTTAGAAGAGATAGTGAAAAAGAGTTTACATGATGATGACCGCATTTCGGTACGAGGTAGAATGATTAGATGCGTAAGATTTGGAGACGATATGGCGCTTGTTGCAGAATCTAAAAAGGAAATCAATAAAATGTCAAACAAACATGAGGATGGGCTTTGAAGAATATGGGATGAAAATAAATGTTAGAAAGACAAAAGCCATGATGATTGGAAGGAAGAGGCCTGTGTCAAATATAAAAGTGAGCGGGTAGCAAATAGAACAAGTGAATAGGTTTCGATATCTGGGTAGTATTCTTAGTAATGACATGAAGTCCGAACGTGATATAAAAGCAAGCATAGAAATGGCGAAAGAAGCCTTTAGGAGGAACAAAAGTCAGTTTTGTGGGACCTTGAATAGAGAATTGAGAAAAAGGCTCATAAAATGCTTCATGTGGAGTGTTGTACTGTATGGGGCAGAAACGTGGACACGTAAAGGTGATGAAAACCGACTGGAAGCCTTCGAAATGTGGGTGTGGAGAAGAATGGAAAGAATTAGTTGGGTCGAGCGGAAAATGGATGAGTGGGTATTAGAAATGGTGGGGGAGAAAAGAACCCTTTTAGATATTGTTAAGAAGAGGAAGAGAAACTGGTTGGGACATTACCTAACAAGAAATAGTATCATGAGGGACGTCCTATATAGTATGGTTGCGGGAAAGAGAGGGAGGGGGGCGGAGGAGACTACAATTAATGGATGATATAAAAACAGAAAGATCATACGTGAAGACGAAAAAGTTAGCGGACGACCATGGAGCTTGGAAGCTTTTCAGCTGCTGCAAGTGACCTGCCAGTCAGGGCAGAATACCTTTGATGACATTGTCAGTATTACAACTTTCCAGACACAGTAATACCACCTTATGTTTGAATAAGTACAAATGGAAGTACAGTAGTGTATTTTGCTGCGCAAAGGGCGAGTTAATTTTCCTTCTTTCATCTTTTTCAAGACTCAATCTCAAAACAATAATTCTTTTAACAAAGCAGCTAAAGACCTTTATGATTTATTTTTTGTGGCATTGTGTTTCCTATAATACACACGTAAGTCCTGTGATGTCCTAACGCAAGTAACTCTCTAATTAGTTTTCGTAATAAACATGCTAAGAGAATGTGGAGAATCTTTAAAAATACGAATCTAGCATATCTGTATACGGTAATTTGTTCGTTATCTCTATTTTTAAATTAGAACCTAATAAAATATATTAAGCTAAGTTTCGAGGCAATTGTACCTTTTGACAGAACGACTAATTTGATCTTTAACATAAGTACGATACTGATGTTTCATTAAGTTTAAAGAACCCTTACGTATTTTAATTTGATAGAAAATACGGCTTTGGACAACCTTGACAAATACGGCCTACACCACAACTAGTATTCGTGGCGCACTGAAGTGTATTAATCGCAGATCATTGCCTGAGGAACACTGGACGATTCTTTACATAGTCCAGCACTCAGTTGCAACACGAATAATACAAGCAGAAATTATTATAGGGATCGCTGTTGGACAGTTAATGGTAGATGTTCAATAATGTTCAAGTTGGAAGTGCGGACAAGAAAGGAGAAATGTTGAATCTCTCCCTAGTGTTGTTCTAAGTAAGTGAGAAGGGGTTTGGCTGTGTGTATTATCGCACACTCATCTTGGAAAACTGTTGTTGATAGGAAACAGCATCCGTACTACAGAATGCACCCTGCCACCTAAAATGGCCATACAATTAGCGGGAGTAATTGGTACTTTCTGAGTACTAATAAAAAAATCAATATAATACCATGAAACTGCCCAGCATCAGAATACAGCTGATGCAACTTAATCAGTAGGACATAAACATTCCGAAGCATACGCCACTTTGAGCCTCAACAATGCATAAACTTTATCTGTTGTTCGAAACGCAACGAAAATGACTCATCCAACTTCATGTCACTCTTTCCCAATCATTGGCGGTCAATATTTTATGTTTTGAGAGTAACTTTTTCACAATCCGACGAATCAGCGGTTCTGAAGCAACAAATCAATAGTGAATATTGAGACTGCGCTGCACTAACCGGACCGTGATTGTAGAAACATGCCATTTTAGAGGTAATTGAGTTCTGCAGCGAGTTGCCCAGCATTACCTCTACTCTTTTAACAATCCTCCTCAATGTCCGGCGATCCCTTTTAATCAGGGATGTTTTCCGTCCACTATTCTTCTTCTTTGATAATGTATTGCACAAGTTATGTGCATTAGTGTCACCTTGGAAACTGTTGCCATGGACACGTCTAACATAGTGGCAGTTTTGGGTGATTTCCTCCAGCCAGTAATTTGCTATCTTTGAAAATCTCAGAGGCTTTTCATTTTGCATCATCAGTGACTGGCTCTTGCACACACATATATCCATACTACACAGCCCCGCGTAAGACTGTCTATCACATAACACATCACTAATATGAGAGAGCTACAAATGATGAACGTTCAGTACTTTTAACCTACAAAAATTACCTACTGCAGTAGATAGGTGTTGCTATCAATTTGATAATCTCCTGTGTAGCAGACAACTTGGTTGAGACAATTCGTTTTGTAGAAAGAGACCGAAACGTTTGTTCCTGGAAAAGCAAACAAAACAATTGCGGAAAAAAGTCGTCACTCATTGACTTTAAAACAAATTTTTATTAAAATTGATTTGCGAAAATTTCATTAAGTTAAAATTCCAAATTTGACGGCCCAAAACTCGGAAACTAAATGCCTTAACACCTTAATGTTTCGTAAGGTTGTTTACCACGTCAAAGCCTATTACCTCGATAAACTGCCATCTAGGTCAAATAGGTTCGGTAAATGTTTTTGAAAATGTGAAGCTCGAAATTTGATGGCTTATAATACAGAAACAAAAAGTTTGGACACTATAATATTTTACAAGTATGTATAGCAGATGTTGTGGCGTGTCTTGGTAGCCACAAGAGGTGAAATTAATTGTGGACGAAGTTTGGAGAAGAAATGTTTGTATCCATGCAGATTTCCTTGAAACCCTGCCGACGCCCATGAACGGGGGTGAAATGTAAAAACATAAAGAGGAAGAAATAGTTCTTTGTTTGTTAAGAGAGACCTTTAAATAATGATGTTAATTTTCTTCTTCTAAATCATTGTGTAATTTTTTTGTTCTTTTTTTTAAAAAAAAGGAAATAGGAGAATGAAATAATGAGTATTTAAATGTTTAAAAAGAATAAAATTGAATTCTGTTTGTAATTTGTTCAGAGCGTAAGGCAAGAGAAAGAAAGAACTATTGTATGTATGACGTCAGCACTCAATGGAGTATCCGTGCGCTTCTGCCTTGTGACTGGAGGTCGTTTGGTGTAGCTTCAGTTGCAAGCCAGAATGGGGAAGAGATAGTTGGTGTGTCAAACGGAACCTGTGATTGATTCAACCGTGAACGTTCGTTGTCACTGTCTGGACTTAGGTTGCTGCCGAGTCGAGCTGAGAAGCGTTGATTTGATAGAGGAGGAATTCAAGGGCGATATCGGAGTTGTTATTATCGTAATCTGAGTGAGCTGTATAAAAGGACGAAACTTTCTTTGCTTCTGAGGTGTTGTTTGTCTTCGTTCAGGGAAGATTGTCTGTTCAAAGTACCCTTTAGTTGAATGTTACATTTGAAGCCAGAGAAAGGGAAACCATTGGGAGCCGATTACGGTAAGTGTAAAGTAGTAAAACCCGTAGAATATCCCTTTGTCCTTGTCCAATTCATGTTTCGTGTGGTCGTCCGTTTGAATTTTCAGTTTGACATAATTTGCAGTCCGATTTGTTCAGCAGTTTTCTCCTTTGAATGAAATTGAATTACTATTTAACGTCCCTATTTTATGCATTGATATTGAGTTGCTTGTTAACGTCCCAATTTTGTGCATTTAAATTGAATTGCTATTTAACGTCCCAATTTTGTGCATTGATATTGATTGGCTATTTAACGTCCCAATTTTGTGCATTGATATTGAATGGTTAGGATTTTGATCTCGTTATTCATTGAATTGAATAATTTACTTAAAAATAGTATTTTAATCATAATAGTTAAAGATTAAAGAATCAATTTTGATATTTTTGAACCTTCTCTGACATTGAATTTACTAAACGTGATTAAAATAAAAAATTACTTCTTACCTAATTTACTGAGTAATTTTGCATAGAATCTTGATTCTAAAATCAACATGGGTAACCATTGATTGCTGACTTTTGGTTGCTTTTTGCTATATTGGTTGATAAATTAAAATAAAATTGTGAAAGGGTAATTTGCAGTTACTTGATTAATGTGTTTAGTGTTGTTGAACTTAATTAATCAGAAGTATTGGAATGAGAAAATATTTAACTTATTGAACTTTTTTAAAGAAGAAATTTCAAGTTGCTTGTTGAATCTAGGATTTATATTCGTTAATTAATCTCAAATTTATTATTGTTAGATTTCTATTTAAAGTTAATGAAAATAAATTTATACAATTGTTTATGCGAGTTTACATTTCTATTTTTCAACCATAGACTGTTTTATGCTTGAATTGTTAAGTATTACTGGAATAGTTCTGTTACGTTATCAGTCGATTTGATATCAATTGAGATAAAGGTAAGAAGTGTAATTGGTATTTCTTTGGTACGTTTGACCCCTCAGAAAGCCGCCCGCTTTGTTGGATCTGAAATATTTCGGTTTAAATTGTCCCATTATAGATTGGTAAACAGTCGTAATATTGCGGATTCCAAATAGGTGTGGTAGCGTTGCTACAAGATTCTGGCTTGCAACTCTGAGTTCATCTCATTCAACTCAATTCTATTCGATTGCAACTTAACCACATTAAACTTATTCTTGACTGTAGATTTTTAACTGAGGTAACTCAGCGACTCACTATTTTTGCATATGGAAACAAAAAGAAAGAAAAATTGGTTAATAAAGTTTTCAACGTTGTTTGTATTGAGTCAAGTTTTTGCTTGTTCACGTTGTTACTTCCGGGTTGTCATTTGGAAAGAATTATTAATTATAAACTATTGGAATTTCGTGAAAAGTCGAATAGATCCATTGAGAAAATTTTGTTTGTGGAAAATTTAATTTAGTTTAAATCTGAATTAACCAAAAGTCAGCGTTTCTGTAAATTTTTTATGAAGGATTCAAATTTGGATTTGGTATATTGCGATTCTTGGTGGGTTGTTACCTTTTTTCTTTTTGTAGTAGAACGTAGTGGAGTAGTGATAGAGTTATTGTTATAATTAATATTTATAAATGTTGTAGAAATCTATTAAATTTTGAATTTATTTATGAATGTATGTTTCGGTGAAATTAATAATTATAGTGTTCTGGTACAGTTGTGTTTTAAATAATTTGGCGCAAAAAATAAATATGGCGGAACGAGACGAAACGGTGCGAATAGATATGGATGACATAGAAGATGGTGTATATACTTTAGATCAAACGGGATTCGTATCTGGAAATAGTTTTGCGAGCATTCCTATGAGTTTGACCCCTCCCCATAATTCATTTTTTCAGATAAATAATAGAGAAGAGAATTTAGTATTTAATACATTGGATTCTTATTCTAATAGTAATAGAAGCAGTTTAGAAAATCCATCTTTTCCCAATTTTAGTCGTGTTTCTCAACCTCCAACTTCAAGACCTTCAGAAAATTCATGTTTTCCCAACCGTAGTCGTGTTGCTCAACCTCCAACTCCGGGACCTTCGGAATATCATAATGAAATTATGAATAGAGATAGATTTAGAGTTGGTAACTGTGTTCCTAACGTAACAAGGCAGGTCGAGTTTCAGTTATCTGATGAAAATCCTGAAATAAGTTCACAAAATAGAATTAGGTCAAATTTTTATCGCCTTTCGGATTATTATAAGAGGGTTTCGGCCATTAAGAACTCCACACCTATAGGAAGGTATAGGACTGGAAGGCATTTACCTCAAGATTATAATTATTTTAGTTCAATTCCGATAAATAATTCAGATACTAGGAATTGTCAAGGGAACGTTGCGAGTTCTGGAGTAGCGTTGAAGTATATGGATAAATATACCTTTCAGAAATTATTAGAATCATTGGAGAACAAGATTAAGGGATTTTCCAAAATAGATGGAAGAAACAGTAACTTAATATTTGAAATTTTGAGGGTTTTGGAAAAATTAATGGAACAATGTAGTTATCCGGTTGGAGTTTTGTATGGAGTTTTGTTATCGAAAAGTGAGGGTGAATTTCAAATCGAAGTTCAACATGCAATTAGTGCAAATATTTCTTGGGAAGATTTTCGGAATAGAATAGTAGATAAGTTTATATCAAGTACTGCTAGACATTCATTAATGGCCGAGAGCATTTTTAGAAAGCAAAAATTAAATGAAGGGGTTGATATGTTTATAGAAGATGTTTATTACTCTTCAGTGGTTTTGAATTTCACTTGTAGTGAGGAGCAGATAATCCGAATTATATTGGATGGGATGAATCCCTCCATAAAGTTTAAATTGTTTTCTAATTGTTTACCTCAGTCTTTGAGTGAATTGAGAGAAGTTTGTAACACTTATGCGAATCAGTTTAAAGAACAATTAGAGTATATGAAGAAAGTGGGGGTTAAATCAGGTGCATCTGCCTCAGTAATGACAAGGCCATCCTTTAAATCTGAAAATAATAGTTCTTTGGGATTTAATAAAAAGAAAATTAGCACGGGGGTTAATGAAAATCGAAAAGAGATTAGTATAAGTCGAATGCCATTGACGATGCCTGAACGTCTTAATAGATCGAATAATCGGGTAGTTCCCCCGAAGACGAGTGACTTTATAGCTTCTTTTGTGGATGGAAGAATTAATAATAGAAGGGTGATGATCTGTTTGGATAGTGGGTCCTCCTATAACCTGATAACCGAAGAATTTGTTCGGAGATGTGAGTTGGAGCATCAACTTGTAGAAACTTTGCCTGAAATGATTCGTGCTCCTTTGGGATCAGAATATCATGCTAGCAAGAAACTTTGTGTTATGGTGAATTTGTCAGGGTGGTTTGAACTGGTAACCTTTAAGGTAGTGGCCGACCTACCATGCGAATGCATACTTGGTGTGCCCTTTTTGAGAACAACGTTTTCCGTCATTGATTATTCTAGAAATAAACTTTTGTTAAGGAATAACAGGAAATCAGTTATGATATTTTATGATGATAAGATGGAAAAACATTTAGACAGGAAGTATGGTGGTGTTTCAAGATTTAGTTCCGGAGACCGTGTTGGCCAGTTTAGTAAACATCGTGAATTAGATACAAAAGGGGGTCAGAAGATGGCTTCTTTGTTTTTGAAGTGGAATCCTGACAAGTCTAGTAAGTGTGATCGTTCAATTCAATGCGATATTGAAATAAACAATAACGAAAAACAATTATTGGACATTAATGCTCCTAATGAAGAACAGTTGAGGAAACTTCGGACAATGTTTGACAAAACCGTTAAACAAGACTTTGGGTCGACTTCTTTCAGAGGTGAATCAGGTGGTCATCGTTTAGATGGATCTTCTGTTAAGGACAGTTTAGTGGGTGTTCCTAAACTGGAATTTTCTTCTGTGAAAACATTTTCGGATTTGAATGGAGACTTTGAATATTTGGTTAATCCAAATCCAGCGACTAGTCTAGATTTAGGATATGTGAGCAACGAAGATCGAATTGAAGGGCAAAAGGAAGATTCATATGAAAGAAAGGGTGGACATTGTTCGAATAAGAAAAAGAAGAATAAGAAAAAGAAAAGGACAAAAATTAGGAACGATCAAAAGGATAATTCAAATCCAACTCGAGATCGGAGTGAAACTGAAGAAAAGGATAAACATTTAGCTGCAGTGTTGTTAAATGGTGAATCAGTTAAGGAAAATTCAGGAAACAATTTGGTGAATGTTATCCAAAAAGTGGAAAGTGATTCGGAAGTTTCGGATATGGACCTTGAACAATCTAACAAGTTTTATGAACTTGTTAAGAAAAATAAAAAGTCATTTGCTTCTGATTTTGAGGAAAACTTAAAGAAGTTAGAACAGAAAGATGAAAGGTTACAAAGTAGGGAAAATTCGAATGGTTTAGAACAATGCGTGGATAAAGACGTTCAGGAATTCGTGAATGATATTCGAAAGGAATTTAGTGATGTAATTTCAAACAATATAGGGTGTGTAAAAAATTTTGTTGCCAAATTGTACCTAAAGGAAAAGAAACCTTTTAAAGAAGCTCCGTTTCCAGTACCAAAAAATAAGGAAAAAATATTTGATGAATGTATTAAGGAACTAGTTTCACAAGGAATTCTGGTTGAGGTAGATCACTCTAATTTCGGAAGTAGTTGCTTTCTTGTAAAAAACAAAAATAATACGCATCGTATTGTAGGAAATTTCTGCAAAGCTAATTCTTTGATCATAGACGATGTGTATCCGTCTCCTAATATGGAGGAGTGTTTAACGAGCCTTGCAGGGAAGAAAATTTTCAGTGTTTTAGACTGCCGTAAGGCATATTTTCAGTTGGCCCTCCATGAGGATTCGCGAGAGATTACCACAATCGTAACTCCGAAAGGATGTTACCAGTATACCAGAGTTCCTGTTGGAATTAAGACTGGGAGTAGTTTGTTAACTCGTGCGATGGAAAAGGTCTTTGGAGATCTTAAAGATGAGGGTGTAAGATGTTATTTTGATGATCTCCTTATAGCTAGTAGAAATGTGGAAGAACATAAAAGAATTTTGCGTTTGGTATTGGAAAGAATGAGGGAAAATGGAATTACCATTTCGCCGGATAAAAGTGTATTTTTTTATAAGAAAATTAAGTATTTAGGATTTGTGGCGGATGGTGAATCCATTGAAATAGATCCATCAAGAATAGCAGCCATTAAAAACATACCTCCTCCTAGAAATAGGAGAGGTGTTATGAAAATTTGTGGACTATTCAATTATTATTCCAAGTTCGTAAGTGGGATGCAGGAAATCATGGCTCCCATAAGTGAATTACGTTCGGAGCGTAAAAGATTTGTATGGTCAAGAGAACATCAGAAAACATTAGATAAATTAAAAGAAATTTTGATAAATAATGTAATATTAAGAACTCCGGATTTGAATAAAACCTTTTATTTGCATTGTGACGGAATTGGGAAAGCGATTGGAGCTTGCCTGTCACAATTAGATAGTGAGAATCGACTCGTTCCCGTATCGTTTTATTCTAAAAAACTAAGGGAAGCCGATAAACACCGGAGTATATACGAAATAGAATTTCTTAGCTTGGTTAAGTCAATAGACAGGTTTAGACATTATCTCAGTGGGGAGTTTGTGGTCTTCACGGACAATAAAGCTTTGTCTTGGATATTGGGAAACTCTAAAAGATTGCTTAAATATGGACCATTGGTAGAGACACTCTGTCAATTTTCTTTTACAGTTCAACATGTTAGGTCGCAAAATAACATTGTTGCGGATTTTTTAACAAGAGTATATGACCCATTTGAATTTGTTCAGGTTGATGGGCCAGTAGGAATGGCTATAATTAAAAGAAATATGAAGATCGCAAATACTTGGAATTTACCTTTAGTAAAAGAACCTATCGATGTTTTACAGAGAAAAGATCCGGAATTATTGCATATTATAGAGAGGATAAATTATGGAGAAAATGTGCGAAATTTCAACCTGAACAAAGGTATATTAATGAAGAAGAGTAGAGCATTTAACTGTCCATATAAAATATATATTCCGAAGGACTTACAACGGTTGGTAATAGAATATTTTCATGATCAAGTTCTGTCAGGTGGTCATTCTGGTACATATCGTACTCTTAAGAAAATCATGAAAAAATACACGTGGGATACTATTGTGGAAGATGTAAAGGAATATGTAAAATCTTGTATTCAGTGTCAGAAAGTTAAAGATCATAATAAAAGAAAAATGGGTCCTTTGATATCAAATTTTTCTGAAAGAGTTTGTGAGAACTACATGATAGATATTATTGGGCCAATGCCTGTCTCTAATGGCTATAAGTTTGTACTTATAGGAGTCGATAACGCGTCTCGATTTGTTTTCCTAGAAAAATTGAGAGTATTGAATTCGCAAATTATTTGTAATAAGTTATTAGAAGTGTTTAGCAGACTAGGTTTTCCGGAGACCTTGTCTACAGACAATGCTTCTGTTTTCGTATCGGAGAATTTCAAATTATTTTTGTTTAGTCTGGGTATTAAACATATTAGAATAAGTCCTTACCATGCGGAAGCTAATATAGCGGAGAGATTTATTAAGACTCTAAAATATTCTTTGAGAGCTTATTGTTCTAATAACCAAAACATCTGGTCGAAATATATTCCGGAGATACAGTTTTCTCTGAATCTCTCTGAGCATTCTGGTCTGAAAGCCGTACCGGCGGAACTTTTTTTAGGACGTCCGATTAACACCCCTTTAGAAAATCGCTGGCAGCTTAATAGTCCAGAATTGTTTAAATTTGATAAATCAAAAACTTGGGAAAATGCTCTCAAAAATATGGAAACGGCATGGATTAAAAGAAGGAATGTTCTCTCTAAATTAAGAGGCCCAGTGGTGGTTCAAGTTGGTGATGAAGTTCTCATAAGATCACATGGTAAGTCATCGTTGACAGAGAAGATTACAAAGTCTTTGAGTGATAAATGGGATGGGCCATTTATTATTCGAAGATTTTTAACTCCAAATACTGTTTTAGTGTCGAATCTGAATAATGATCAGAATTCTTTTAAAAGAGTTCATGTGACCGATCTAAAGAAATTCTTTCCGAGGCGTCAGAATAATTGAATCTCAGTTCGATCTAAGTTTGAATCCATTCATAAAGAAATATTTGAATTTGTAAGGTTGTTAATTGAGAAATCAAGGTGTAATTAATCTGTTATTATTAGTACATTGAAAAACATTTTTATATTTTTAAAGATTATAATTTGTAAGTTTCTTTTAAAAATTGATTATTGTAAATAATAATTTGATTGAATTTTAGACCATGGTCTTATGTATTCAAAGAATGTATGAAAGGTAAAGGATAAAACAAATTTTAATAAAATTTTAGGCTAGCCTATAATAGAACTGTGATATGTATATTGTAATGTTATGAAAATTTAAACAAATTTTAATGTGTTTTCCTTTTTTATTGTTTGTTGTGAGTTTTACAGTATGGAGGATTGTTATTTGCCCGAAAAATTCCAGAGAATTTTTCTCCTTCGGCCAGGGAGGTTTGTGGCGTGTCTTGGTAGCCACAAGAGGTGAAATTAATTGTGGACGAAGTTTGGAGAAGAAATGTTTGTATCCATGCAGATTTCCTTGAAACCCTGCCGACGCCCATGAACGGGGGTGAAATGTAAAAACATAAAGAGGAAGAAATAGTTCTTTGTTTGTTAAGAGAGACCTTTAAATAATGATGTTAATTTTCTTCTTCTAAATCATTGTGTAATTTTTTTGTTCTTTTTTTAAAAAAAAGGAAATAGGAGAATGAAATAATGAGTATTTAAATGTTTAAAAAGAATAAAATTGAATGCTGTTTGTAATTTGTTCAGAGCGTAAGGCAAGAGAAAGAAAGAACTATTGTATGTATGACGTCAGCACTCAATGGAGTATCCGTGCGCTTCTGCCTTGTGACTGGAGGTCGTTTGGTGTAGCTTCAGTTGCAAGCCAGAATGGGGAAGAGATAGTTGGTGTGTCAAACGGAACCTGTGATTGATTCAACCGTGAACGTTCGTTGTCACTGTCTGGACTTAGGTTGCTGCCGAGTCGAGCTGAGAAGCGTTGATTTGATAGAGGAGGAATTCAAGGGCGATATCGGAGTTGTTATTATCGTAATCTGAGTGAGCTGTATAAAAGGACGAAACTTTCTTTGCTTCTGAGGTGTTGTTTGTCTTCGTTCAGGGAAGATTGTCTGTTCGAAGTACCCTTTAGTTGAATGTTACATTTGAAGCCAGAGAAAGGGAAACCATTGGGAGCCGATTACGGTAAGTGTAAAGTAGTAAAACCCGTAGAATATCCCTTTGTCCTTGTCCAATTCATGTTTCGTGTGGTCGTCCGTTTGAATTCTCAGTTTGACATAATTTGCAGTCCGATTTGTTCAGCAGTTTTCTCCTTTGAATGAAATTGAATTACTATTTAACGTCCCTATTTTATGCATTGATATTGATTGGCTATTTAACGTCCCAATTTTGTGCATCGAAATTGAGTTGCTTGTTAACGTCCCAATTTTGTGCATTTAAATTAAATTGCTATTTAACGTCCCAATTTTGTGCATTGATATTGATTGGCTATTTAACGTCCCAATTTTGTGCATTGATATTGAATGGTTAGGATTTTGATCTCGTTATTCATTGAATTGAATAATTTACTTAAAAATAGTATTTTAATCATAATAGTTAAAGATTAAAGAATCAATTTTGATATTTTTGAACCTTCTCTGACATTGAAGTTACTAAACGTGATTAAAATAAAAAATTACTTCTTACCTAATTTACTGAGTAATTTTGCATAGAATCTTGATTCTAAAATCAACATGGGTAACCATTGATTGCTGACTTTTGGTTGCTTTTTGCTATATTGGTTGATAAATTAAAATAAAATTGTGAAAGGGTAATTTGCAGTTACTTGATTAATGTGTTTAGTGTTGTTGAACTTAATTAATCAGAAGTATTGGAATGAGAAAATATTTAACTTATTGAACTTTTTTAAAGAAGAAATTTCAAGTTGCTTGTTGAATCTAGGATTTATATTCGTTAATTAATCTCAAATTTATTATTGTTGGATTTCTATTTAAAGTTAATGAAAATAAATTTATACAATTGTTTATGCGAGTTTACATTTCTATTTTTCAACCATAGAATGTTTTATGCTTGAATTGTTAAGTATTACTGGAATAGTTCTGTTACGTTATCAGTCGATTTGATATCAATTGAGATAAAGGTAAGAAGTGTAATTGGTATTTCTTTGGTACGTTTGACCCCTCAGAAAGCCGCCCGCTGTGTTGGATCTGAAATACTTCGGTTTAAATTGTCCCATTATAGATTGGTAAACAGTCGTAATATTGCGGATTCCAAATAGGTGTGGTAGCGTTGCTGGAAAAGCAAACAAAACAATTGCGGAAAAAAGTCGTCACTCATTGACTTTAAAACAAATTTTTATTAAAATTGATTTGCGAAAATTTCATTAAGTTCAAATTCCAAATTTGACGGCCCAAAACTCGGAAACTAAATGCCTTAACACCTTAATGTTTCGTAAGGTTGTTTACCACGTCAAAGCCTATTACCTCGATAAACTGCCATCTAGGTCAAATAGGTTCGGTAAATGTTTTTGAAAATGTGAAGCTCGAAATTTGATGGCTCATAATACAGAAACAAAAAGTTTGGACACTATAATATTTTACAAGTATGTATAGCAGATGTCCACCTACATGCCAAAGTTTATCGAGGTCGGATAATTTTTTTCTATCTTCGAAAATATGAAGTTCTAAATTTTATGGTGAATAACTGGGGAACGAAAAATTATGCAAACTATAATATTTCACAGTTAAGTTTATTATTGGCAAAGTCTTATCATCATAAGAAGTTTGATCCAGATCGGATGAGTTCATTTGAATTCGTACAATATATACTGTCTTTGACTTTTCACGAAAAAATTAATAAAGGAGAAAAATCTAGTTTATAATATATATATACCACATAAAGAAGAAAGAAAGGAATACATGCGATTAAAAATATTTTGTTAGCCATTCTCCTGTCTTTAATTCTGTGGTTTCCCACCTAGTAGGTGTAAAGAGCGAGCAACAGAACGCAAACGAGCTGCTAGATAACCGTGAGATCATGAATAAAGCAGAAAATGGTGCTAACTGCCTTTGACGATGGAAATTTAACCAGAAAAGTTTCAACATAATCACTGGTAGACACCAAAACAGCCATCTATGCAGGGTTAACGGATGATCAATTGCTTTCTGAACAATTCTATCTCTCAGATACTTTGGAAGAAACTTCTTAAATTGTTCCAAGTACTTCTTGAGATACGGTAGTAACTTTAGCGCACTGACAGTGAGCAACTTTGACATTCTCCACTCGGCGCCAACTGCAAAATTTCTTGGGAAATGTATTAACGCCGGTGCACGATATGAAATCTGTCTGGCATGCAGGGCTGTTTTTGAAAAGTCTCTTCAAGTTTTTCAAAACTTTATTAATATTACAATCAGCAGGATCAATTTGAAGTGATCCATGAACGATATCCAAACTGCAAGAACCCAAATCGAAAAGTTTGAGGACATCTTCATTTTGTGCAATTTCAGCAGACAAATTGCGATGAAAATTCAAGTTGACACTGGGTTCATCCATGTTAATTTGAATTACTCTGGACAATGATAAGTCATTAAGAGTTGTTTTGAATTTTCTAAGAAGTCTTCCTTAGTAGAATGACCAAGAAATACGGAATTCAAATATCTAACTGATACTTGGATAATCGTGTTATCTCTAAAACAAATATGTACATTCATTTGTCCTTGCTGAATTACGTTATTTAGAGACTCGTCGAAGGAAACAACTATATTTGGAAGTTCTTTAAGGATTTCAAGTAACTGGAACTTAAGGTATAATGTCAATCCATACACAACA
The DNA here is from genome assembly GCF_964235325.1 of Thermobia domestica. Lineage (NCBI taxonomy): Eukaryota > Metazoa > Arthropoda > Insecta > Zygentoma > Lepismatidae > Thermobia > Thermobia domestica. The sequence goes on from NC_137463.1 coordinate 150,260,573, forward strand.
ACATACGATAACTTTGCTCTCTCCATTGAAAACTTCTGATCTATTTCACCATACGTTAAAATGCCGCATTCAAATCAGTGCATGAATTAAATGAAAAATGTTCTACAACCATCTCCATTGCCCATGTAATTTCAGAGCTGGTTACCTCCTCTTTGAAAACACAGTCAGACATGCTGCTTGATTTTGATATTTTTGATACTCCGCGTGAGTTTTTTTTTTCTCTCATAATCACCGGATTCAGTTACACTGGCAGGAAAAGAAGATTTTGGCATTGCTATTAATTGTGGTATAACTGTTTGTTTGCTTTTGTTATCTGTAATCTTTCTATATTTAGCACATTCTGAACGACTAATCACAGATTGTTGACCCAAGTTCCTTAGTTCAAATGTCTTCTTGCATAAAACACAATGCACTTTATATGGATTATTAGGGACTTCCTTCAATCACTTACTCCATTCAGGATAGTGTGGAATCTACCCACTCGATATTGATATCTTCCCCGAATTCCCTAATTTTAGCAGTCCTTCAGTCATAAAATTAACCAGAGATTGAGGGTACTCACAGGATAGGGTGCTGGCATTAATATTGTCACTAAATTAAAAAAAAAAAAAAAAATAAGACTGGAGAAACCAAGTTCATTTGGTCGCCTTCTTTGAGTCTTCATGCTAGGGAGTTTAGTCGTAAAAGAAAAATATACTCAAAACGCTTTGCATGATCAAAAGCAGAGAAGTAGAAATAATAACGTTATTAATTTTTCGTACTATTAACAACTAAATTGTATACCTTTCCAGGTTGTCTAAGTTTATCCTGACCGAAATTAAATTCCCTGATTTTTCCAGGTTCTTCAGGTTTTCTAGGTACCTGGGAACCCTGGATCTTTAATTCATACTGCTATCAATGTAGTTTATATATAGATTCGCCTTGCGTACAATCTTGAGATGCAACATTTTATAAAGAGTATGGTGGATAGGTAATCGAGACACATCAGGATGCCATAGCGCGCTGTTTCGGTGGATTCTTCAATCCTTAATATCCTGATTTCGCACAACACTGGTGATATCATCTTCATTGGGGCCCGTTTTGGATATGTATAATTAAGATCGCACAGTCCCGGAGCGGCTGTACTGATTTCGTCGCACTGTTAGTGGCACTCTATGTTGAAACAAGTGAAGTCTGCCCTGAGAAGTGCTACAAAAAGCCCTCCTAGAATAGATTCACTTTCACTGTTATTAGATTTCGCAAAACATCACTACTTTGCTAACAGAACATCACATACTACTGTGCAAGTGGTACAACTTTCACGTTTCTGCGCTGCGCCAAGGCCGTACTACAGCCTTTGAATTTTGTCTATATGTAAGCCCATAATCTTTTGTACTTCCTGTCCGAGAGACGATAGACATAATGCTATTTATAGCTGGACGTTCATCAAAGCAAGAAAATTAAGACGTTCATTTTATTAATTTTCCCACCCAACTCTGGTGAAAAGAACATGAGTTAGCAACAGTGAGATTACTCTTATAGTCAGTTTTGACTCAAGGACGCCAAATTTAACTTTGTCTTTATATATGTGTGTGCGTAGAACAATAACTCTTTGTTCGAAAAGTCACTGAGAGACTTTTTCTACTTCAGTTCCCATGAGAACGAAAATTAGCAAGTCACCCCCGTTGCCTAAGTGACATCTAAATTAATTTTTGATTGGACAATTTTTGGTCATCAACCAATAATGGACAACGTTATGTTCAGTGAGTTGTTGCTAGTCATGTGACCACGGTGACCAGAAGAAGCGCAATTCAGTCGGACGACCAACACCGAAACCTCCATCACGGGAGGGAAGTCGAGCAGCGAACCTCAAATCCTCCACCACGCAATCGTGCGTGTGAAGTCACCCACCCGGACAGAGGGCTTGAAGAAGCAGTTATCCGCCAATATGCCTAGTGTGCAAAATTTAAGTCAGAGGCCATTTCATACGTCCTTGCTTGTGAATTTGTATAGTTAATCACGATTAGCGCCGGAACGCAGTTTTAATTACTCAGTTGTTTGAAAGGTTTCACAGTGTCAGTTGATCAGACTTAGTGTGCAGTCATTTCTATGCAACGCCGAAAGGATTGTTTTAAGGACTTCTCATAGCAGCGGAAGAGGATAAATCTTGCCACAGACCGCAACACGGAAGAAAACTAAGTAGCAACAAAATTGCATTATCGATAGCAGACGAAGAATCCAGTGTTAGGATCGCCAGAGGAGCGTCGTTTGAAAAATAGTAGTGAAACAATAATATAATATGTTTGATTAGCACGCCAGCTAGCATAGTATCATTGTAGAAAAAAAAGGTGTATAACTAATAGCGCGCAACTATTTACGTATCAACTCATTCATACTAAGCCACTCACTCATAACTTAATGTGCACAACTTATTGTTAATGTAAAAGAGAGAGAGAGAGAAAAGGAATAGTTAGTTAGGTTTTTAAAAAATTAATATCTGATATATATACATATTTTATTTTATTGGTCGAATATTGTGTAAGTGTTGTAAATATTATTCTTGTCTTGTTTAAAGTTATTGAGTTGTAATAATTATAGTGTAACAGTAAATGTAACAATAATCTCAAAGTAAAAAAATATCTATTTCATCACACACTTCTACACCTAGCACTCAATTTTCGACAACGACAAACACACTCTGTTACCAGAACACAGAACAGGAACTGGAGATCACAGTTTAGCACTATAATTTTTTTTTTTTAAAAAAAGGAAGAAGTCCGTCTAAGTTCAATATCTTAGTCAAATCTTTTCGGAATTAGTGATAAAAAATTGAAATAAGAATATAATGCCAGCGAAGAAATATAAAGGGAAATAGAACGGATTTACTAAATAAACTTAGAAAAACAAATCGCCGTCCATCACCATGTTTATACTACTTATTTTAAGTAAAAAATTTCATCCAGCTCTTGTGCTGATGGGAAAGATTTTAAAATGCTGACTGCATTTCCTCTCTGTATTATCTCAAAGTGAAAATATGAGTAGTTAAACCTAATTGGCGTTCGAGTAATCATTTTATTTTATTTATTTATTGTTTGTTTTTTTTTTTCTCGTAAATTCCACTCCTTTAGTAAAGCGAGATTGTACGTTACGGGATGTGCTTCGCATCCAACGTCGAAGTAGTGAGCTATCCCTCGCAACAGCTGCAAATAGTAAAAAAGTGGAAAAAGAATAATTAAGCTAACTTCAATTTTTGATAGCTCGTACGTAACCGACCACGTTGCATACCAATTGTTGTTTAAATCTCCCAAGTTTAGGTAACAATTGGCAAAGCATGATATGTGTCCCGGTGGAGGAGATGATTGGGATTTTTACATTTTTCGATACCTCTCAGCTGTGAATACAAGAGTAGAGAGACGTGACCTGCAACTCCGGCGGTAACATATTTAATTGATGCCGAAACACGGGATCATAGTAAAACAATTTACTTAATTGGTAGTAAAACCCGCGAGTACAGTAACTAGTTAACAATTAAATAGCATTAGCACAATTGCTAATTTTTTTATAGACTGCCTACTATCCGCATAAACGCGAAAATTAATTCCTTTTAAAAAACGACATTGAAAAAAAAATGTAGGTCAACGCGTATGACGATTTGTGCATTACAAGAGTAAAGTGTATGTTTACTATTGTGTTTGTACATGTGTATTAGAGATAACAGTTGCAGTTTAGACCTTTAGATACTTTTAGAGATATCATTAGCCTATTTTAGAGACAGTCATTAGAAATAAGTAGACAAAATGTCAGACCCTACAGAATTTAAACAAATGTTTACCGCATTATTAGACGAGAAAGTAAGAACAACCACTGAGAATATTAATGAAGACATGGGCAGTAAAATTAATACATTAAAAGACAATATTACTACTTTAAGGGAAGACGTGGACAATAAATTAGATAAAAGTATTACCAATTTAAGAGAAAATTTGAAAAGTAAATTAGAACAAGTTAGCAAAGATGTTCTGCAAACTAATAATTCTGTCGCGAATATCACAACTCACATACAGGCTATGGAGAAGAAAATAGAGGAATATAGAGAAGAATGTAAGAGAAATCTAGAGTTTGTGAAGGCTGAGATTGAGGATTGTAGGGCCGAAATTACACACGATCGCGAAGAAAATCAAGAGAGGTTTAAAGGATTGAAAGATAGGCAAGCTGTGTTGGAATTTAGTGTTAACAAACACCAAACACAGATCGAAAATCAAATTTTCGATTTTGAGACAACAATAAGCGCACAAAATACGCACATACGGGAGACTATGTCAGGCTTATATGAACAGTGTCGAAAAGTAAGCGATATTCAGAATGACGTAGCCGAAATTAAAAATGTAGCTTTACAAAACACTGTGAACATTACACAGTTAACCACAAAAGTTTATAAGTTAGAAAAACATACGACACAACCTGTTCAAAATATTATACAACAAGTACGAGACATTCCATTACGATTAGGTTTTAAGTCAGATGGGGATCAGGAAGTCAGAAGTAGGGTCCTTAAGCTAGAACAAGAAATTGGTAACATACAAAATAACATTAGCCAGATGCGTGATCAAAAGATTAATCCGAGTTCAGGTACTTTCACGCAGAAAGTTGACGACTGTATTGAACAAAATGATAGTAGTGAAGGTTACGACTCTGATCATTCGGAAACTAGATTAAAGAGTAGTGCGTTTTTCATTAAAACGCGGAAACCCTTCACAATACAAGAAATTCGTGACCTTCACAATACAAGAAATTCGTGACTTGCCTATATACAGTGGAATGCCAGATAAGGAAACAGCTCGCTCGTAATAGCGTAATCTCCAACATAAACTAGATTTATTAAACGTGCATGAAGATGCAGTGTTGCCGGTTCTCCCTAACTTATTACAGAACCTTTGTTTAGAGTGATTCAGAACGCGCCAGCACTTGTTTATAACTTTCACAGAGTTCAGTAATGCATTGGTCGATGCATTTGAGTCGGAGGCTATTGTAGTAAGTAGGCTGACCGCTCTTAGAAATACATAATTTGATCTTCGAGTACACAGTTCAGTTCTAGAATTTGCAACCGCGCAATACCGCGCGTTGAGCGATTTGAACGCGGAAAGCTTACCCGCGAAGATATTAGCCAGCATCGTGCCTATACTCCTGTATAAGTATAGGTAAATGTTTGCGTTTTATCCGTGCACTGACTTTGCGCAGTTTATTGGTAGCGTCAAACGTCTTGAATCTTTGCGAAAACCAAGTGAAAAGGGTTATAGGCGCGAAAGTAATAGTTACGATAACCGAAACAAACCGTATCAGCCTGTCAGCGTTCAGTATAGTAAATCAACCAGAGATAGGCTTAGCAATAACAATTCACAACAAAACAGGAATTCGAACGAAGTTAACAATGGGAGAAATAACCGAGAGAATGGGCGCGAGCAAAATTTTATGGGCAATACCCAGGCAGGCAACGAACAATCAGAAAATCGTCCAAGGCAACAACGTAATGATAATAATAATTCGGGAAACAGGAACGATTGGCGAAGAGGAAATAACAGAAACAATAGTAGAGGAAGGAGAAATTTTATGTCGCACCCACGTAACGAACGACAGAATTGGCGAGCACGTACGCCCGAACGAAATGGTGGGCACACTTCTACCCGAAGTCAGCAGGGAAACTAAATTCCGACGGGCACGAAGGGGTCGCGTCTATCGAATGTAGTCCTTTTGAAAATTCACCAAGTTTCAAACGAGTTCGGAATTATACTTTTGCTTCGGATGATACCCTCGATAGCGACGAAAGGAGTGACGTGGAGAAAGATTGTAAAGAAAAAGAATTTGTTACCGCATATGATCGAGATTATTCCGCGTATATAGAGACTAAAGTAAATGATATCCGAGTTAAAACGTTACTTGATACGGGAGGTGATGCCTCATTAATTTTGTACGAATTTTGGAAACAAATCAGTAAAGATATCACTGCACCCAGATTACAATCAGCTGATGACGTTCTCTTAGTAGATTATAGTTGTCGTTTTAAACGAAAGTGCAAGGACAAAACAATAGTTCCAGTCCAAATTGATGTATTGGCTTTCTCGCTTGAATTGTACGTTGTCCAAGATTTGAACGAGCTTTTTATTCTTGATGTGAACGCACTGTCAGAGTTACAAAGTATTATTAATTTCAGTCAGGGAACATTTTCTTTAGAACACGAGAACATTAGGGTCATCGTATCTCTATTTCCGTTCCGGCACAGTCCACCTTAGATGATAGTGACAGTGAACAAACAGATAGTGGCGACGTTACGGAGCATCAACACGTTAATCGCGTAGGAATTAGCGAACCAGAATTTTTTTCAGAAACAGTATGCCACAGACGAACAAATTATCTCTGCAGTTCAGAAAGCTGATGATCTCAACCAGCATCAGCGTAATCAGCTGTTAGACTTATTAGTTAAATATCGGGAAATATTCACCAATTACCCAGGGAAATGCAAAGGTTTTTTATATAAGGCAGAAATTAATACAACCGAGCCATTGGTAAGAAAAGAATATTCCATCCCATATAAGGCCATCCCATTTGTTCGGGCAGAACTTCAAAAATTATTACAGTTGCACATTATAAAACTGACTCAAAGTATACATAGTATACTAATAATCTATACTAACAATCCGATATTAGTGGTACCGAAAAACAATAATCAATTTCGCTTGTGTATCGATTTACGTATGGCGAATAGGCACTCCGTATTACGACAGGTTAAACCGGAACGAATTGAGGATTTAATTGCGAAACTACAAGGGAAGAAGTTTACCACGGTCCTCGATTTAGAACAAAGTTACCTAAAAACCGAACTACATCCATATTCTCAACCGTATTTTGCTTTTAATTTTCAAGGTTTATGTTATCAGTACCAAAGAGTGGCATTTGGGTATCGTAACGGGTCATCTGCATTGAATGCAATGATAGCATATGTTTTGGGACCAGGATTACATATCAATATTATCCGGTATGTAGACGATAATTCGGTAATGACGAGTAGTTTTGAGGAACACTTGCAATTGTTAGAAGAAATTTTTAGGAATTTTTTAGAAACATGGTATTACTTTGAATATTAACAAGTGTCTGTTTTGTGCCAGAGAAGTTCCATTCCTAGGGTATGTAGTTAGCAAAGAAGGGATACATAAAGATGAACGTAATATAACAGCAGTTCGAGAATTACCTAAACCCACTAATATTAAAACTTTACGTTCAATGCTAGGATTATTTTCATGGTCTAGGTCGTTTGTACCGAATTTTGCTATGAAAGCAGCTCCTTTGTATAATCTATTGAAGCAGAAAAAGAAATGGCAATGGGATGAACAATGTGAAGCAGCTTTCAATCAAATAAAGCAGGATACTTGTAATAACATTATGTTAGCTCACCCGGATTTTACGAAAGACTTTTACGTCCAATCGGATGCCGCGCAATGTGGAGTGGGAAGTCTCCTATGGCAAAAACACGGTGATGAGAAACGTATAATACAGTGCATTAGCAGAACGTTAACGCCTACAGAACAGAGGTACTTCACCACTGAAGCCGAATGTCTTACAGTCATTTTTGCAATCAGAAAGTGGAAATCAATCTTGTTAGGTAATCACGTGATCACTGTCACCAATCATCACGCTCTATCCTACTTAAATCGGGTTAAACCCTGGAACAATAGGTTACTCAGATGGGCCGTTGAATTACAGGAGCTGGATTATGGAGTACAATTCATACCAGGCTCTGAGAATACCATAAGTGACAATTTAAGTAGGCTATTCCACACCCACGAACACCGCCTACTGAAAGTCCACACCTTTCAGGTACTACAGGAAGAAATCATGAACATTACGCCACACAGATTAGCCTCACTTCAACGTGAATGTCCCGATTACATTAATGTCATTAACGTTTTGGAAGGTAGTGTAGATGAAGCCGAGTTAAAAAATAATAGGTCATGGAAAAAGTTCTATAAATTAGACAAGAATATCTTGTTAGTTAGGGATTTTCACTAACCAGATCAGTGGAAAATCTGTTCCCCCAACACTCATACAGAATATATTAATTGCATATCACACAGATGTTCACCACCCAGGTGTTGAGCGAACGTTATCAATTATCTCTAAAGCATTCCATTGTAAAGGTTTACGAACATCTGTTAAGAATTTTATTCATGATTGCATTGTATGTCAGTGTATGAAACCTGACCAACACCCACCTGCCAAATAAATGGATACTATCTCTGTAAACGCAACACGAGATGCAATTAGTATAGATTTCTTTGGAAGTTATCCCACGGGCCAAACTCAGAAAAGGTTTGCCTTAGTAATAATGGGTCTTTATACACGGTATTGTACGGCGTTTGCGTTACGTACTTCAACGGCAAGAGCTGTAGTCAGGTGTTTAGAAGAATTCTATTTTCCTATGCTAGGATTAGTTCGTGTCATTATCATTGACAATGCTCACGTATTCCACTCGAAACAGTTCTTGAAAGCCATGAAAAGTATAATGTAGTTGTACGTCACACTACCCCATATCACCCTATGGCGTCACTGGTAGAAAATGTGAACCAAAATTTAGTACAGACACTTAGGACGTTGTGCTTTTCGTCACATAAAGAATGGGCAGAGTATTTAACCCAAGCAGTACTTTTGACAATTATTCTATTTCTTAAAATCTTGGTGTCTCACCTGCCAGCCTGAATATTAATTCGTCAAGGCCCATTATTCACTCATTTTGGCATAAGTGTTCAAAAAGTAATCACGTCGAAAGATTCTGTGGACTGGAGTAATAAACTCGTTATGGCTGATCGTAGAAAAGAAAATCGCAGTACGTAATGAAAAGTGGAATGAAGCCCAGCAAGGAAAAAGACTTGTTTCTAAGGGAGGTTTAGTGTTTGTTCGACAACGAAATGTGAGTAGTCTCGTCAAAAAGGAAATCGCAAAATTCTTTGAGATTTTTCGCGGGCCATACGTTTGCACTTCTGTTACCGGAAATAACCGTGCAGTTGAATTATGGGACCCTTTGAATGGTCAGAGTATAGGATTTCATTTCATGGATAGGGTAAGAATTTGGAATTGCACCCCAAAAAACCTACAAAACTTGGATTCTTATGGCTAGGAAAAATTTGCCTGAACAGCAGATAGCTAAACTCAAAGATATGTCTTATGATCCATCGAGACATGAAAAATCATTGCCTCTGCTCTACTCAAAAGTAGAAATTGCCAACCAACCAGAAAAACTTGAAGAAAACAGTATAGAAACGCTAATAAACCAGACTTGCGTTAAAGTACAACATTATGATCATTTGGATTACTTTCTACATAAATTAGGAGATTTGTGTATTACACACCATTGCAGAAATTCCACGGAATGGTCTGAAGAGTGTCTCAAAGTAATAATGACGAATTTCTCTAGTGGATTACAGTTACTCCATTGAAAAAAAAAATCCCAGCAATCCGTTTGGTTAGGGACTTTTATTACTGCATATCTAAGAAGACTCTCCGGCCAGCTGTATCCCAAATTACAACATGAGGTACGTAAACAATGTATATGCTTAATTAAAAATTTATTTTAGGATTACTCAGGACTGAGGATGTTTGGAAGGAGGAAAGGATCAAGGAGAAACAAATAAAAGTAACGAAAAGGTAAAAATGGTTTAAATTAGATCGCGGAGTTTTTCAAAATTTGAAATCGTATGGTCTCTTGACCCATTTTGGTTACAACCATGATTCTTTTAAATACGTGGACCTCACCACATTTTTGTAGTTTTGAATTTCTTTTACGTTTAGTGTGTTTATTTCAGGAGAAAGAAGAAGGGGGATATCTAAATAAAAATTAAACCCACAACGTTAGGTGTTGTTTTATTATTAGAATATTTAAATGTGTAAATTTCCAAACCCCTAATATCCTCATTTGAAGCTGTTTTAGGAACCTTATAGATTGGTTAGTTACACAGAGAATTTCGTAGGAACCTTAGAGATCATATACTATATGCATATGTATATATGTATGTATAGGATGTTCATAAATATGCTGTTCACTTTGATTGTCAGAAAATAGTAAAATCATATATATATATATATATATATATATATATATATATATATATATATATATATAAAAGTTATAATAATGTTACTTTAGCAATTTATGAATCTCTTCGATATGTTAAAATCCAATGTCAATAATAAGTCGAAATTTTCACAGTACTTATAAAAATGCAAAACCATGTTAGTTTTCATTTTTTCTTGAGCCATTACATTTTGTATATGACGTCAATATTTTTCTGATGAGATATTATTATGAAATTGGGTACAAATAAAGATAGAAATAAAAATGCATAGTTGCACATTCTTTTGGTGCAAAAGTAAATTATGCATGTGTGAAGTTTTGTTATGTGGCAGACAATGATTTTTTTTTTTTTTTGTTGTTGTTATGTTATTACAGGATAAAAAGGAGACAGTATATTATTAATATCATTGTAAGGTTAAAACCTTACAAGCACCTTAATAATTGAAATGTCTGAAGGTGAATAGCTTTGAAACTTTGGAAAGAGAGACCTGTTCGATAAAATGCTCGTGATGACTCTTGTTTTAATTATATTGCTTATCTAAAACAAAAGGATAAATGAAGAAAGGTTTTCTTGTCTTATGGGATGTGTTATGTGAAACTTATTTTGGTAATTTAATGTGAAATTTAAGCTGTTATCGCAAAGTAATGCACAAATCTTGCGATTCCGCTCCGGAAAAAGAAAAAAAAAACTTATATCCGTCCGTCTACGTAGAGTTTCTTTGAATTCTAAAAGCGTTTGATTTTTGTTCGTTAATTATTTGCTCCAACAATGTTACTTATATATATCTAGTACTACTTTGTAATGTTATTGTAAACTTTGTTATTGTTATTAATATTAAAATCTTAAGACTGTATAAATCATGGGAAACCATACACAATAATAAGTGAGAAACAGTGAAAAAAAGGAAACATATATATATAATAAAAAGAAGAAATAATATAAATGAAAGGACATTTAAAGACAGAAGAACAATTGATATATATATAAAAGTGGCTTAAAAGAAAAAAAAACAAGAAACAAGAGTGGCTTTAAACATAAGTGGCTTAACATACAGGTGAAAAGACCAGCTGGCTAAATGAATAGATAAAAAAAAAAAAAAAAAAAAAAAAAAAGCAATGGATAAGGCGTGCAATAATAGTGAATGATGACATCAATAGTATTTTATAAGAAGTGCAAAGTGAATAATTTTCCTCACGTATACGTACATATATATATATATATATATATATATATATATATATATATATATATATATATATATATATATATAGATAGATATATGTTGCATCCCAATCTTCATCAACGTGATTGAAGTGAACTATACACAGGGTGTTCTTAAATTCATGGACATCCAGTAACGGTTCAGGATCCTTTGCGAATATCGCCAGTGCAATATTACCAATTCTCTGTGGGCGCCATTTGCTATCGATAACGGGACGCTCATCAAAGCAAGAAAATTAAGACGTTCATTTTATTAATTTTCCCACCCAACTCTGGTGAAAAGAACGTGAATTAGCAATAGTGAGATTACTCTTATAGTCAGTTTTGACTCAAGGGCGCCAAATTTAACTTTGTCTTTATATATGTGTGTGCGTAGAACAATAACTCTTTGTTCGAAAAGTCACTGAGAGACTTTTTCTACTTCAGTTCCCATGAGAACGAAAATTAGCAAGTCACCCCCGTTGCCTAAGTGACATCTAAATTAATTTTTGATTGGACAATTTTTGGTCATCAACCAATAATGGACAACGTTATGTTCAGTGAGTTGTTGCTAGTCATGTGACCACGGTGACCAGAAGAAGCGCAATTCAGTCGGACGACCAACACCGAAACCTCCACCACGGAAGGGAAGTCGGGCAGCGAACCTCAAACCCTCCACCACGCAATCGTGCGTGTAAAGACACCAACCCGGACAGAGGGCTCGAAGAAGCAGTTATCCGCCAATAGGTCTAGTGTGCAAAATTTAAGTCAGAGGCCATTTCATACGTCCTTGCTCATGAAATTGTATAGTTAATCACGATTAGCGCCGGAACGCAATTTTAATTACTGAGTTGTCTGAAAGGTTTCAGTGTGAATTGACCAGACTTAGTGTGCAGTCATTTCTACGCAACGCCGAAAGGATTGTTTTAAGGACTTCTCATAGCAGCGGAAGAGGATAAGTCTTGCCACAGACCGCAACACGGAAGAAAACTAAGTAGCAACAAAATTGCATTATCGATAGCAGACGAAGAATCCAGTGTTAGGATCGCCAGAGGAGCGTCGTTTAAAAATAGTAGTGAAACAATAATATGTTCGATTAGCACGCCAGCTAGCATAGTATCATTGTAGAAAAAAAAAGATGTATAACTAATAGCGCGCAACTATTTACGTATCAACTCATTCATACTCATAACTTAATGTGCACAACTTATTGTTAATGTAAAGAGAGAGAGAAAACAGGAATAGTTAGTTAGGTTTCTCAAAAAATTAATATCTGATATATATACATATTTTATTTTATTGGTCGAATATTGTGTAAGTGTTGTAAATATTATTCTTGTTTTACGTAGTGTTCTTATACATGTTTAAAGTTATTGAGTTGTAATAATTATAGTGTAACAGTAAATGTAACAATAATCTCAAAGTGAAAATATGAGTAGTTAAATCTAATTACCATTCGAGCAATCATTTGTTTATTTTATTTTATTTTATTTTTATTTATTTATTTATTTATTTTTTTTTGTTGGTTTCTTCCGTAACTTCTACTCCTTTAGTAAAGCGAGGTTGTACGTTACGGGATGTGCTTCGCATCCAACGTCGAAGTAGTGAGCTATCCCTCGCAACAGCTGCAAATAATAAAAAAGTGGAAAAAGAATATTTAAGCTAACTTCAATTTTTGATAGCTCGTACGTAACCGACCACGTTGCATACCAATTGTTGTTTAAATCTCCCAAGTTTAGGTAACAATTGGCAAAGCATGATATGTGTCCCGGTGGAGGAGATGATTGGGAATTTTACATTTTTCGATACCTCTCAACTGTAAGTGCAAGGGTAGAGAGACATGACCTCCAACACCGGCGATAACAACAACTGCACCCATATGAATTCCTGCTACGAGTTACCTCCATAGTTCCCTCAGATGTTTCATATTGTATCTAAAGTTTATCGAATCATTGTAGAAAATTTACTGCACTTACCTATTAGGATGTGAACTAGGCAGAAGGAACTGAAAATGTACTAAGCACACCTCTGCTGACAATTCCATGTGTTGAAGACAAGTCAAATCATATGAAATGTACGCTCTCCTTACATACACCTATAAAATTAATAGAAGTGAATGAGGTACAACTTAGTCAAGTGAAACGAGTATTATATTGAAAGTTATTTAGCCAACTCTCTTTGTTTCTAGTCTTTCTATTTGAACACCAGTCACTCTAGCTTTGGCACTTCTTGTATACAGTAAAAAACGAATTCTGACCAAAGCATATACTATTTAATAAATAATAGCTTTACAGTTTCGACAAAGTATATCTGCCTTCATCAGACAGTTCCAGCGAGATAATGTGTCTGATGAGGGTAAAGATACTTGGCCAAAACTGTAACGATATTACTTATTAAATAGTATAGGCTCTGACCATAATTCGTTTTTACTTTCTATTTACTTCCTCTTAATATTTGGCATTTAACCTGGAACTGACATTTCCTTTTCTTTTTCTTCACAAAATGTACTTATTTAATAGATCGTTAATATTTCAGAAAAATTCTGTTGTTCCTTTTCTTCAAAAACTACGAGAATTCAAGTAAATGCAATCACGTACATATTTGGTGATATGTAACTACTGTAATTTTAATGTAAACACGTACTTCACTTATAGGTACAAAACTATTCTTCTATCTCTTTACTTTCTTTATAGAAGATCGTAGGGAATTTTATTGGCCGTACTCTGATCATTAGGTTCAGGATTATAAAATTACAGGTTTTCCGTATATTAACAAGCCACATACTATGTAGTGCGTATTTCCGTATCGTTGCTAGAACTTTAGTCTACTGTTTTGATTTTCTAGTTGTTAAAGCCCTTAAACGGTTAGGTTATTTCCTCGGTTGGAAAATGTGAGAGGAGGTTTTGTTATTTTTTCAAATTATATAATATTTACAGCCCCTCTTCGGTTGGCAGACACATAAGTACTAGGAGAGTTCATTATCTCTTCGGATAGGCATTTGGTATGGATGATTTTGTTTCTCTTTTTTAAGTGGAAAAATGTTACGCACTTTTTGAATCTCTTCTATCTTTTTTCTTTTCTTGCTTGTTTCTTCGTTAATTTAAAATATCTTCAAGAAAAATAATTATCAAAGGGTGGTTTAGTGTATGCTCTATACGAACGCAAGCTTGTAAGCAAAATGGAACGTAAAGCGAAAGCATTAATTATATTATAAGAAGCAGTCAAATACTGTCCTATATAATGAACTTTCCTGCCATTAAATATTATTGTTAGGGTTAATTTCCTTCATTTCCTTATTTAGTCATTTCCCATCTCTTTCAATGACAACTAAGTTACAATAGTAAGTTTCTGTTATGTCTCGAGAAACTAGAATTCGTTTCAACTTTTAATGTTTTCGCTTCATTATAATTTCAAACATTGCTTTTCATTTTCTTAGTGATAGGATAATGAACTTGATATAGTGACTAGTGTAAGTGGTCTTCTACCTGTAAGTATTCTTTTACTGGTAACTCCAGAATCAAATGCTTAATCTGAATAAAACTGCTCAATCTGAATATGAAATTACGCTATAAATCTAGTCTTCTTTTCCAAATATATATATATATATATATATATATATATATATATAATAAATTTTCCAAAGGCACACTTTATTCTAAACTACAGTAATAAATTGTTTCGATTTTCTTGTCAACACAGATTCGCCGCATTTAAAACCTGGCTAGAAATGGTTGGGCTCATTTCTGCAGTATTAGGGGGGAGGGGGGTTACTGCAATTTGCTATGAAAATAAAAGAGCACAAACAATGTGTTTCATACGAACCTCACGTATGAAATCTTTAATGTTTTAGGAGAAGTATTCATCTCGATCATACCGCTATACTTTATTTTTCATTTAACTTCTGAATACCAGTAGTCAACATGCACGGCAGTGCATGGCAGCCAATTTCCGCGAAGAAAATTAAAACTGGCCTGCACTGCCGTAAGCATATTATACACGAACAAGAGTTTTGGGTAAAATGGCCGATTTCGAGGCTTTGTAAAAGCGATTCTATTAAGGGTGGAAACATGAAATTTAGAATGTAAGGAGATATACTACAGATGTACTCATGTGCCAAATCTCACATTCTTACCTTTAACCATATTTGAGTACTGGACCCGCAAAATATGCAGTTTTCAGGCTCACTGACTCACTGACTCACTCATCAAATTGATTAGGTACTTCCCAATGAGATAGAAACGTGAAACTTTGCATAAAGGTACCCTATAACAATTTGAGTATGGAAAAAGTCCGAAATCTGAGGAATGTTCTATGGGAAATCTTTTATGGGCAAAAAACTGTCCTTAGCCAGGAAAAAAATCGTTACACTCACTCACTCATCAAACTGATTAGGTACTTTCCAATGAGATAGAAACTTGAAACTTTGCATAAAGGTACCCTACAATAACTTGAGTACGAAAAGAGTCCGAAATCTGAGGAATGTGCTATGGGAAATCTTTTATGGGCAAAAAACTGCCCTTAGTCAGGAAAAAAATCGTTCCACTCACTCACGCATCAAATTGATTAGGTACTTCCCAATGAGATAGAAACTTGAAACTTTGCATAAAGGTACCCTACAATAACTTGAGTATGGAAAAACTCCGAAATCTGAGGAATGTACTATGGGAAATTTTATATGGGCAAAAAACTGTCCTTAGCCAGGAAAAAAAATCGTTTTACTTACTCACTCATCAAATTGATTAGGTACTTCCCGATGAGATAGAAACTTGAAACCTTGCATAAAGGTACCCTATAACGAGTTGAGTACGGAAAAGGTCCGAAATCTGAGGAATGTTCTATGGGAAATCTTTTATGGGCAAAAAACTGTCCTTAGCCAGGAAAAAAAAATCGTTACACTCACTCACTCACTCATCAAATTGATTAGGTACTTCCCAATGAGATAGAAACTTGAAACTTTGCATAAAGGTACCCTAGAATAACTTGAGTATGGAAAAAGTCCGAAATCTGAGGAATGTGCTATGGGAAATTTTATATGGGCAAAAAACTGTCCTTAGCCAGGAAAAAAATCGTTTCACTCACTCAATCATCAAATTGATTAGGTACTTCCCAATGAGATAGAAACTTGAAACTTTGCATAAGGTACCCTACAATAACTTGAGTATGGAAAAAGTCCGAAATCTGAGGAATATGCTATGGGAATTTTTTATGGGCAAAAAACTGTCCTTAGCCAGGAAAAAAATCGTTTCACTCACAAAATCATCAAATTGATAAGGTACTTCCCAATCAGATAGAAACTTGAAACTTTGCACAAAGGTACCCTATAACGATTTGAGTATGGAAAAGGCCGAAATCTGAGGAATATGCTATGGGAAATCTTTTATGGGCAAAAAGCTGTCCTTAGCCAGAAAAAAAATCGTTTCACTCACTCAATCATCAAATTGATTAGGTACTTCCCAATGATATAGAAACCTGAAACTTTGCATAAAGGTACCCTACAATAACTTGAGTATGGAAAAAGTCCGAAATCTGAAGAATGTGCTATGGGAAATTTTTATGGGCAAAAAACTGTCCTTAGGCAGGAAAAAATTGTTTCACCCACTCACTCATCAAATTGATTAGGTACTTCCCAATGAGATAGAAACTTGAAACTTTACATAAAGGTACCCTACAATAACTTGAGTATGGAAAAAGTCCGAAATCTGAAGAATGTACTATGGGAAATTTTTATGGGCAAAAAGCTGTCCTAGGCCAGGAAAAAATTCGTTTCACTCACTCACTCATCAAATTGATTAGGTACTTCCCAATGAGATAGAAACTTGAAACTTTGCATAAAGGTATCCTACAATAACTTGAGTATGGAAAAAGTCCGAAATCTGAAGAATGTGCTATAGGAAATTTTTATGGGCAAAAAACTGTCCTTAGCCAGGAAAAAAATCGTTCCACTCACTTACTCATCAAATTAATTAGGTACTTCCCAATGAGATAGAAACTTGAAACTTTGCATAAAGGTACCCTACAATAACTTGAGTATGGAAAAAGTTCGAAATCTGAGGAATATGCTATGGGAAATTTTTATAGGCAAAAAAATCTGTTCTTAGCCAAGAAAGAAATCGATTCACTCACTAACTCAACAAATTGATTAGGTACTTCCCAATGAGATAGAAACCAGAAATTTCGCCTAAAAGTACATT
This sequence comes from Thermobia domestica, assembly GCF_964235325.1. Taxonomy (NCBI): domain Eukaryota; kingdom Metazoa; phylum Arthropoda; class Insecta; order Zygentoma; family Lepismatidae; genus Thermobia; species Thermobia domestica. The sequence continues at coordinate 150,278,064 of NC_137463.1, forward strand.
ATAATGACTTGAATGTGGAGAAAGTCCGAAATGTGAGGAATTTGCTATGGGAGTTATTTATGGGCGAAAAACTGTTCTTAGTCAAACACAAATCGGTTCATCCTCTCCCTCATCAAACTGATTAGATACTTCCCAGTGAGATAGAAACGTGGAACTTTGCATGAAGGTACCCTATAATGACTTGAGCATAGAAAAATTCTGAAATGTGTGGCATGTGTTATGAGAAAGTTTTTATTGGCGAAAAACTGTTCTTAGCCAAGTAGAAATTGTTTCATTCTCTCAAATCATCAAATTGATTAGGTACTTCCCAATGAGGTATAGACATGAAACTTTGCATAGAAGCACCCTATAATGACTCGAGCACAGAAAAAGTCCGAAATGTGAGGAATGTGCTATTGGAAATTTTTTATGGGCGAAAAACTGTCCTTAGCAAAGCACGGTTCATTCAGTCACTCATCACATTGATTTGTTAGTTTCCAATGAGATAATGACGTGAAGTTGTGCATAAAGGTACCTTATAATGACTTGAGTGTGAAAAAAGTCTTAAATGTGAGGAATGTGCAATGAGATTTTTTTATGGGTGAAAAACTATTTTTAGCCAAGCAGACATCGGTTCATTCATTCACTCGTCACATTGATTAAGTACTTGTTTATGAAATATTGACGTAAAAGTCGGTATGTTGGTACCTTATAATGACTTGAGTATGGAAAAGGTTTGAAATTTAAGTAATGTACTAAAGGAAATTTTTTATGGGTGAAAACTCTCCGTAGCCAAGCAGAAATCGGTTCACTCACTGATTGACTCATTCATAGCATTAATTAGGTACTTCCCAATGAGATAGAAGGATGAATCTCTGCATAAAGGTACCTTATAATGATTTGAGTATGGAAAATGTCCGAAATTTAAGGAAGTGCTATGAAAAATTTATGGGAGAAAACTATCTTTAGTCAAGCAGAAATCGGTTCACTCACTCGCTCATCACATTGATTTTCTATTTCCAATGAGATAAGTCGTGAAACTCTGCATACAGGTATCTTATAATGACCTGAGTATGATAAAAAGTCCGAAATGTGACGAATGTGCTAAGGAAAATTTTTTATAGACGAAAAATTGTTTGTAGCCATTAGGTACTTCCCAAAGAGATGAAGATGTGAATGTCTACACGAAGGTAGCTTATAATGGCTTGAATATGAAAAATATCCGAAATTTAAGGAATGTGCTATGGAATTTTCTATGGGCGAAAAATTGTCCTTACTCAAACAGAGATCGGTTCATTTACTCACTCATCCTTGATTAGGTGCTTCCAAATGAGATAGAGAATTGAAACTCTGCATAATAGTACCTACCTTATGTAATGACCTGTGTAAGTAAAGGTTCCAAATTTAAGGAGTGTACTATGGGAATTTTTATGGGCGAAAAACTGTCCATAGCCATTAGGTACTTCTTAATGAGATAAAGATGCGAAACTCTCCATAAAGGTACTCTATAACGGCTTGAAAATGAAATTTTAGGAATTTGCTACGGAAATTTTTTCATTAGAAAAAAAAACTGTCCTTACAATCAGAAATCGGGAACGATTCCGTTATTGAACACATCATGTGCATAGTGATAATGTTGTCAATCGTCTGAGTAGTCGAGTTGGTGCCCTCCTCGCTTGTCTATTGGCTACCACGTGCGCCTTTGGTGTATGGGGTCCTGGGTTCGATTCCCGGTGGAAGAGCCTTTGGAATCTTAACTCTCTTCGATGTTTCTGTGTTCGTGTCCCTGTCGTTCTAGGTTAATAAAAAAATGAGCTAAGGTCACTGAGAAAAATCCGTTATTCGGATAGCGGTATAGTGTACAAATATACGAGATCCTTATGTTTACTACAGAAATCAATACTTAACATATGTTATCCATATGCTACATACGTACTGCCCTCTTTCCCGCTTAGAAGTTACACAATGTCGTTGCAGGATGTCTGACATCTAACAGTCTTCCGCACATTACGTACGTCAGCTATAAGTTACATACGGCCATCTGTATGTGAGATCCTGACCGCCTGCATACAGTCTTTTCGTTCGTGTGGAAAGTACGTTTATTCGGAACACTTATACGGAAAGTACGTTTAAATATATTTTTTCAGTTATACGTTTAGTGTACGTTAAGTCCAACAACTACAGGATTTACGCATGTAACAAACGTTTTTACGTACGCCACATACAGTTTTTCTAAGTGTGCAAGTAAATTGAGTGAAAGCTAGTAATAAGTAGTTAAGCGAGTTAATGAGGCACGTTCTGTGAATCAGTTAACTTTTAAAACCGTGGGCTAAGACACGTACATACTGCCGTAAATTTCGTGGTTAAAAACCAAGACAAGGAAAGCCAATATTTTGTCTTTTTTCGGTGAAGATTTTTCCTTTATTGCAGTCATTGGCATTAAATAGATATTGAAATTAATTTGATAAGTAAGATAATGTAGAGGTGAGAATATTTAAAATTAATGAAGTTTTCGAAGAAATGAGAAATCCAATTGTTCGAATTTATGTGAGACTAGCAACAAAATGTAACCGATTTCGTAAATATTTTGGTAGCACGAGTTATATTATAGTTACCACAGTCGTTATGTAAAAATGTTCTTGATGCTTCCTGTCTCTGTCTCTGAACAGTGTGAGAATCTCGTATGTATCAGCCTTTTCATCAACAGTGAATTTCGTGCCTTTGCTCTTCATATTTCCTGAATTTGCCCTTCGGGGGTTCGCCCCCACACCCTCGCCTTTGCTCGTCCTACTTCCTTACACCTCTTAAGCTTACAATTCCCGAATTTCAATTTTCTTTTCCTATTTCAACTATCTAAAAGATAAGATTTTGTATTCCAGGAAAACGCCTATTTAAATAACATGGTGATTTCTTCATCTCACTTTAGACTCCTTAAAAATTAAAAATATTCACTTTTGGCAATTTTTCTGTCGGTTAGTTCCGAAAAACTACAATCACGTCAAATTTAATCATTGTAGCCCTACAGGAAGTGCCGTATAATTTTGAGGTGTAAAAGGTGTCCCATATAAATACGTACCATGGGAAAGATTTTTCAGTTCCCCATAAAACCACTCTAAAGTTGGAATTGTTTATTTTTACTGATTTACTTAGGTAATACTAATGAAAACGTACAAGCATACCGAATTTTAATTTTTTATTCCAATTCCAAGTTCCTAAAACATGAGATTATATGTCAAAAAAAGACCCATTTAAATAACATGGAAAAATTCATCATCCACCTTCATTTCAACTTTCCACGTCAACCGGAAGCACCCCTTTATGTCAGTTCGTGTAGTTTTATATACAGTTAGGATATGTTGGTGGCAAATATTATTAAGTTTACAAGCTATTTGAAAGGTGTATATCATTGGAAGGAAAACCCGAGGCAGTATGAAACTGCGCAACATGCGCGTCATGTAATAAACTCCGTAATTTCGCAATGTGAAAAGGTAGAGAAGAACTAGGTATATTGAAACACCAACTATGTCTAGTGATGTAGCAGCGAGGATTCAGCATCAAGGGTTTTGGGCCCTGTTGATACTCTTCGTATTTAGGTAATGAAAAATGAGATATTAGCGATCGTGATTTTGTAGTTCGGGTAAATGAATTGGAATCTCGTTTGGACATAACACTCTGATAGATATTTAATAGAATAAATCCTCCCCGCTGTTCTGGTGGCTAGCATGTGCGCCTTTCTTGTACGGGTCTTGGGTTCGATTCCCGGTGGGAGAGCCCTTGGGAACTAATGTTGTATGTGACACATTATGACCCCTTTAAAAATGTACAATTTTAAATTTAAATCCAGCAATATGCCACAATTGAGAATTCCAATATACGATATTGACATGGTGAACTACAAAAAGAAGTGAAATATGAACAAAAACACCAGAAGTGCAAAAAGTGCAGCCAAGTTCGTCAGCCTCAAAAAGTGTTGAGATCAGGATGGATGAGCCAAGTTCCTTGGCCACTGCATCTGAAGGAACACTGGAACTTGGCGCGAGGTGTCAAGGAAAATGATGTTAAGGAATCTTAGGGATAGTGGTGGTAGGCATAGTGGGTTTGGGACCACCATCAACCTTAGGAATATCAACTTTGCTTAAGCGCTTAGGCACATATACAGTATACTGCAGTAAGATTGGTGGTTCGAAACCCAGACAAGGAAAACTTATATTCCTCCACGAAGTGTCAAAGTAAATGATGTTAACGAGCCTTAGGGGTGGTGTTTGTGAGCGTGGTGGATTTGGGGGTCACCACTAGATAGTTATTGATATTTGGGTAGTATTTTTAGTAATAACATGAAGTGCGAACGTGAAATAAAATTAAGGATAGGAATGGCGAAAGAAGCCTTTAGGAGAAAGAAAAGTCTGTTTTGTGGGACCTTGAATAAAGAGTTGAGAAAAAGACTCATAAAATGCTTCATGTGGAGTGTTGTCTGTTGTACTGTATGGAGCAGAAACGTGGACACGTAAAGGTGATGAAAACCGACTGGAAGCCTTCGAAATGTGGGTGTGGAGAAGAATGGAATGAATTAGTTGGGTCGAGAGGAAAAGGAATGAGAGAGTGTTAGAAATGGTGGGTGAGAAAAGAACACTTTTAGATATGATTAGGAAGAGGAAGAGAAACTGGTTGGGACATTGCCTAAGAAGAAATTGTATCATGAGGGACGCCCTAGAGGGTATGGTGGCGGGGAAGAGAGGGAGGGGGCGAAGGAGACTACAATTAATGGATGATATAAAAACAGAAAGATCATTCGCGAAGACGAAGAAGTTAGCGGAGGACCGTAAAGCATGGAAGCTTCTTAGCTGCGGCAAGTCACCTGCCAATAAAGGCAGAATACCTATGATGATGATGACTAGCCTTAGGGCTGAAATGTCCCGACCGTGAAACTAGGAACAGACATCTTAATGTATTCCAATATGTTAGACACCTCGCGCCAAGTTCCAGTGTTTCTTTCAGATGCAGTGGCCAAGGAACTTGGCTCATCCATCCTCATCTCAACACTTTTTGAGGCTGACGAACTTGGCTGCACTTTTTGCACTTCTGGTGTTTTTGTTCATATTAATGTTATAAATACAATAGTAACATAAAATGTTTTAAATACAATAGTAGCATAAAATGTTTTAAATACAATAGTAACATAAATAACACAATAAGTAACAATATAAAACTATTACCAACTGCTTCACTCATGTCTATCTTCTACTAATGTAGTGATAAAAATGTAACGTATATAAAAACAATCGCCTTCGAAAATCATAAAAAACTTTTAAATGAATATATCAAACAATCCACATATATCAAAATTCACACTAGGTTACAAATAAGAAATATGAATAATACCTCCAATGCAGCCATGCACACGGCTTTGTTTGCATGATAGAAAAAATCGTGTAAAATATCAAATATTGAAGTTTCTGACATGATAAGCTTCTGAAGGTTTTCCGGGTGAAAATCGTGTCCATACATGTCCACTGCTGACAAAAAGATAGATTCCATTTGATTGTGTCTCAGCTCATATGCAGGTTGATGTGCAGCTATCAACACCTAAGGGGAAAAAATAAAAATGTATACTATATATATATATAGCTAATTTTAATATAACTCTCCTTTTAATTCAATCAACAGCAGACAAAGACTATATTCCCGTAAGAAACAAAAACAGCCAAATCTATAATGTATGTGAGATTTTACGAATTTCATATCTTTTAAGCTGTTAATGCCCACGATTTTAGCACCCAAAAAAGTTCTGTCGGACTTTCGATTACCCTAGCAGATGATTATCATACGAATAGAATAAATGATGAATAGATTAAAGTTTCGCAACCTAGTCAGGAAATGGTATCACGGAGATGGGCGTCACAGGATTTTACACACAAGGAACAAAATTTATAGTTCTTTTGTTTATATACGGGTACTGGTGCTTTAGTATATAAGGCTTAGCTCGAATAGTGGAAAAGACAGGACGTGAAATACATATGGATAGGATCTAATTTCTATGGCATTCTAGTATTCACGGAAGAGGTTTCAGCAAAATTGCTGACCATCTAATTAGGCCTAACATGTATTTTTACAACAGAAGTCGGAAATGTAAACACATAAAAATTTATCCTAATATAGACTGAAATAGTGTGACGTCACATCCGTCTTGTTGCTATGGTGATCGTAGTTTTATTTTCTAAACAACATTGCCTTAGAACCTAAGTACAAAGCAAAAACAGTGAGGTGTTAACTTCCGGACTGCAAACATCAGAGTATAAAAGAAACACTTGTATATGTTTTTAAAAGATTCCAATGAATGAAACTACGAAAACATAGAAAAAGCAAGCAATTAGGTAAATAATATGTTAAAATATGTCAAGCGTTGAAAGTGAAATGTTTCCCTTAATATCGTAGACTTTGTGTATTTATACATTTGGAGATTACATTATGTGTCAAAATATACTTAGCTTGTTTATTATCGGATATTAAACTTAAATAATTGTGGAAAATTTTTATTTAGTACCATCGGTATCACACATTACATTACAAACGTGTAGGTCTACAAAAATAGTGTTTGAAACTTATGTTGAACCACTCATAATTGGATGTTTCCCTCTTGTTAAATTTTTAAGGTAAGTAGGAAAGATCCGATGCATGTTAACTGACCAGAAATTGGTCCAGAAATCAAAGCAAATTAAACATAAGCACCTATTCTACTGCGTTTCTCAGACATCTATCACAGCCTCAATCATCTAGCTTTTCTTGCTGCTTTTCTTTTTCGTATTTATCTTCACTTATATTACTATCAGAGGCTTTCTTTGTGTTGTCAGGCATCGTCCTAATTCTTGATTCATATCCTGCAGTAACTACCCTTTTATTTTAGAGTAATTATGATAGTCCTTAACCATATTCGCCCTCCTATAATCGTGTTCCCTGATCAATCTATTTTTCGCTACTCTTCTCGATATTAAATGATAGTACTTGGAAGGAAGCATTTTTTCTTTTTGCTAAATACTTCTTTCTATTCACTATCCTATATCATTTCTTGCATTCCAACTTTGAATGCTTGGTTCATATCTGGGTTTCCTCCGAACCTTTGAGCTTCTCTCCCAAGTTTCTTTAGCACCTTCATCCAAATTATCAAAGTAAACCAATTAAAACTATTCTAAACCAACGAACACTACATGCACTTCCTTTCTTCCCTTGTCTAAACGGCTTTCGCCTATTTTACTCAATTGAAGCTAATTGCCTCTTTATGTTGTCTTCTCCCAAATTAAACTCTTCAACTTCATCGTCCACAGAATCTCTTTCATATTTAACCCTCAATTTTTGTTGCGTGAGGTGAAAATAAGATACTGGTTGAAACACATTTTACTTTACTCCTATATACATCTCCTCATTTGAGCGATATACGTACATCGGTCACCGTAAACAGTGGTACCCATCCCCACCCCCCTTATTTCCATGACGCACCCCCCAATTGACTATCCGTAGGTGTTCTTCCATGAAAATAAATCTTCTTTTCGATTAATTTTTACACCCCTCAAATATATTTATACAGATTTTTAACCCCCCAAATGTTTCAATGACACAGTGTATGTCATAGCCCCCCTTTGTGGGCACACCTGATCGTAAACTGCAGGCTGATCGTAGTGTCTATAGAGGGCGTGTGTTAGTACCCAAACAAGGCGAGCGTAGTTAAGTACGGTCACATTATTTGTCTGTGATCGTTGCTGGTTGAGTGGCTGCAACAGAGACTACTTTGACTAACCAAGCACTGTAGCATTAAAAAAACTTTCTTTGAAAGTGACACACATCAGGTGGACATTTTAATAACATCAAATTAATACTTAACAGCAGATATATCTTTTATTTCCTTGCCTGTCTTTACTTGTTCCATTTGAAAAACTAAATGCATTAATCCATTTCAAACCTACACAAAATAGGACGCATCTTCCCTCCCCCAGCCAGAGACGCCCGTGTAATTAACATCAAGGATTTCAAAGTGGACTATTATCTTTTTCTTGCAGACAAATCAAGTATTTGTTCTATTTTCACTGTGCCGACAGCTCGTCAGTCTGTACCTTACGAGTATTTGCATTGCGTGTAGTTGCTTTTGTTCATTGTGCATTACCTGGTAATGGCGTTGGGATTTCTTATACAATTTTTAACTTATCAGATTATCTAGAGATGAGATAAAAGTGGAACCTGTAGAAAAAAGGTTCCTTATATGTTACTTCGTTAATTACTAGATTTCACTCGTAAATTTTCTAAATAGTGGACCCATATTCTTAATCTGTATCTTTTCCTGTCAACTTTACTTTGTCCTCAAAATATTCTAAAATTATTATTAAATGTGTGTTCTTATTAACAGTATACTTCATAGTACTCCTATGGCTTTATGCGTTTGTTTAAAAAACAATGTGGCAATCACCATGGTAACGAAGAGGAAATGACGACATCACTATTTTAGTCTATTGTCCTCCCATCTGCGCTTAGTTCTTCCTAATAGTCTTTTTCCGATTCGGTTTTCAGTTAAAATTTTGAACGTTTCTACTTTCTTCCATTCTGGCTACATGCCCAGACCACCTAAGCTCATTAAAGTAAATGACCCTAATGATGTTAGAAAAACAGCATAAATTATTCCTCCTCCTATATATATATATTGGAGGATGAAATGAGATATGAATATATATAAATATTGCTTATGCCCAAAATCTACATAAAAACTTCATTCAAATTATTGTTTCAAGCCTAAACCGACACGTTTTAGATATTGTTCAACCAACCTACAAACTCCCTGACGGAAGAAGTTTATGATTTATGACGGAAAAAAAAAATGGCTAATCATTAGCTGCACCGGCTAGACGTCAGAGAAGTTCTTTTCTGCCAGGAAGTGATCAAGATACGAGAAGAATAGTTGGTTGAATTAGAGTTTAGCATCCGTTTTAGCAGTAAGGCTATGTAAGATGAAAATCTACAGCCTAATATAGAATCCAAATCACATTAGCTCCCACCGTGAAATAATCTCTGGTCTTCCACCCCAGGAGGAAAGGTGGTAATCGATGAAAGAGATGTCAGGAGAGCAAATTGTTACTTGTCATGTTTTTTAGCGCTCTGCTCTTATGGTATTTAACTAAGCTTAATCCCTCCAATGGTGCAGATCTAAGCGAAGTGGAAGTTCAAAAATAATTATAAATTGTGAAACACTTTTCGCGAAGGAATGGAAGTGTGAATATAAGTAAATACTGCCACTGCACAGCATATTGAAATGAACTTTGAGTGATAGTGAAGGTATTGTGTGTGTGAATGTGTTCTTCCACTATCCTCGTTTATGCGTATACTCTCCGTCCCTACGGACGCACCCCCTCGCTATCGCTCGGACTCCCGTGCTGCGCTCCTACTCTGACTCGGTTGCATAGCACTCGGCCTTTTTATTGGCCACCTAGAACAAGTTGGTTCGTATTTTATGGACTGTACTTTTAATGCCATACGTCCACACTGTATTTACAGAGAGCCCTCCTGAAATCAATCTGCAAATATTAATGGAACTCTTCATTTAGTGCATGATCTGCTAAAAGAAATATAAAGCTCTAACCTGCCCTGAAAATGTAAGAAATGTGTCAAAATTTGATAAAACCGTCTGCTCGAGTAAGACCAATATAAATTTTCAATTTGGTAGAACCGCCTGCTAAAGTGAAATATACAAATATACTTTTTTTGTACAGAATATCGACAAATTACGTGCGACTTGTATGAGAAATATACCTATTGTTCCTTTTAGCTGTGAGTGAGGATTATTTTATGGAGTAACGCCATTATTAGCAATTTTCAACATAGGCAAAATAGGCCTACTCCATTCAGATGCAAGGAGTTGCCCTGCCAAAGTGACTCAGAACATTTGTACGTTACATAATTTTGGCTAAATTTCCAACAACTCATAACCTATCCTTCAATAAATAAGCAAATTTAATAATAGTTTGACAATACTCTAGGTAGTAGTCTTTAGGAGCCTTTTGGTACTGTAAGTACATTGGATATGAATATTCATTCAATGTTATTACAAGTACACAACCACATTATATTATTGACTATTACAGGGAAAAAGAAGAAAGCGACTTACTTTGACATATTATGAAATTACAAGCAACGTTGATTTTTTCGTCGTACAATTTTTCCTAGGAACACAGACAATCAACAATAAAACATACATAAATTACTATGGAGCATTACCTGACAACAACGCTTTATCCATTTCCAATATGGTAGATCGATTAGATATATGCGAGTTCGATACCATCAAAGATCTCGCAACAGGGCACCTCTAGGTCTTTATATGCGCAACAGGGCACTTCTATGTCTTTATATTATCTCGAGGTATTCTTATAAAATGGCGAGGGGCAACATGATATTAGAATAATTACAAAAGAAAACGTCAAACATGGATACTGTAAAACAAATCGAAGTTTGCTTTTAGTTTAACGTCCCACGTTTTGCCCTTTCGGCCTAACGAGACAGATGATTAATGAAACGAAATATTGTGAAAGTACATTTAATGCTCTTTCAAGTTACCACGTACACCAAAGATGTACGCACTAGCCACTAGACCAGCGAGAGGTTTTAAAAGGAATAAGAAATGATTTTGATACAACTTGGTTACAAGTTTGTAAGAAGTCTATAAATAAAGACATTCTCACCGCAGTAACAAAATAAGACTTGTGTGTCTAAAGGTAGAAAAAATTCTTACAAAAGGCTTTACTATGAAATCATTAAAACACATCTGGCAACAATAAAAAGACTTTCTGATTTTAGGAAACTTTATTTATTTATTTATTTATTTATTTTTATTTTTATTTTTTTATTTATTTTATTATTATTATTATTATTTTTTTTTTGCGCTACTAGAGCCAACACTTTTCGTCCTCATTTCCTAAGCTTTAGTTTACCTGTTTGGAAACTTATCTGGATAATTTTATTTCTTTTTCGATTATAAAGTGAATTTTCTATTGCTTATTCATACAGAAATGTGTCAGAGATACTTATATACTTTTACTAGTTGGATTTTTCAGACCTCTTTCATCAACTTTATTAAGTTGATGGTTACAATTTATATCTGCGTTGCATCATGAAGAACATTATCTGCTTTAAAATGAACCTAATGTACGTAAGCAACATTCAGGGCTTACACTTGCAATGCCTTTTATTGAAAATAAACTTGTTATGAAACATCAATCGATCCTCTGTGACAAAGTGATTTGTTTGCTACAAAACCACGATATTTGAACTCAGTTACAGGCAGTAAAACGGATCTATAAGAATAATATTATTTTGAAGATTAATGGTTGATTTTCGTTTGTTTGTTGAAGTTAGTGTCCCTTTTCAGCACTGATGCTATACGAAACATGGACTTATATTTTAAGGTAGGGTGATCACGCACAACAAAGACGTGCGCGCGCTAACCACTAGACAGTAGAGAGAATCTATCCTGTTAGTAACATTCAGCACATGAAAATAATTTATTTTTATCAGCAGAAATCATATTTTTCTTTAAATAATACGGCATTGTTCTTGATTTAAGGTTCATTATATTGAATTAGTTTATTATGCATTGTTTTGGAAAGCAATTTACAAGGGGAAAAACAATAACATAAAAAAAGTACAAGAAACTTTCCTTCTATGTTCTACAACATCGAACATACAGGAAATGTTGTATTTACCACTGTGTTCCGGACACCTTTACTTCAAGATTTTTCAAAATCAATTTGAGCGGGATGGATGAGTCATATTTTGACGAGGTTATCACGAGGGAATAAATTCCGCTCCAACCGGGTAGTTTGGTTGGTAAGTTGAAGACCCAGTACGCCACCACCGATTTAAAAAAGGAAAGTAGGTCTAGTTTGATACAAAGGGATTTTAAACCAGCAGCAAATACGTTAATCTACAACTTATCTAAAGAAGTAGGTTGAAACTTGAACACATTTTTTAAGCTTAGTTAAATTAGTTTTAATGCGTTTGAGGTACGAAATAAGGAAGGTAACACGAAGACTTACCTTACCGCTTACACCCGGCGAACACGAACGGCTCGCCACTGCATTTTTGTATTTCACTTTTTCTTTGGATCCTTTTGTTTTTAACAATTTGTAAATTATAAATTTTAGACGTGTTATCTGAAATAGTTGGTTGCTCTTTTAGAGTTGCTTACTCTCTCTTTTCCATGTTTCTATACACAATCAAAAACGATATTTTTCTTCAAACGTTCCCGAATAGATTAAAGAGAGACGTTTAGCGCGGAGGAACCACAAGATCGTATATTGTTACCTGACATATTTTGAAAAATATAATTTTCTTATTTTGTTAATATTCTCTCTCCTCGCTGTAATATGAGACATAACTTGAGTGTATTAAGTATTTACTGTTTTGGCTTCTACAAGTACGTATTCAGTATTTAGTTTTAATGCTGATACTTTCATAATCTTTGTATGTGTAATTAAATTTAAGTTTTACTGCATCCATTGTCCTGGCACATAGCTGGTGGTAAGATTACTATTTCATTTAGTGATCTTAGAAGAATATAAGTATTTATTTTCTCATGTATTTATTATTACTCATTTTTCTTTTCTTTTGTTTGTTTTTGCATCGCCTCTTTGTCTCTCTCTCCCTTCGGAATCTTATGAATTACGTCAAATTACTCCTGGCTTTTTAGCCAAATATTTTAAATGATAGTCATAGTGTGATATTTCATAAAATATAGACATACACGTTCCAGCTGTCGGAACGAAAAGTTTGTGGAGGTGTTTCTCTCTCTCTCTTTCTGTTTTAACACATAATCTACGACACAATGAAAAATTATTAAATATTGTCACACGGAAAATAAATTACAGCAACAAGAACGCTCTGTATTCCACTAAAAACTAATTAAATAAATAACTAAATAAATATTGTCACACGAAAAATAAATTACAGCAACAAGAACGCACTATATTCCACTCAAAACTAACTAACTAAATAAATAAATAAATAAATAAATAAATAAAAGCATTTATTTGCTTTTTTTCATAGTTGAGGGACCTTACAGAAGATTACAAACTTTCTCTCCCTTGTAACAGACTAAAAGTTTGACGACTTACAGTACAAAACATGAGCTACCTAAAGTGTTTGTAGACATATATCAGGAAGCTCTATTTCTTACGTGGTGCGCATTCTTATACAAAGCGATAACATAAAACTATTGGTACAATAGTAATTTTTTGTTCAGGTATTATACTGTTACAAGCAGATTAGTGTGTCACTAGTAACACATCCGCGCTTTTCCGACCCATTCCATCTCTCTTTTCTTTTACTGTTAGGAATGATACAAATGCATGTAAGTAATGCATGCATCTCCTGAATTGTATAAGCCATCATAAACTTTCACAAACATACAAACATTTGATTCAAAATTTCTTCAGAATAACTAATATAATTTTTTTTTTTTTTTTTTTTTTTGATATACTGATTCTGCTTACCTGACGAGCTCGGAGAGCAACACGTGAATGTTCACTTCTGTTCAGTGAAGTCAATTCATTTAATGTAGCTGATAATTCATCTGTAAGTCCTGGTTCGTTTGACCATAAATGATCAATCAGCATTGTTACTAGCATATTCTTTTTCGCAACCTAGAAAACAAAACGAAAACTTGTATAACTATTTCAACAGGTTTTTCTAATCCACTTAGATAATTCCGTCCATACATTTATATAGCATGTAGTTGGGGCTCAAAATGAATATTTTGTTTTTCAAAAATACACTTTGTTATCATTATTGCTCTATGCTTTATGTACGGATAAATACAAATCATATGTTTTTAGTGTAAAGAACACATTGTGTATTACGATGGTTGCTGGGAAAGTTTATGTAAAATACAGCTAATAATGGCGCTAGTGTTCCTCTATTATAAGTTTTGGAAGATTAGATCTTTCTATATTTAAATAATTTTTTGATTGTTTGTTTGAGCCGATTCGTCTTATTTTTTACAAAAATTTGAAGAAGTATCTCAGAACCCGATGTTTGGAATGTGTCAACAGTTTTTTCAAGTGACACAAATCGTTCACCAGGCATCTCATTTTTTTCTACATAGAAACAAACAAACAAACAAACGAACGAAAATCATTAGATGACACATTAACTGTGTAAGGACAATGAATCACTAATTCAACATTTTTACTGAAGAAAAATCAAGTCTGGTGTGCTGAGTGGGAACTGGCGTTGTGGTGATGAAGAATGATGAGACGACTTAGATTTGTTTTACGCAGTTCATTAATGACCTCTGGCAAACAAACTGTTGTATAACACTCAGAATTTACAGTCCTTCGATCTTCTAAAGCTATGATTACCACATGTCGGGTATAACTGAGGAAAGAAACAATCGTTTGGTTGACAGTACTCCCGAACTGTAGATTGCTCATTCATTCGGGTTCGTGTGAATAGATCGAAGTTTCGTGCCCTGATATAGTACGATAATGATATAGTGCATTAAATTTAAATTATTTCCGTTGAATGTTTTAAACATTTCTTTACATCAATTGGCACGAGCCTGTCTTTAAACCTGGGTCAAGGTTTGTGGGACCCAACGGATTGAAAGTTTCTGTACGTTCAGGCGGCTATGGAAAATAGTAGGTATTGCTCTTATGCCCACGTTAGAAATGCTTGAACCTCACAGTATATCATATGTCGATCTCTCTCAATCATTTCACATACAGTATAACCATCACTGGCAACAGACGTAGACGAACGACATTCACGAAATTCACTATTGAGTAATATTTTCTATTATACCAGCTTTACCTACTATATAATATATTAAAAATGCTAATTTTTATGTATATAACATTTAACATCATCAAAGATATATCTATATATAATATCTGCTCAAATATTCTTGCAAGTGCATTAAGTATTGCTATTGGTTTATAATTATGAACAGTCTTTGTATCATTAGATTTAAATACTGGAGAAATCTGTGTTAATTTCCATAAGGCTGGAAAAGATTCATACCTAATTATTAAATTGAACATTGCGCACAGAGACTTCCAAAGTGGTTCTGAACATCCTTTAATTACATACGGTGATATTTGATGGGGGCCACTTGCTCGTTTCGGTTTTAGTTTCTTTACTACAATTTTATACTCCAGGTTACTAATATCATTCAGGGTTCGGATACTAGGATGATGCTGGTCATGATCATTAAATACAACATTGCCAAGACGACTGGAGTTCATGTGGTTCGGATTCCACGTTAATCAGTACGTCCACGTCTCATATAGCCTAGCTGCTGAACGGGGCGTTAAACTCAAAATCAACTCAACTTACACGGGACGTTCAAGTCAAAAGCAACTCAACTCACATTCTCAGGAACACTGTCAGTATGAACGGCCTAAAATATTTTGCAAACTTGTTTGCGTTATCAAGATTTGTTATTAAAATATCATTTCCAAGTCTGATATTACAGGTATCATAGTTTTGCTTACTCCTCTTATCACAAAACAGTTTTCAACCTTAGGCATAATACATTTTATTTTATGCTCTACTTTAACAATATATTTACAATATGCAACATTTACCATTTTTTGAATTATATAATCATGTAGAAATAAATCTGCGAAAACCACGGGAAATTATTTGATCTGGTTCTTCCTGTATTATGAAACGAAAGTAGTGTTATTCAAAAATATTGATCACCCTCTTTTCAAAATCCCCATGTTCCCATTCACAAGGGAAAATACACAAAATGAACGTGGATATTTTTAAGTTTTCAAATATACCTATTTCGAGTCAAAATATTTATACTTTGTTGTTTAGCGTGTAGTTGTAAAGATACACTCTTCTAAAGAAATGTTGGTGAATAAATTTTTCTCGGGCAAGACCGTACATTTTTACAAGTGATTTTTCCACATATTACCAGCACATGTAATCGGCAACTAATAAAAATGAATAAGATATATTATACAATCACAGGTGAAACAAAGTAGTATATTTTATAAACATACTGTTTATAGTTAAACTATTTTAATTTGCTATATTTTGAAGTTCACTTCAAAACATAACGTAATCAGCTAATATTTGAAAATATTGCTTTACCAAAACACCGTTAAAAATTTATTATGTTCGTCCGTAGTGAAGACAAAAATTTCAAGAAATACTTGATAGATTAAATTTAGGATATAGAGAGACAAAAGTTAGAAATCGAGTTCGTAATGGAGGGAATATTCAAACCGAAGATAGTGGAAATCAACTATGTTTCTGGTTTTTTCGAAGATCATTATAGAGGGAAAACGATAATCATAGCGAGAAATGTTTTCTAAAATCATTTAAACATCCCACGAATACATTTTATCACCTTCCTGAAATCTCCACTAAAACCGAAAGTGAGAAATACACTTTTTCCGGTTTTACACTACAACTTCCGGTGTAAGTAAGTAAGTAAGTATGTATGTATGTATGTATGTATGTATGTATGTATGTATGTATGTATGTATGTATGTATGTATGTATGTATGTATGTATGTATGTATGTATGTATGTATGTATGTATGTATGTATGTATGTATGTATGTATGTATGTATGTATGTATGTATGTATGTATGTATGTATGTATGTATGTATGTATGTATGTATGTATGTATGTATGTATGTATGTATGTATGTATGTATGTATGTATGTATGTATGTATGTATGTATGTATGTATGTATGTATGTATGTATGTATGTATGTATGTATGTATGTATGTATGTATGTATGTATGTATGTATGTATGTATGTATGTATGTATGTATGTATGTATGTATGTATGTATGTATGTATGTATGTATGTATGTATGTATGTATGTATGTATGTATGTATGTATGTATGTATGTATGTATGTATGTATGTATGTATGTATGTATGTATGTATGTATGTATGTATGTATGTATGTATGTATGTATGTATGTATGTATGTATGTATGTATGTATGTATGTATGTATGTATGTATGTATGTATGTATGTATGTATGTATGTATGTATGTATGTATGTATGTATGTATGTATGTATGTATGTATGTATGTATGTATGTATGTATGTATGTATGTATGTATGTATGTATGTATGTATGTATGTATGTATGTATGTATGTATGTATGTATGTATGTATGTATGTATGTATGTATGTATGTATGTATGTATGTATGTATGTATGTATGTATGTATGTATGTATGTATGTATGTATGTATGTATGTATGTATGTATGTATGTATGTATGTATGTATGTATGTATGTATGTATGTATGTATGTATGTATGTATGTATGTATGTTGTATGTATGTATGTATGTATGTATGTATGTATGTATGTATGTATGTATGTATGTATGTATGTATGTATGTATGTATGTATGTATGTATGTATGTATGTATGTATGTATGTATGTATGTATGTATGTATGTATGTATGTATGTATGTATGTATGTATGTATGTATGTATGTATGTATGTATGTATGTATGTATGTATGTATGTATGTATGTATGTATGTATGTATGTATGTATGTATGTATGTATGTATGTATGTATGTATGTATGTATGTATGTATGTATGTATGTATGTATGTATGTATGTATGTATGTATGTATGTATGTATGTATGTATGTATGTATGTATGTATGTATGTATGTATGTATGTATGTATGTATGTATGTATGTATGTATGTATGTATGTATGTATGTATGTATGTATGTATGTATGTATGTATGTATGTATGTATGTTGTATGTATGTATGTATGTATGTATGTATGTATGTATGTATGTATGTATGTATGTATGTATGTATGTATGTATGTATGTATGTATGTATGTATGTATGTATGTATGTATGTATGTATGTATGTATGTATGTATGTATGTATGTATGTATGTATGTATGTATGTATGTATGTATGTATGTATGTATGTATGTATGTATGTATGTATGTATGTATGTATGTATGTATGTATGTATGTATGTATGTATGTATGTATGTATGTATGTATGTATGTATGTATGTATGTATGTATGTATGTATGTATGTATGTATGTATGTATGTATGTATGTATGTATGTATGTATGTATGTATGTATGTATGTATGTATGTATGTATGTATGTATGTATGTATGTATGTATGTATGTATGTATGTATGTATGTATGTATGTATGTATGTATGTATGTATGTATGTATGTATGTATGTATGTATGTATGTATGTATGTATGTATGTATGTATGTATGTATGTATGTATGTATGTATGTATGTATGTATGTATGTATGTATGTATGTATGTATGTATGTATGTATGTATGTATGTATGTATGTATGTATGTATGTATGTATGTATGTATGTATGTATGTATGTATGTATGTATGTATGTATGTATGTATGTATGTATGTATGTATGTATGTATGTATGTATGTATGTATGTATGTATGTATGTATGTATGTATGTATGTATGTATGTATGTATGTATGTATGTATGTATGTATGTATGTATGTATGTATGTATGTATGTATGTATGTATGTATGTATGTATGTATGTATGTATGTATGTATGTATGTATGTATGTATGTATGTATGTATGTATGTATGTATGTATGTATATATGAAGAGTCCAGGGGGAAAGGGGGGATGTCCACTTTTAGGCAGGATTTCGATTTTCATGTAATCTTGTTGAGTATGCTGTCAGTTTCATTCAATATATCGAAAAAGGGGGAAAGGTTTACGGTTGATTGATTGATTTTTTGAGTTTTACGTCCCGTTCAGCAGCGAGGCTATATGAGACGTGGACCTACTGATTAACGTGGAATCCGAACCACATGAGCTCCCGCCGGGAATCGAACCCGTGCCTCCCACGCCAGGTTTACGGTTAGCCTGCTATAGCAGTTTAAAAAATCCTTTTAAAATGGAAGAAAGGGATATCATCATCACTTACACATCATTTTACTCTTATTTTTCTGCCTCTTTTGTCGATAATGTTCAACTGTGATTATGTTGCAGTGTTGACTGATGATACAGCTACATGTAGCTTCAACAATCTATTTCTTTTAAAAAATAGTAAAACAAATTATCTCCCAGCATCCATCATCTTGAGCTCTTCTGTGACTCTTGCAGTGGTCAAAATAAGGATTATACTTTATTCAGATGCCTTCATTACATTGCACATGAAAGGCAGAGGTTCATTTCCTTTCAAGTAACATTTCCAGTTCGTGTCATTCCTACCTTGAACGTGGTAAGAACATGACACTGGTGAACATAAAATCAAGAGATGAAATACCAGAGGATTGGAATAATGTGATCAAAGGCAGCAGAGTGAAACCTGCAATATATCAAGTAAGTGAATTTGATAGTTTCATGATTCGAAATTGGATATCTTTCTTACAACCACTGCACTTGAGAAAGTGCTCATTTCACTCTACGCCAATCATGGAGCTTCGAGTAGAGAAAAGTCACCCAAGTTTTGTTATACGTAGGGACACTTATAATGGACCTTGGTTTTCATCTGTGATTCACCTACTATTAAGAAATGGCCCACCATTACCATATTTATTGGAGGGAGAATTCTTACATCCAGAAATGAATCGCGTCGGAAAGCTGGACGTTTATACCATAAATTGTATTAATGTTGTAATTTAGTGCAATAACACTTTTCAATAATGCGCAAAGGACCGCATATACATTACTATGAAATAGGAATAAAATTCGAATTAAAAGAAGGCCAGGATTGTAAAAATCATATTATGCATCCGTGATATTGTTCTGCCACGGGCATGCGTGCAATAGAAGAATATTCAATGAATTATTATTAAATGAGTTAAAATATATAACTCTTCCCCAGAACCTGATTTTTAAAATTCTAATGTCGTCAAACTTGCTTAAGCAACTGCACCTATCCGTAAGCAATGTCAAATAGTCGTTTATACGACCTTGACTATCAGGTCAACAAAGTCAATGAATCTTTGTACCCCACTTGTTCTCCTTGCCACACTCTTCCACATTTGATACTGATTAGAGGATTTTCGTTGTACATTAAAGAACTGGGTTAAATCGGTTGAGAACAGTTTGAATAGGACGCTATGACCAACATCATAATTATTGATGTGATTTACAAGATCGTTTCCTCTTTCTTAAAGGGAAGCTGCCTATCTCGGAAGAAAAAATGGCAGGATCTCCAAGCTTTGAGTGTCTTATGCAGCCCATATGCTCAAGCCTTCTAATGGAACTACTAAAACGTAATTAGCGGAGTAAAAGAGAATAAAAATGACAAACGAAGAAAGCAATGTATTTTTAATAATATGGTTTATAATTTGAAAAACAATCGCCTCACTTTTCCATTATTTTGCCTCGAATAGACCCGTTTTTCCCCAGTATATACCACTTCATGTCATTTTTTTTTTTATTCTTTACTTACAATAATATACATTAAATATAAGATTTAAGCAAGTTTCCAATATAATAAAGAACTTGCAAACCAAATTTGAAGCATTTACCACGATTAGTTTCGAAAATAAAATGTTCTGAACTTTAAAAATTGTTTCCTAAAAAAATTGTAAAAATGGACATCCCCTTTTTCCCCTGGACTCTTCATTTATAACAATTTAAGAAGAGACTACTTGGTAGCTCTATACAAGCTCATACAAACGATAAGCATACCTGGGATATGCAGGCATTCGACTTATGTTTACACCATGAGTGACAGTATTTCTTTCCGAATGGCCTTGCCGTCTGATTGTCTTTGTATGCTGGTGCTATAAAGCTATTTGTATAGGTAGCGCTTATACGTAATAGTAGCGTTGGTTAATTTAGTTTATTGAGTAGTATGAGTCATGTTTTTGGAATCCAGGTTTTCTGCATCGAACACAGTAACGACAGCGATTTAGCTACAAGGGAACTAAAGAAATCTAAAATTATCCAAAATATTTGTGTTGGAAAAAACGCGACCGTAGCTGTGCAAAACGTAAAACCAAAGAACCCATAGAGAATAAAACAAAATCTTTCACTTTTACGTGCCACGGTTATGCCAGCTAGGCTAAAGGAGACAGTAATGGTGAGTAATAAATAAAATGGTGGAATGAAGAAAATGGGAGGAAACTGAAGAAACCCAAGAAAACCCATGCACACGGTGTTTGTCCACCACACAGTTTATTTGGCGTAATCGAACCAGGGATCCCACTCACCAGAGCCCACAGGGAATAATAGAGAAGAAAAGAATATAATTGGAGACAAAAATAGGTTAGGTCATCACTGGGGAACAAATTGTATTGTAGGAGAGGCGGTAATGCGTGGGAAAGGAAAAGGGACAAATACTAAAATTTATGGTGGTATTAAAGCTGACAATTTGCATATCAGGACTATAAAATCGCTGAGAATCGCAACAATGAAAATTCGTTTCAAGTGTCTACTTGTGATGGCAAAGAGCTATAATGAATTATATAATACTGTAGTAGAGACAACAACTGTATTTCGTTTCACAATGTGAATACGGTAGACTTCGAAACTATACACATTCAATATTAAAACCGGTTGCAGGAGATATATAGCTTTTGATTATAATAGAGGAATAAGATTAGAGATAACATGTTCTTCGAACGCTGAATACACAACAGAAAGTTCACTACATATTATCGTTTTTGCTCTATGGAGATCAACAATGAAACCGGAAGTAAAATTCGGGTTTACTAGTTTCGCTTTTAGTGACGATGAATCGAATACAGGAAACTGCTTTTCGCTATCTATTTCCATTTTTGCTGTATGGATATTAACGTTAAAACCAGAAATTGTCTACTTTGATCACTTCCTATTTAAATTGGTCAACGATGGGATGGATCCTTGGGACCTTGAATCTATCACAGAAAACCGATTCTCATACATATCTTTCAGTTTTGAAAAATGTTTGAGAAAGTTTTCTGCTCCTTCAATAGCCGTGAAGCGACGTAGTCATTTTGGGGCAGATGACAGTATATAGACACAAGGAATTTCGCACTACTACGATTTTGTCAATATCTGTCGCAGTACCTAGAAATATCGCGTATGATTGGCTACCGCTCATGTAGGTTCTCATCTAAAAAAAAAGTACTGTAATAAATTTCTGGTTTTAGTAGACAGACACGGGTGATAATATCTTTCCTTGACATGCTCAATCCATTCCAGAAAACAGATTGTCATTATATATTGCCGCTTTTATTCTATGGCGATTAATCCTGAAACCAGATATGGTTGACTTCTATCACTTCCGGTTTGAATAGAGACTTATCACATCGGATTGAATCTATTCTTAAGCCGCATAATAGATTCCAGAAATCGCTTCTTTCTATATCTTACTTTCGCTCTCTCGCTCTCTCTCTCTCTCTCTCTCTACGTACTCCCATGCGCAAAAAAAAAAAAAATTGCGCGTATACTGTAACTCAAGATTTTTCGCATTTATTCCATTTTCCTTACGTTCATGGGTAAAATTCAGTTATTAGTATGTGGAGATATTAGAAAGCAATCCATCTAAGGAGATATTTCCAAAAAATATAATAAAATAATAAAAATATAAGCAAAAAACAAAATTATGCTCGGTTTTGTGTATACTGGCAACGATGATTTCTAGGGATTTTTTCACTAGCAGAGCACGATTGCGGAGGGAATTCAGTAGGGGAGTCGAGGAGTTGGATCAAGGAACTCGATAGTGGAGTAAAATGTTGCATTTATTGGTTAAAACCTAGTGTGTAGATTGCCTGCCAAATATAAATTAGCTTCTGTAACTAAGATGTCGTACGAAAATATAGAATTAAACAGAAAAACTCTTATCTTAAGGTTCGAAGCGATACGGACCATGGTTATGAAGATTATTTCTTTAAATAAAGAGCCAACACAACGTAGCCTTCGTGGTTAGGTGGATAGAGTGGCGAACTCATAGTTATTTTATTATTTTGACACCACATCGAATCCCATCCCATCGTTTTTTTTTTTTTTTTTACAAAACATTATATTTTTATATTAATAAGAACTGAAGCAATATAATAAAGACAACTTACTGATATTATGCTGTAATGACGTATTTATCCAGGATTAGAGAACTATTGTTAATAGCTATTATTTTCTGTTCATGCTGTTGTATAGCTTCTCTCATCCTGTTTTCTTGGGGAAAGAACAATTTTGTCTCCAACGAAGTGTGAAGGATATATACGGACAGAAAAAGGCATCTTAGTACCAAACGTGATTTATCGTGATGAAATGGACTAGTTTGCCATTAAAAAATAAATAAATAAATAAATAAATAAATAAATAAAAACAAGTTGGCTTTTCTTTAGGTTTTAGCTAAAAATTGTTTTTTCTTTATAAGACTATACTTTATGAGGCAAGGTGTGTGATCATACCCACAAATTTAGCTAGGGAGTGAAAGATAATTGTTTATACAAACATTTTACAGGTTTAGGTGCGTGAAACACCAATACACCATGGTCTCGCTTATCCGACCATCCTTTGTTCCACATACCGTATGATCCGATATATCATTGCAAATAGTACCAATCGGCAAGAAGAACTGCAAGTTGTGGTCTTAATCTATTTTTCATGCTCTGGAGTCTATCGCCTAGTGCGCCCGTCTAAACCTTGACTCATACGTCTATCATTCAGTGCAGACAGGTATCCAGGTTTTCTATTCGGAGGGGGGCCAACACGAATCCTCGTAAGCACGTAATTCTAATGTTTTAAAAATATCAATATATAATAATAATAATAATAATAATAATAATAATGCAACAGTTCTG
This sequence comes from Thermobia domestica, assembly GCF_964235325.1. Lineage (NCBI taxonomy): Eukaryota > Metazoa > Arthropoda > Insecta > Zygentoma > Lepismatidae > Thermobia > Thermobia domestica. Next base: position 150,301,872 of record NC_137463.1, read on the forward strand.
TACTTCTCTTACACTTTTTCCTACTTTTCATTTATAAACCGGTTTACTTTGGAAAGTGCATTATAGCACAAACAAAATGAAACATATTTTCGAGAGAAATGTAATTAAAGAAAACTGGCTGCTACGTATATCACATAACAAAAGTAGCAAGAAGACATTGAGTGTATCGTTCTAATATATTAAAGTTAAAAACAGAACGGAAACGAAATGTTAATTCTATTTAAAACTGTTCTTTAATTCCACCTGGTATGTTCTTAGAATTATAACAAGACAACAGCACATTGCCCAAAGTTTGAACACTGACTACTAGTAAACTGATATAAAAGAACCTCAAAAGGGTAAAAGCAAGTTTATTAAAAAGTGCTTGAGTTTCGGAGAGGGACAGCTCTCAGACCCTCACGCTGGATACATCCCTGATTCAGTGCAGTGCAGTTATTTGTTATAAAACATTATTATTAGATGCGTAATATGTAAAATTATATCATAAGTTTTACTTTTAATAGGTCTTTTCTTAACACATCCATATTATCCAGCGTTCTGCCTGCCTGTTTATGTCGGATAAGCGAAACTCTACTGTATTTCCAAAGCTAGCATATACATAAACTAGAATTTTATCGTCCTAGAACAGACAATAGTGTGAAATGCTTATATTAAAAGGCTGGAATAAAAAAAAAAAGCATAAGTACTGTTTTGGTACCGTGAGAACAAATTAAAAACAATTCAATATATTTCCTAGGTATCAGATTATCATTTTATTGTGTTGATGTGTATTCTTTTTTAAACATAGTTTTAAAAGTCATACCATTCACAATATTCCTAAGGAAATCGAAAGAAAAACTCCTATGTGCCTCTTATGGCAAAGCGGCTAAAGTGCATGGTCCGAAACCGATTCCCACGTTAAGGTATAGATGAAGTTCCCGTACTTCAAAAATGCAAATCCGGGACGCTACTAAATTACGAGAATCTTTGAAATGCTTAAAATTGAAAGAAGTGTTGAATACTAATTTACTTTCCACCATTAGATAGAGTTGTTCAAGTATTACGTTATCACATTTTTATTCATTTCACTAGATCTTCCAAGGACGCCAATTTCTCTGTAAATTTGGGGGGGGGGGCATTCAAATGCAGAAGATATATATATATGAAGATTTTAAGACAAATTACACTCAAATTATGCCAAATAGTGTATATTCATAAATACAAAGGAGGCCTACATGAGCTTTGGGCGGGTCCGGCCCCCCAGGATCGGCGCCCTTGCCTTCTTTCTAGTTAAGCAAGCGTAAGCAAATGATTTACTCCCTCCCCCTGGTAAGCAAAATTGTTTTTTTTTTTTTTCCCTCAAGATCTGTTGTGTTTCGTGAAATTAGAGCAGGAATTTCCTGATTACTAAACCATCTAAATGAATGTTTTCACTTAGAGCCATCCCGTCGATTCGCGTTGCCTAGGACTAAAATAAATTAAGGGTCAATAATGAAGATGAGACTTCCATATCAAACATGAAGAGACGTGTGGATTGGAGATCTTTCTTTGTTCCAACTTTGATTTTTTCAAATCCATGATGGGAAATTATATTATGAGTACAATTTTCGAAATTAATAGTATACAATCGTAAAAATATCTTACAAAACGATGGTTTATTGCAAAATACTTTGACTCAAAGAATAAATTACAAGTAATAAACTTGTTACTTTTCCTGAAGAGTCTAAGTCTTGAGACGGAATGAGACGAAAGCTCTCGAGCGTAGTGCTTAGATCGATTGCCTCACTTGTTCTACCTTCCCGTGGCGCAGCCTTGATTCGACTTGATCCTAAACGGATTATTCAGAAGTCGAAGTTGGAAGATGTTTCCCCATTTTTCCAAAACACTCTTGGTCGATTACAATCTGCCTCACTCGTGAGGGGACAATTCCATGCCGTAAGCGTCGGTGGACCACCGATAGGCAACTAGTGACATGTTCCCAAAAATTGGCGGTCCCGCAGCCAAAAATTGGTCCCACTTCCGTTTTGAAAATTATACCACCACCGGCAGAGAAGCGACGGAACGCCAGCGAACCACAAAATTATTCCCCTAAAATACGTTAAATCGCCTATATGCGTAATTTCTTTGCATCAAGGTGTCTAAAAACATTTAGAAAAAATAAAACAAAAGTGCCCTGAGCTGGGCGTGAACCATCAACCTTAGGGTTACTAGTTGCGTGTTCTTCCGAATTCGCCACGGAGGTGATTATGAAGACACAGCTTGTAGAGTTATAAATCGTTGAAGTCTTTTTAATATTTCTAATCAGAGTGCTCCTTTAACCGTGTATATTTGAAGATAACTGTTTGGAATCAGATCAAATGCACTCGTCATGTAATTTTATAACAAAATGGCAAGCGTCTATTTACTTTTTTCATAGTTCTCCCATATTCACTTGCTAGTGATCGGCGACAGTTGCTAACTAAATTCATACAATTATACGCACCCATCTCAAGATTTTTCACTTCATGATGTAAAGGCAGGAGTTACTCTTGACCCCCGGAGCTCAAGTACTGTCCTTATAATAACAATTCTTCAGGGAAAAATAATATATAATAATAACCGCATGCACATGACTGGCGATAGTTCATGTTGGTCCCTTTACGATTCTCCGTGACAGATCAAACGAGCGCGGACCAAAATGAAGTCCTCGTTCTTACGTGGTGGTAACTTCAATACCCCCGATTCTAGATACCTGCTTCGACTCGACGAATCCCCTGCCATTAGTGGCACACTAGCGGCAATCCTTCGACGCGTCGCTATATCGACGATCGCCATTTACCGGCAAGTGGGCCACTAGGAGTTGGCGACGTTTACGGCATGGGGAAGCTAATAAACAAACAAAAAATTAATAAATTTAAAGCCTTATAAAAAAGTTTTCCCAAATTTACATCTAGCAAAATCATTTGTTGGTATTCCAGAACTGTGAATTCACCTTTATTCATAATTTACTTCTATCGTAGTTTTGATATGAGAATGATATATCTGAAACTGTAACACAGGTCATTAATACTTTTTTTTTTTTTTTTTTTTTGCTTTACTCAGATTTAGCAGTTTTACTTAACAGTCAGTCAATTTGGATCTGTGATATGAGAGTTTTAGAGATTTCCTTAAATTTTTCATTTCTAAAACAGTTTGCAACTAACACCATTAGCGTATCTCTTTCGATATTTCCATATGTAATAGCTTGGTCACTCCCAGTATATTTCAAACAATAAACTATTTACGGTGTCTTACTCCATTAATCCGAACTATATTTTATATCCAACAACTCTGTGCATTTTCCCTTAAATCTGCAAACTTTCTACTAGGTTAAAACTCAGTATTTTCTATTTTCTTCCTTTCTTGCTAAAACGAAAGTGTTCTTCAGACAACCTGAAATGATCACTCTATACTACATTATGTTGCATAGGGCATTTTATGTAGCATATCATTTGACAGTTGGACACTTTCTTTTTACATTGAAAGCAACAGGGATTAAGTCCTTCTACATTTACATGAGAAGTAAATACATTCTTTTTAATTCGTGGAATTGTGCCAATGCACTAGGTCCAGAGAGTTTTTAATTTAAGATAATAATAATAATAATAATAATAATAATAATAATAATAATAATAATAATAATAATAATAATAATAATAATAATAATTATTATTATTATTATTATTATTATTATTATTATTATTATTATTATTATTATTATTATTATTATTATTATTATTTTATTATTGACTTAGGTTTTCCTGAATATTAAGCAATATTTCACAAAAGCTGGTATTTTTAAACAAATGTGTTCGATATCAAGTTTTCATAAAGTATAAATAATTTCAGAGGGGCCGCGGTGGCTCAGTGATAAAGCGTTCACCTTTGGTGCATGGGATCCTTGGTTCGATCCCAGCTCGCACCGAGTGAATTTTGTGGTGGAAAAACACCATGTGCATAGGTTTTCTCGGGGTTCTCCCGTTTTCTCCCACTTTTTTCATTCCACCATTGCATTCATTTCTTATCATCACCGTGTCCTTTAGCCTAGCCGGTACAACCGTGGGTCGTAAAACTTAAAGATTTGATTTCAAATAATTCCAACCCAAACAGTTGCAGGAAGTATGTCATTTCGAATAAAACAAACTACTCTATACAATTCTGAGTATTATTATTTTTTATATAGGGTCTATACAATTCTAGCGGACCTTATTCCTAAGTCGAAGGGTAAGATGACTAAATTCACCTCTTATTATTATAAATTCATTTCAATTGAAGCAGTTAAAATAGTTGGGAAAAATTAGAAAGCCATACCCTATATTCCAGTGTGCCACAACCGGATAATGCGGCACACTGGCGTTCCCAGCAAAATGAACAGTGTGAAGCAAACTTTTACCTATTATTTACAAGAATATTTGTCGAGTTTATTTTATTTATTATTATGAACGATTCTTCCACGGATCAGCTGTCTGTATACAGTTAAACAAACAAGTATCACATTGAGGGAATGAGTGTAATTATTTACTTTAATAGTAATAGAAATGTATATTTTCTTGTATTTTCTACCGGGAATGACTGGATCCGGTTGGTACTAACAACAAAGGAACCCGATGTGCCAAACACACACCACCTACGCACTTCAATACACCAACGAAGGTGCAGACTATTCATGAGTTAAAGTCTCTCACCCAATGTATTCTCCTAACATGTCTCCCAGCGATTACAACATTTTTTGGTATCTCAATCACTTCCTAGTAGGATAGCTTTACCTAGAGACCACTGATTAACCTGGTATTGGATGTTTCACTTTCTTACCTTTGGAGTTGACAGTCATCGGTTGGACATCTCACACGCAAATATCTAATGTTAACAACGTTTCTTCTATAATTTCGTAATATTGTATCATTTCTTTGTATTATTCATTAGCTTGGTTAGGCTTGTTTAAACTCTTTTCTCTTTGCACCTACTTATTACCTATACCTTAACGTTGGATAAAAATACACTAGCTCTCACCGGGAATCAGATCCAGAACCAATGCACTTGAACCATTTGGCCACAACAAGGCACGTTTAAATAGAAGTTTCGATTTTGTTAGGAAAATTGTGATTAGGTGTAACATTAAAATATATATTTAAGAATGGGCACGGATGAAACGCACTGAATTTTCTCGCTCGAATTTCTTAAACTGACTCGTGTTAGGCTGCAGCTATTACTGAAACATTTATTTGGGAAATGCGAATAGAATAATGTTTTTTGGAAAACTTTGTTCGAAGCAACTTATGTCCAAAAGTAAAGTACCCATTGGTCATATTTCTGTTAGAAATAACTTATGCCATATATTAGAATTATTAAGGAAATGATTGTATGTGAACTAAGAGCAAAAGCGTCTAAGTACTTTCTGAGAAATCGTCAAAAAAGTCATCCCCAAGAATAAAATATCCCTTGTGTATCTTTTCAGGACAAACGAGTTATGCTATTTATGAAATACGAACAAAATTGCCAGAGTCATTCTCGACAAAATCGTAGGGTAAAACTTGCTCCGAAAAGTAATATACCACTTCTAGCTTTATAGGATGATGGAATTATACCATATCGTTAGGTTATTTATGTAACATTTATTTATGAAATATGAACAAAATTGCGTCAGGCGTTAATGGGAAAATCGTCGGAGAAGAGTAAACTACCTCTTCTGAATGTTTACAGGACGAACGAGTTGTGTCATATTGTTAGGTTATTAATGATACAATTATTTATGAAATGTGATTGAAAAAATTGTTCAAAAAAACGCATATCCCATACAGTAAATTACACCTTATGTATTTTTTTAAGAGCAATGATTCATATTATATTTGTAAACAAAAAAAAAAAAAATCTTTACAGCTGTTTTTGAAACAATTCAATTATTTTAAATTTTCATCCTTCAGTAAACTCCCTTACTTTTAGGTGTCGGAGGATATAGAATTCGAAACGACAAAGTGTTATAAAAACATCATGTCTAGAATTCGGTCCAGATACGTCGAAGAGTATGGCCTCTATTTGAAAGCATGTAAAAGCGTGACGAACCGACAAACGAACAGATGGACAGACATCAAAATCACTTTTACGATATGTGGGGGCGTGAAACTTGAATTCATTGAAATCTCAAATTCGATTGTTATCACTATTACTACAATTTCTTCTTTCGTCGCTTGAACGTGAAAAAGAATAAGAATACAACGACACGTAAGGTGATAATTTGTAATTCCCAAAATTTAATGAGTTACGTTTAATGTGTTGCCATGCTAGAAAAAAAAAAAAAAGCTTATGCCTGTTTGTTATATCATTTTAATATCAGTTTTTCACGCTACTATATAATGTAGAAATATGGTATGATTATCGTTCATGTTCATTCTATCTTTTGCAAATATTCATGTTCAGCATACATAGATCTGTATAATTTAGTTACGTTCAACGAAAGCATTCTTGCACTTGTGGATATGAAAAAAAAAAAAGAGAGAGAGAGAGAGTCAATACTCTAAAAAGCAAGAAACACAAGCACACACACACATAAACGATAATTTAACACCAGGTCAATGTAACGAGGGGTAAGACGAAAAACTGTCAAGGTCGCGTATGTTCTTCCTCCTGTTTCTGACACACAAACCCGAAGTGAGTTGTCTGCCGTTCAAGAACGGGAAGTAACATACAAAACTATAAAGTGAAAACAATAACTGTTTCCAATAATACCAAATTTCACAAAATTAAATCCCCACGTTAAGCGGGTTTGCATATCCAGGCTCCTAACTATGAAAACATTTACGCTCACTCCAACCTCAATCATTTCACGAATTCAACCCCTGTTTTACGTATGTTATTAGGACATAATATCGATTGTGATTTATTCTAAAAACACTTTTATACATTGCAAGAGCTGTAACGTCCAAATATTTACTGAGAACTCATAGTCGTATCGGAATAAACAAAAGCGAGTATGGAACAGTAAACTGCTTTCACAAAAGGCAAAAGAAGATGTGCAAAGGCATACAAAACGGTCGAGTGGTTTGGGTCGATACACTACCAATCACATGTTTGTGTGTTCAAACCCGGTAGCAAGTTGTTTCTTTTTTAAGTGTCTTCCTATTTTCATCCGGAGGCTGAAAATATTTCTTTGAGTAACTCATTGAAAACTTCTTTTGTTTCAAATTCGATTAGAACGGAACATTATATGAATTGCAAATCTTAAATCCATAGCTAAAAAAAAAAAAAGAATAAATAAAAAATAAAAAAAATGAAGTATACTCACTACTCCATCATCCTCTGATTTGTAACGAAAAACTATTTATAAACAGTGGTGACTTCAAAGAATTATCCTCGGGGGGAATTTCAATATGCGGGTGGAATGCAAACATTGGTAGTCCACATTTAGCACGATCGAATATATGGTCCTGAAGGCGGAAATTTCTTAGCTAGAGAGGGGTCTCAAATTCTCCCTCAGATCACGTCCTGAAAGCATCATTGCTTAAAAGCTTTTCGTAACAAATATAATATTACACCTGTTTCTCGTTCTACATTTAGAATTGGTAAAATCATAATTTATAGAGGATTATAATAAAAGCATAAAAATTACAATACCAATCATGTATAAATTGTTCTGTAAGTTACTAACTTTGGGTCAGATTAAAACTCAAATATTTGTTTTCGGATTGCACTTAGAAGTAAGTCCTCTCTATACAATCCTGATTGGAAAGCCATGTATAACTCTAATTAATTAATCAATATTTATACAAATATTTTTTTTTTTATTTTACTATTTTTACTATTCAATATTATATACACTTCATTTCCAAAATCAAAATCTCGGAGATGTATATTGTACGAGTGCAGATTCGCAAATAAATGATTATTTATCATATATATTGGTCTCTATTCGAAATTCTATTTAATCGAATCCGACAAGAACACAGACAGAAACATCGAGAACAGGTGAAAAAAAAAAGAGAGAAAAAAGTGCTGTGGCCGGCGGGGACTCGAACTTAGTTCGAATGGTGCTTTATAAGCCGAACGCCTTAGACCACTCGGCTATGGAAACAACTAGTGATTATAGCAAAGGCTTCGAGTAGTAGTTTTTATTAAGAATAACATTTTCTATTGCCTAAAATTTAAACCTAATTTACTTTGATATAATATATCTATTAATTTGTTTCATGAACTTTGATGAATGATGTATGGTGTTGATATAGATTCTATTACACGTTCTTTCGTAAATATTATAGAAAGTATCAGGGTTATTTATGATCTTTCATGGAAATTGACTGGCGCATGCGCAGTACACAGACAGTTCAATTGGAAGGCAAGGAAAGGAAACGCTAACACACTGTTAGAATGTTTCCCTCGCAAGAAGTAGTTCCCAACCGAGGGACGGCGGGACGCACTTCCTCCTCCTGGGGTGGCGTGAAGGGTTTACGAAGTCCCTTCGTTGTGTTATATTTCTTGAATGATTATGCACAATATCCAGTCACATCTTCTACACATTTGGAAGTGATAAATCGTAGTATAAATAAACCGTCCTCCACACACACAGTGATTGTTGCTTTTCCAAGATTATAAACTGAAACACTTTTTATTTCAATAGAATATAAAAGTTTCAATGGGAGGGGTTACAACCCCCTCAACCCCTGGGTAATTTATATGTCACCGCCTAAACTGTAACTTTCAAGTTAGAATCGAAAAATGGAGACATGTGACCTACTAAATATATTTTTAGTTCATCATACATTTTTATAAATAAAATATCCACAATTACAATGACAGTAAATGCTGAGTAATTATTGTAAATCTTTGTACTTTCATTTTCCCTCTTTCTTCTCAACTGAGCTTGAAAAATGTAAAAATGGGAGGTTAAGAATTTCATATATTACGTATATTTTAGCGTATTACGAAATTATATTTAATAGAATCCGGCAGGATCACAAACAGAAACGTCAAGAAGAAGTAAAACCAAATTGTACTGTGGTGGGATTCGAACTACTCTTGATTGGTGCCTCAGAATCTCTAGCCAAATGCCTTAGTCCACTCGGCTAATGTGACAAGTTGAAAATATAGTAAGCATGTTTCATGTTCAATCTTTTGTTACAGTATGAAATTTATTTTGTATTCTCTGAAGTCTAAGCCTATTTTGGCCTGATGTAATGGTTTGTTGAAATTGTTTTATGTTTACGGTATTCTTTACTTTGACGAATGATGTTTTAATATAGGTTCTATTACGTATTTGTTCACAAATATTACAACAATTGTCAGGATTATTTATGATCTTTCATGAAAATTGACTGGTGCATGCGCAGTAGAAACAGAAAGATGCACTTTACCGACATTTATCATACACGCCAGAAAGCAAACTTCTAACAGGTTCTCAAAATGCTTCGCTCTAAAGGCTGTGGAGAACTGTCTGTTGCTCTGAGAGGAGAAATCATAGGCCGAGCAAAAATGGGACAAACTGTGCCTCAGATTGCTAGAGATCTAGGATGTGACAAGAAAACGGTCAAGAAATGGGTTCAACGTCATGAAGGTGGTGAATGGTTCAGGTCTCGGTCAAGAAGTGGAAGGCCAAAAGTGACAACTGCAGCTCAAGATCAAGCTTTAGTTACAGAAGTAATCAACAGACCTCTACGCCACACGTCAATCCTCTTGGACAAAGCCAGAGAATATAATTGTTCTCACCAGGGGTGGACTTTCCATAATCAAGTACCGGCCCGATGGCCGCTACGCCCTCCTCACATCAGTGCTTTTGCGCCCTCCTCGGGACGGGCTAAGACCCGTCTTAGCCTCGGGAAGGCGCACAGTTTCCTCTCTGAACACAACTTAAAAAAAAAAAAAAAACTACATAATTATTTTATAAATTCGCTAGCCTTTGGCCAGCTAGAGCTCCACCCCAGACCCCGGTATTTGTTCGGCCTGGGGCCTTGCTCTTTCTGTCTTTGGCTTTGGGAATCATTATAATGATCTTAGGGACCCTGAAATTTATAGATTTGACTCTAATATCGATCATTTTGGATGATTTTTATATATCAACCCTACCACCCCCACTGCTCCGCTCCCAGATCCAGTCTTTACTCGGCCTACGGCCTTGCCCTTTGGCCGAGTTTGGGTGTTTATATATCTTTCTTTGGGCTTCTCCAGAAAATTCAGATATTTTTGAAAGAATCCCAGAAACGACTTGAGGTGTATTTGGAACAAAACCCAAGCGTCCGTCTTGAGGCTATTGGGATAACTCGATGGAGACGTAAAAGCAACGCTGCTGTAGAAATATTTGGACACTTTCATTACTGGGCACCCGACTCATAGGATTCTAGACCAAGAAAATCAAAACCAGTATATGTGGAACTCGTAGCAGCTTTAAGGGTGATTGGCAACTCGCAAGAATTCAATTCCAAAGTCAGACATGATGCAATGTCTCTCATTCAAAAGTTGTGCTCCTTTGAGACTATTATTGTGGCTATGATGTTTTTATTGATTTTTCAGGATACCACAACTTTATGAGACTACTTGCAAACAGAAAACTTAGACTATGTCCAAGCATGGCGCCTGATATCCTCAACTCAAAATAAGTTGAAAGAAGCTAGGGACCAGTTTGACAAAGTCTACAAAGCAGCAGAACACTTTGCAACAGAAATGTCAAACAGTATTGAAGGACTCATTACAGATGTTCCTAGTCTAGAACAAGTTATTATAGAAACAGAATTGCCTGAGGTAAGATGTAGAAAAAGAAAGAAAATGGCAGGGGAATCAGCTTTTGATGAAGTAATTGAAGACAGTAAATACGGATTTGAAGTAAGTTTTCAACTGTGTTCTAGACCAAATTTCTAACAGCATGCAGGAACGATTATCTGAAAATCAAAGCTTATACTTAGATTTAGAGTGTTTTGATCCTAAGAAGTTCAAGAGTTTAAGTCTGGCTTCGTTGTCACTGAAAAGAATCACTGAATTAATTCCTGATTGTGAAGAGGGAAAACTTAAAGAAGAGCTTCTTTCATTTTCATCAATGAGGGAAGAGTTTTCAAAATCCCTTTATGAGAACCAAGAAAAGAATCAAGAAGCTGTTGAGGTTCGTACGGTTGAAGATTTGATTGAAGAGGACAAGTTTTCTGAATATTTCATGGAGGATGAGGAGGAAGATTTGGGGCCAACTGACAATTGTGGATTTAAGGTCTATAAAATGTGATGGAGTGAAGTTCAATTCTTGCTTTAAGTGAGCCTTCGATGTGATTCTGCAGTACAATATGTACTCAAGACTCTACACAGAATTATTCAAAGTTTATAAGTATCTCCTTACATTACCGGCAACACAAGTGTCCTGTGAGCGAGCATTTTCAAAGCTCAGATACAAAAAAAACAAGACTCCGTTCAAGACTTACAGATGAACATCAGGAATCATTGTTCTTGATGAACTCAGAAAGAGACATTCTGACCAAAATAGACAACAATCTTATTATTGAAAAAATGTGTGAGAAAAGCAAGGAGATGCGAAGGCTCCTTCAAGCATAAAGCAGTGACTTTACTTTCATTTTCCAGTTTTGTTTTTGAATTTCTTTTTCCACTAGGCAGATATATAATTCTAAATTTACTTTTGTTAATTTGTAGTAAATGTTTCATGTATACTTTTAATCAACGGCTTTAAAAACAGATGAAAAATAAGTTAATGTTATGATGAACATAGCTTGAAAAGGATGGAAGTATGAAAAATAGCATAAGCCCCAAACTTAACTCAAATCTTCAGTTATAATTAGACTGTTAACAAATGTAGCCGAAGAATTTAAACAACTGGTGTGATTTTTGTAGTCTCAGTTAAAGTGTGCAGATTTATATAGGCCTAATATATTTGGTACTCAAAGTCTCTTTGTTTGTTTATGAAAATATTGAATTTGTATAATTCTATCGTGATTAACTGCAATAGCTACTTAATCTTTTGTTGTTTTTTATGTACTAATTTTCCGGGGGAAGCCCCCGGGACTTCCTTTTATTAGGAGGGGGTATTCCATACAAGCAAAAGCCTCGGATGGACGGCGCCCTCCCAGAGTATGTAACCGCGCCCTTTTTACATAGCCAGTCCACCTCTGGTTCTCACGAAACAATAAGAAGAAGATTATTGGGGGCTGGTCTACACTGTTCAAGACCCGCTAGGAAGACTCTCCTGACTGAAACTCACAAGGCCAGATGAATGGAATGGGCACAGAATAACATAACCCAACCTCAGTCATATTGGGACTTAGTCATCTGGACCGACGAGAAGGTTTTCAAGTCTAACCAACAAGGCAGAGTTATATTGTATAGGCCGCGCGGAACCAGGTATGCTGAACAAAATATTATCAGAACTTCTTGTTCAGGGCGAATATCAGCACACTTTTGGGGATACATGACGGCTGCTGGTCCTGGAGATTTGGTTGCGGTGCCTGAGAGAATGAACAGCAGTGTTTACATTAATATCCTCGAAAATACGTTGTTACCGTCCTTAGAAAGAAACTTCCCCGAATAGGAAGAATATATATTTATGCATGACAACAGTGCTGTTCACACTTCCCGGCAAGCACGAGAGTGGCTAAGTGAACATCCAGAGTTAATTTGTATTGAGTGGCCCCCTCTATCCCCAGATTTGAACCCAATTGAACATCTGTGGGCCTACATGGTGCAAGAATGGGAAGAGAGACGTGAAGACAGAGACCAAACGTTTCTTCAAAATCATGTTATGGAACTGTGGCAACATTTTCGTGACACACCGTCGTATTGCTCGAGAATTGTATCTAGTATCCAATCCAGACTTCAAGAAGTTATTGACTCTGGAGGTGATTACACGAAGTACTAATGTGTTATTTTTTGTGTAAACATTTATTTAAGTTTCATTTATTTATTATATTTTTTCAAGAGCAATACTTTCGTTCTTCATTCTTTTCCTTTGCTTGTTTACTTATTAGTTCGTTAAAACGTTAAGGAAGAGTAGTATATCTTCAAAAAGTATTTGTGAATTTACTTTGAACATTTCTAAGAATACATTTACTTTTTTTTTCTTACTCTATATCATGCCCAATATTACTATCATTTCAGTTAATTAATAACTTTATTTCACATCTCGGATAAAAGTATTATTGTCATTTTAACGATGTTTTTCCTTTTGATTATGTAATTTCTAGTTTCATTTAATTATCTCAATTCGAATGAATAAATCACATTTTGTTTATTGTCCCTTCCTTAGCTAGGTTCGAATTCGAGAAGAATGTGATGTAATTTACGTTCTTTATTCTTCATATTGTGAAGTAATGACAATATTAATTATTTTTCATAAGTCCTGTTGATCAGTGAGAACTTGGACAAACATTAACCTGGTGATTCTTTACGCAATGAAGGCGTAAAATACGTTTTAGCAGTTCTTTATACTTCACAGCGAAGAAACGTTCTAACAGTGTGTTAGCGTTTTTTTCCTCGCCTTCCAATTGAACTGTCTGTGTACTGCGCATGCGCCAGTCAATTTCCATGGAAGATCATAAATAACCCTGATACTTTCTATAATATTTACGAAAGAACGTGTAATAGAATCTATATCAACAACATACATCATTCATCAAAGTTCATGAAACAAATTAATAGATATATCAAAGTAAATTAGATTTAAATTTTAGGCAATAGAAAATGTTATTCTGTAATAAAAACTACTACTCGAAGCCTTTGCTACAATCACTAGTTGTTTCCATAGCCGAGTGGTCTAAGCCGTTCGGCTTATAAAGCACCATTCGAACTAAGTTCGAGTCCCCGCCGGCCACAGCACTTTTTTCTCTCTTTTTTTTCACCTGTTCTCGATGTTTCTGTCTGTGTTCTTGTCGGATTCGATTAAATAGAATTTCGAATAGAGACCAATATATATGATAAATAATCATTTATTTGCGAATCTGCACTCGTACAATATACATCTCCGAGATTTTGATTTTGGAAATGAAGTGTATATAATATTGAATAGTAAAAATAGTAAAATAAAAAAAAATATTTGTATAAATATTGATTAATTAATTAGAGTTATACATGGCTTTCCAATCAGGATTATATAGAGAGGACTTACTTCTAAGTGCAATCCGAAAACAAATATATGAGTTTTAATCTGACCCAAAGTTGGTAACTTACAGGATAATTTATACATGATTGGTATTGTAATTTTTATGCTTTTATTATAATCCGCTATAAGTTATGATTTTACCAATTCTAAATGTAGAACGAGAAACAAGTGTAATATCATATTTGTTACGAAAAGCTTTTAAGCAATGATGCTTTCAGGACGTGATCTGAGGGAGAATTTGAGACCCCTCTCTAGCTAAGAAATTTCCGCCTTCAGGACCATATATTCGATCGTGCTAAATGTGGACTACCAATGTTTGCATTCCACCCGCATATTGAAATTCCCCCCGAGGATAATTCTTTGAAGTCACCACTGTTTATAAATAGTTTTTCGTTACAAATCAGAGGATGATGGAGTAGTGAGTATACTTCATTTTTTTTATTTTTTATTTATTCTTTTTTTTTTTTTAGCTATGGATTTAAGATTTGCAATTCATATAATGTTCCGTTCTAATCGAATTTGAAACAAAAGAAGTTTTCAATGAGTTACTCAAAGAAATATTTTCAGCCTCCGGATGAAAATAGGAAGACACTTAAAAAAGAAACAACTTGCTACCGGGTTCGAACACACAAACATGTGATTGGTAGTGTATCGACCCAAACCACTCGACCGTTTTGTATGCCTTTGCACATCTTCTTTTGCCTTTTGTGAAAGCAGTTTACTGTTCCATACTCGCTTTTGTTTATTTCGATACGACTATGAGTTCTCAGTAAATATTTGGACGTTACAGCTCTTGCAATGTATAAAAGTGTTTTTAGAATAAATCACAATCGATATTATGTCCTAATAACATATGTAAAACAGGTTGAATTCGTGAAATGATTGAGGTGTGAGTGAGCGTAAATGTTTTCATAGTTAGGAGCCTGGATATGCAAACCCCCTTAACGTGGAGATTTAATTTTGTGAAATTTGGTACACGTATTCTAATACTGAATAAATACGTCGATTAAAGTATACTACCAATAAATTATTTCCTTATTATATTGTTTCGGTTCTTATTAACATCAAAATTATACACTTCCTATAATGTTTTGTTAAAAAAAAAGGGATGGGATGGGATTCGATGTGGTGTCAAAATAATAAAAATAACTATGAGTCCGCCACTCTATCCACCTAACCACGAAGGCTACGTTGTGTTGGGTCTTTTTTTAAAGAAATAATCTTCATAACCATGGTCCGTATCGCTTCGAACCTTAAGATAAGGGTTTTGCTGTTTAATTCTATATTTTCGTACGACATCTTAGTTACAGAAGCTAATTTATATTTGGCAGGCAATCTACACACTAGGTTTTAACCAATAAATGCAACATTTTACTCCACTATCGAGTTCCTTGATCCAACTCCTCGACTCTCCTACTGAATTCCCTCAGCAATCGTGCTCTGCTAGTGAAAAGATCCCTAGAAATCATCGTTGCCAGTATACACAAAACCGAGCATAATTTTGTTTTTTGCTTATATTTTTATTATTTTATTATATTTTTTGGAAATATCTCCTTAGATGGATTGCTTTCTATTATCTCCACATACTAATAACTGAATTTTACACATAAACGTCAGGAAAATGGAATAAATGCGAAAAATCTTGAGTTACAGTATACGCGCAATTTTTTTTTGCGCATGGGAGTACATCAATATTGAAACCGGAAACAGTAGTAAAATATTACAATTTCGGATTATAGTTAAGAAATACAAATTCTTTTTTTGAGAAACCGAATCGATTTCGGGAAACTACTTGTCAATATCTAGTACAGCTTTTGTTTTATGCCAATCAATGATACCAGAAACGCTTAATTTTGTACCATTTCTGATTGAACAGGATATTAACAGAATAAAAAGGAATCTATCTTGGGATGCTGAATCGATTAAAAAACTGGTTTTCGATATATCTTACCGGTTTTTTCTATGGATATCAATATTGAAACCGGAAGTAATAGTAAATTCATAATGTTTTCGGTTTTAATACCAAATGGATGAAAATTCTATAATCTTTCAAACATTGAATTGATTCCCGAAAACAACAACGTGTTCTGCTGCTCTTTTCAAGTGAGAAGTTACATGAGTGGTAGCCAATGTTTCGAGATGTTTCCAGGTAGCTCATCTGGCATTAACAATAATCATATTAGTGCGAAAAGTCCGTGCCCCAAAATAATAACGACGCTTCACTGCTATTGGATTTAGCATAAAGTTCTCTCAAGGCCATGTAACTTGTCATTTGAAAAGAGCTTTGATTATTAGTGTTATTACTGTGTTAGTTTTAAGGCGATCAATGTTGAAACTGCATAAGGCTGACTTTTACCACTTAAGATTCAATAGCGGATTAACGGAGGAGTAGATGGTGCCTATTCTTGAGATGCTGAATCGATTTTCGAAAACCACTTGTCAAAATGTTTCACCATTTTTCTCTAATTCCTGTCGACAAACGGAAGGACGGGTATGGCCGTTCTGTAAGACTTTCGATATTTGTGCATAGCATAGTTTGGAAGTCTAAAAATTGAAACTTACTGCTTTTAATTCAAATATATATCCAATTACCTTACCATTTCAACATAAATTTAGTTAAGTTTACAAACATTATAATGCTTTTATTGTACTCATCAATTATAACATTCAAGAGACGGCCATGCTTATTCTGTTATGGAATTATTCTGTGCTCATCCGGTAATCTTTTGTCTGTTATGAGGAGCTATTCTTATTTTACTTTTTATACATTTTCATATTTCTCGATTGAGTAGCCTAGAGCTTCAGCAGAACCCGTGTCACGACGCGCTCACACGTTCCCTCATTTTAGTGTTTACAGGAATGTTTCCCTTATCATAAAATGCTAGTCCATCATGAAGCATTGGATAATTCAATTATTTTCAAACAGAAGAATACCTAAAAAAACGTATTTAAAAGTTTTGTTGATCATTTCGGTTTGGAGAAAGTTTCAGTTGCCTTTTTATCATAACTTAATCAACTAAGGTATCAGCAGATTTAGCTTCATATCATGAATACGAGTATCCTATAAATATTTCTCGTTCTACTCTGTTCTATATTTTTAAGAGGAGACTATGGCTACTCTGATCATTAATAACATGTACAAGAAAATAATAATAATAAATGGTATCTATTAAGAATGCCAAATTTTTAAGTGACTTTATTAAAATTTAACACCACCAGAATGACATTTTGGGAGGGTATAGAGGGAAATTTCCTCTCCTAGTTTTTACAAATACAGACCATTTAATAAATCGTATACTAATATATTATATAAAATGTGAAATTCTTATGTCGATGAATGATCTTGCTCACCCCTCCCCGCTAAAATCTAACATGATCTGAAATGACGCCCTGCTCACCATTGAAACATGGCATTCATAAAGTATATTACAACATGAAGCATTTGACGTAGGTTACAGTAACCGTAACACTTGGATTAAAAGCAATTGTAGCATGATTACAGACCCTCATATACCAGGTTTCATGAATGCCGGTTAGGTTGATTTTGAGTTGATTTTAGTTTAGCGTTTTGGGAAAATCGTGTTTTTCGATTTTTACTCTTCAGTAAACTACTCTAATTTGAAGAAAATTTAGCGAACGGACGGACGGACGGACGCAGGGTTCACGAAAGATGTAAATCTGTTGAGTTCTCGATTTTTTTTCACGATCGCCATACTTTCTCTCCGTCATTCGAAAGTAAAAATTTTAAAAAATGACCGCCTGACATGGTTTTAGAGGCGAATCGAAAACTGAGGAAAGAAAAGTAATGAAATGGACATAGAGGGAAATGGAAAAGAGAAAGAATTGCAAAGAACTGAAAAATACCTAGGTATAACCGATAATTATAATGAGGATGACGTCATAGAGCAGAACCTAGAAGAGTAATAGACAAATTGCGGAGAAACCGGGAGGATGCTCGTTAAAAGGAAATCTTCATATTAAAAATGGAAAGGTGGCATAAGTTTTCATGTAGAAGAGATTTCTTTTTTTGAAAAAAGAAGAAGTTAGTTTAGGTGTTTGTATAACGATAAACGTCCCAACATTACAACCCACGGAGATTTACGACAAGGCAGAGGGCTTTCTTTATGACATTTCATTAGCACTAGGTTCTAACCGCAATTATTCTTGGTTTTCTAATGTATTAAGATTACCAATGGCTTACGACGCTCATTGATCGATTGGTTGAAGTTAAATCTCCCTTCGTAGCATCTAGGCTATATGGCAAGGGGCACATTAATGTAATATAAAAAAACGCATTGCTCGGGTTTGTATTTGAAGCAACTATCACCACTAAAACTTGAACCAATGATACCAACCCATGAGGTAAATCCATATTGTAGTATTTTTTTTATTTTTTAACATTCGTTTTTGGAAAAGGGATAAAGTAAGTTTTTGTTGAAATTGGCAGCGTAGGTTTATGTGGGATTTTTACACCTTATCGACACCAAAAATTATCTTATGGACCGAAAATAGCCTAGGAAATCTTCAATGTGAAATCAATGTTAATTGTAATTTTATGCTACCAGAAAGCACATGCTAGAGTGGAAATGTCTTTTAAATAACTGCTGTCGGCCGCCAACAAACGGAAATTGTGCTCTGACATTGAAATATATATATATATTTAGAAAGAATCGATGGAACTCTTTGATGGATTGGTAATCTACTCTATGGTTCTTTATTTGCAACGTTTCCACATAGTGCAATTTGCGTCTTCAAATGAGGACCCGAAAGATATATATTTATATATATATATATATTTTTTTTTTTTGGCATTGTTTTGACTTATAGAAAATTTATCGAGATTAGTAACTTTTCGCGAACGGCTGATTAGGATAGAAACGTCCGGTACAGAGTACTGTTATAAAGCTATATAAAATAGAACTAAACACTAAACTAGCTCATGAGGGAATATAGCCGGCCAGATGGTGTACGTTCAACCGGATAATGTGTGGGTAGGATATCGACACCCGGATGTAATTATCTCTGGCTCACTTGACCGGAGTTCGCTATCTCTTAATTCAGTTTGTTTTCCAATTGGTTCACAATGCTGCCTGTTGCGTTAATACTGAGATACGTATTGCACACAGTATATGCAATACAGGTAATTTCTGTTTTCTTTACCATCTTTACTTTTTTTTTCCGAAGCTCATAGACACACATAAATTAAGTACTCAGATCGTTAAGATATTAGGCGAAATGAAAGAAACTATCATCACATCGGTCGTCTATCAAGGAACAACTGAAGATAATTAATATTCTATGTCCTCTGATCTCTGAATAGTCAGGATACTCATGGAGAAAGTTATGAACTGTTCCAGAGGTAGAGATAGAACTCAGGTGAAAAACCAATGTCAAGATACATCAGGACACTATAGCCTAGACAGACGTATAATACATCAAAGGGTTTCCGGAAGTCCAACAAGATCCTACAGAATATTACTTATTTCAAATACCTTCTTTTGAGCTTGAATAAACAAGCAGACGTTAACGCAACATAGACTGAAATTTCGCTAAAATTTCACCTTCGTGAGATCTTGTACACAAACAGCTTACACTCTATAAACGATAGAAAAAAACCTTACCTGAGAATGCGAAAATATAGTTGCTGTAACTGCAGCCATGTCATCCTTCTGCCGTTCACGTATTGCTGTAACGCATTTGTCGTAATGGCCTATTGAGAAATTGAAAACATAAAGCAGGATTTTCTAATGCTTACAGAAACAATAATCTTAATTTCTTCAGCAGTGCAAATACTAAATACTAAATAATAATAATAATAATAATAATAATAATAATAATAATAATAATAATAATAATAATAATAATAATAATAATAAATAATAATAATAATAATAATAAGAAGAAGAAGAAGAAGGAGGCCTCAAATTTATAAAAGAAATCGGCCACCGTCTATCAATTAAATCAGGAGATAATCGAGCAAAAAGTTTCCTGATTCAACGCATAAGCATAGCTATTCAACGTGGGAACGTGTCGGCTATAATGGGAACGTTACCCACTAGTAAAGAGCTAGAAGAAGTCTTTCTTCTGTAATTGCGGAGAAGGGAGGTTAGGAGAAAAAACAAACATCATTGGTGCATCAATTTGTGTAGCAACCGAGCAAGGAGTATGAAGAGACAGCTCACAGTCCATAAGTTTATATACAGGGTGTCCGAGAAGTCCTTCCCTGATTACAGAAATTGATAACTCAGGCTAGAAATAAGATAGAAATATGAAACTGGTGTTGAATTAGACTTCTTTTTATGGGGTTATGTCAAGGATGAGGTCTACCGAACACGTGTACCAGATCTTGAAACCCTGCAGCAACGAATAACCACAGTCGTTGCATCGATCCCTCCAGTGATGTTGGCTAATGTGTGGATGGAAATTGGATATCGCCTAGATGTGCTACGTGCTACCAAGGGTGCTTATGTGGAAGTGTACTGATGTGACCAAAACTTTTATAGTTTGTAAACAATTCAACACCAGTTTCATATTTCTATCTTATTTCTAGCCTGAGTTATCAATTTCTGTAATCAGGGAAGGACTTCTCGGACACCCGGTATATATAAAAAAAAACAGCATGAATGCTGTACCGTACGTCAAGATAGTGACATAACATGACAGGTTGGAGCCTTTGAAAGCAGAAGATTTAGTAGTACCTGGCGAACATCATGGGAACAAAGTACCGAAGAATAGATATTTACTGTTTCATTTGAAATTTTCATTATAACAGTTTTTTTAATAATCATTGTTATTTTACAATTCTTATGTAATTACTTATGGTTGTATCTAATTGCTTTCAAATCTCGATTATTGGATTAACTTATTTACATGAATGTAAACAGATGCTTTCAAATGCCGATATTGTAAAATTGCTCTTTATAACGGAAACGTGTTACAAATTGTAAGTTAATTCTTCCTAAATATATATTTTGTCAAGAATAATAATAATAATAATAATAATAATAATAATAATAATAATGATGATGATGATGATGATGATGATGATGATGATGATGATGATGATGATGATGATGATGATGATGATGATGATGATGATGATGATGATGATGATGATGATGATGATGATGATGATGATGATGATGATGATGATGATGATGATGATGATGATGATGATGATGATGATGATGATGATGATGATGATGATGATGATGATGATGATGATGATGATGATGATGATGATGATGATGATGATGATGATGATGATGATGATGATGATGATGATGATGATGATGATGATGATGATGATGATGATGATGATGATGATGATGATGATGATGATGATGATGATGATGATGATGATGATGATGATGATGATGATGATGTTGTTGTTGTTGTTGTTGTTGTTGTTGTTGTTGTTGTTGTTGTTGTTGTTGTTGTTGTTGTTGTTGTTAAGAAAGAAGTTTACATAGAAAACAATAACAACGATTATATCAGGTAAAACGGAAGCCGGAAAACTTTCGGGAAAAGTAGAAAACGGAAAATTAACGGAAAACAGAAAACTAAAAATTTACGGAAAAAGAAAGGCATAAAATTAACTTACGAGAAACAACCCACATGCAAATCTATTTACATACAATTAAAAATGAATGGTACGATGAGTTTTCGTGCATCACGCTCAAATATCTGTACCAATTATGTTCTTCTTTGGTATATTGTTAAATCTTTACTTCAATAAGATTTATTGCATTTTGCTTTGAATCCACAATTACACATTTCGTCGATGTTGGCAACCTAAATATATTTTTGAAATAGTTTCTGTACTTAGAAGTATATACACCAAACTTATCATAAACATAATTCAACACTCGAGGGAACATACTGTGGGTGCACCGATTTCCCAAATACCCAAGTTTGTCAGTGTTGCCAAGCACTTTAGAAAATATTTTTCCTGCATAATTATGCAACCCTTGGTTTATAAGAAACTTAAACTAAATTCAAATGTAAAACTAGATTCAATATAAGTGAACAATATAAAGTGAAAATAAGATAGAGAATATAAATAGAAACGGCAGCCGGACTTAAAGTTGCCTAAACGCAGTTTCAAGCCTCTCTTTACTTTTACAGTTCTACTGTTATTACATTGATTTTCCAGAGGAGAACAATGTAATTATAACAGAATACTTCTTTCGTAAGTTCACTGACAACAAATAAAGGAGTAAACTCAATGACAAACACGAAGAAAAAAAAAATATATAATAACAAAATAGGATGATTTGAAAAGGATGAGGTACGTAGAAAAGAAGGAAGGACGAGACGACAAGGTGAAAAAATAAAAACACATATTTAGACAGCAGGACGTCTGGTGACCCTACTTTTACTAACAATTAAAAGTGAGTTGAACAGATATTTAAACTATGAAAATGAAAAAACAAGAAACTAAATCAACTTTTAAAGACTGATGATAAGGTGACCAAACATTCCACTTACAGACATATTTTTAGCAGTTTAGAACTTAAGTAATCCAACATTTTAACTGTAATGTGAAATCCACTAATGTGGTTCATTTGAAATCTTACACTTATATTATCAAGCGACACAGTTGTTGGGTTAGTATTCGGGAAGTCCTGAGAATATACATATAAAATGAAAGATAATGAAAGTGATATATATTCCGGAATACATTACGATGTTTCCATACTACAACCGGGCAGTGGACAGTATCTCTCATATGGGCAGTGTTTTATATAAAAGTAATAAAGTGTATTTCATCTTACAAGAAAATTCTGTATGAAATATGTATTTGCAGTGCAGAGTTTAAAATGCAGATATGAAATTGTATGATGTGTACCAAACTTCACAGGATATTTTTGACATAAGATAAACGGAACAAGAAAGTGCTTTATTTTACTTTTCTTTAAACATGGTCCATTCTCAATATTCGATTTAAGATGGATAGTCTTTTATTTAATCTTTTTTTATTTATACAGATAAGCAAGTCGCATTTTTCAAATAGGATGAAAATAATAATAAATAAAATGTTTGCCAAAATGTTATTCCATTGTACGACTATCAAAGATAAGAATTTTATTTTAACTGATTCTTCTTGCTCTTACCAATTACTTTTTTGTAAATTATTATTAGTGCTTTAGTACTCTGAAATTGCTTTTTACAAACAGTTCAAGCAAAGAAAGAAAAAGTTAAATTACTAGTGATTCTTACTATGAACCAAGTTTTAGAACATTCATTTTATTTTGTGCAATGGACTTGGAAAAGTGCATTTAATTTCTTTCTGATTTTCTTTCATTTTACATTACAGTGAACTCTGTTCAAACGTGGGAACTAAAGCCATAACATATTCTCACAGACTTTGCGTACACGTCATGATAATTCTCCAGCCAATGAGGATGAATTTGCAGAAGAAATGGATAAAAATTTGTATGAAATAAGGGTTTCGAGGTTACCTTTTACGCCTGGGTTCTACACTCCTTGGCGGGGCTTCGTAAGAGAAGCGGGAAGACCAACACACTATTCCGGAAGATAGGTGTTTGGTAATAACACCTGCATCGAAGAGCTTCTACACAATTAATTAGTGATTTCTTTTCTTTTCTTTTTTTTAAACCATTATATACAATGTAAGCATGTAAATTGTTGTGTCGTAATTATCAAGGATAAAAATACAGAAAAACTTAAACTATATGTGTATTTGATTCAGAATTTATCTTGATACCTGTTATGTGCAGTCTCGTTATTACATGTTTCTTTATATTGTGTTCTTTAAAATGAATTTACATTGCTGAAGTTATTGCTTTTAATATAACTTTTAATACTGTGGTTTACTCCAGTTGTTTGCGGTGAGGTTAGAACAAAACTTCGTTTAGTTTGAATCACACCACAATTTGCAGAAAGAAAGCATTTGTGTGCAGATAGTTTTGTATGTACTTAGGTTGTCATCAGTGAAGCTGTCAATGCAAAAGTGCCGGACAGATTATAAGTTCAATTACCGAGCTTGGGTATCACGTTGGTTTCTTTTGCTACCCGCAGTAATCATAAGAAAATAGCACCGGAAGTGATTGTATTTGCACCCAGACCTTTGTATCGTAAATCTGATTCTTTTTTTTTTTCTTAATTTTCATGTTATGGGGCGCACATGAGTGGATTTTGTGGGTACCACGTTTTCCTAGTTACCTGTTGAATCCACAGGCTTAAATTGTAGAGAGCTTTTTTTTTTTTAATGAATTTTTCCATTAACATATTGCATTTCTTCCTTTCACTTTTAAAGGAACATGTCTCTTATAGGAACTTATTTTTTTTTTTTAGAGAGTTTTGTCATTAATATATATATATATATATATATATATATATATATATATATATATATATATATATATATATATATATATATATATATATATATATATATATATATATATAACTGTAATACACCCTTCAACACGGAAAAAATCTTCATCACACGTTAATATATATACTTTTTTTTAGGAACTTTTAAAGAAACAGTAAATAATTTTGGTCAGGTTTTTGGTACAAATATTCCTCTTAGTAGTTTTAGTAGTAACACGTGCAAATTTTAACAGCGATAGAAAAACAGCAAAACAATAAACAAAACAGCAAAAAAATAAGGAACCAGACATGAACAATTTTACGCACAGAACCCACTTTGCATTAAGTCCGCTGGCAAAACTACAAAAGATTACATTCCTTGAACAGTGCACAATTTACATCTTACAGAATATCAAAATATAACTATCCACTAATACACGTAATTGTGATAAACCTCGCAACAGCATCCTCAAACCTTCGCCGAGATTACAGACAAAAGATCTCCTCCAGTTCCTTACCAGAGGGTAGCGTTCCCAAAACTGATGCAACGTTCCCTCTTTATACTGCCATACTGATGCGTTGCAGTAGAAAAGAGGTTGCTCTAGCGTCTCCTGACGATAAATAAATGCGGTGACCAACTTCTTTTATAAAGTTAAGGCCTTCGGGACCCCATGAACCACCCGATTCGACAGCTATAGCGACAAAATGATATTTGTCGAGTAAATTGCTATACTTCCTGCGCAGCCACGTTGCCAGCTTGTGCTTAGGAAGAATGCAGATTTGAAGGGGCGAAGGTGTCGGAACAAGTAAAATCACATAGAAGTGCTTTTCCTTTCTTCCACGGTATTAGGGTCATACCATCTGGCCTCTTGCCGTCTGCACGACTGCATCCCAACGGTTCACATATAGAAGGAACGCCTGCTGAAATTAGTGCCCTCATGATAATGTCGTTGACGCTGGAGTGGCGTGAATGTCTGCCCGCACTATTAGCACAGGAGAGTTCATGAAGGCCCTTCTTGTCTACGATACTTCTGCAGGCAGGACATCTGTGTTGCTCACAAACATCTGCTCCCAAACGCAGTGCACTGGCAATTCGAAAACTGTCATTGGGAAGATGTAATCCTAAAGAAGGTGACGGGATAGCATGGAGCCAAGCGCCTGCTTCTGGAGATGATGTAGCTAGAAGTCTGGCCTTATCTTCTGGGTTATCGGATGACTGAAGTAGAGCTGAAAAGTGATTATTTATAAGAAGATCGTCCCAAGAGGATTGTAGTCCTCTCTTATCAAGGTCAGGGAGATCTGATCCCACTATATATATCGGGTGTTGCAAAATAAGTGTTACAACTCTTGGGAGGTGACTCCTGCCACTGAGACAAGAAAAAAAGTTCTTGAACTTTCGGCTATCGGACAGTTTCGGATCTACAAAGTGCCGAAAGCGTGGGAAAATGACTTTCGGAAGCCAATAGTTCGGAAACTATCCAACGTAAAGAGGGCGGGTAAAATATTCACTGAAGAAGTCATACCAGCTGTATTGAATTTTGCATGTTTCACAATCCTTCCATGCACGCGCAAGGGATTCCCCAAAGGAACATAGGGAGTCCCGGATAATCTGCCAAATGAAAATTGGTCTAAATGGATATGAATTGATAGGGTTTCTACCAGGTAAAAATAATTCGTTTGTATTAAGTCGATATCTGGAACAAATACAAAATGGCGGACACCTTCATGCCCGTTGTGTGTGGTTGCATAATTACCAGGTACGGATGCTGGCCAACAGTGAAGTTCTGAGTATTAAGTGTAGCGAATTTGTACTCAAATGCTCTAGAAAGACATCTGGAGTGTCGGTAGAGCACAACAGATGAAGCAGGATGATCGACATGTGTGGAAACATGTAATGAAAAATGCCCAGAAATGCACTCATACTCAGTAAAGGTGAGTTCAAAGCGTCGGAAATGTAAGGATTAGCGTCAAGAACATGAAAGCCAATTCACCAATAATATTCTCTCAAACCGAAGCAATATGATGTGCACAGTTGCATACCAATAAGGATGCAACAACTGAGGCCAAGTTGAAATTGTGTAAGAGGACTTACTAAGAAACTGAATGTCTCTAGTGGGATCGCATGATCGATATTGAAATGTGGCCAATATGTGTGTTGATGTCGGCGTGTAGCTAATGGACAAATGTCAACATGTCCCACTACTGCTGGGACACCGTCCTACGTGGGAAAAATAGGAAAATAACTACTCGGGTCTTGAATCTGAGGCCGTGGGCTCCCAGTAGAATTGGAAACTGCGACCACGCAGGCGCTCTAGCCCTGAGGCTCGAGGGAGCCTGACTTTCTCTGTACTAATTTCTTTGAGGAGTACCCACTTCGTTTGGCAAGTGCTCTTGTACAGCCTCCCGACATGCTTGTGTGTTTCATTTTGTTATTCCTACTGCACAGTTGTAAACAATCAGAGCTTTAAGACATTTCTTCCTATTTCTCATGTCGTTTTATTTTCCATATGTATGGTGTTCCAGCAGTAGTGTTACATGTGTTAAATTGGTTAATTTTCGCCTTTGTCTTGGCATGTCCACTGTGTGTAAGATACGAATTCTGGATGTATTTTCCTATATTTCGAGTACGTCATATGTCCCAGAAGACGTGGGGCATGATATAAGTTTGTTATTTTCACGCTCTATCAGAATTTGAACCATGGATGAAGAGATTTCTTTTCATATGTGTCGACTGTGGGACAATGTCCCAAGCAAAGAGGGACATTGATACAATCGTGTTTTAGTTACGTTCTACCAAAAAGTGCACCAGATGTAATAGCAGAATGTACAACGTTATTTTCCTTGTTTTTGCACGTGAGACGGTGTCGCAGCAGTAGTAGGACATGTTGACATTTGTCCATTAGCTACATGTCGATATCAACACACACATTGGCCACATTTCAATATCGATCATGCGATCCCACTAGTGACATTCATTTAGTTTACCCAGTTTCTTAGCGAGTCCTCTTGCACAATTTCAACTTGGCCTCAGTTGTTGCATCCTTATTGGTATGCAACCGTGCACATCATATTGCTTCGGTTTGAGAGAATATTATTGGTGAATTGGCTTTCATGTTCTTGACGCTAATCCTTACATTTCCGACGCTTTGAACTCACATTTACTGAGTATGAGTGCATTTCTGGATATTTTTCGTTAAGTGTATCCACACATGTGAATCACCCTGCTTCATCTGTTGTGCTCTACCGACACTCCAGAAGTCTTTCTAGAGCATTTGGGTACAAATTCGCTATACTTAATACTCAGAACGTGACTGTTGGCCAGCATCCGTACCTGGCGATTATGCAACCACACACAACGGGCATGAAGGTGTCCGCCATTTTGTATTTGTTCCAGATATCGACTTAATACAAACGAATTATTTTTACCTGGTAGAAACCCTATCAATTCATATCCATTTAGACCAATTTTCATTTGGCAGATTATCCGGGACTCTCTACGTTCCTTTGGAGAATCCCTTGCGCGTGCATGGTAGGATTGTGAAACATGCAAAATTCAATACACCAGGTATGACTTCTTCAGTGAATTTTTTACCAACCCTCTTTACGTTGGATAGTTCCCGAACTATTGGCTTCCGAAAGTCATTTTCTCACGCTTTCGGCACCTTGTAGATCTGAAACTATGTCCGATAGCCGAAAGTTCAAGAGAACTTTTTTTCTTGTCTCAGTGGCAGGAGTCACCTCCCAAGAGTTGTAACACTTATTTTGCAACACCCGATATATATATATATATATATTCCTTTTGTCTATGTGCTATTCATACATATTTGTGATAATTGCTAGTCTGGATGGAGATAGAACTCTATTCTTATCTTGCAACGAGAATTAGACTGATTTCTGTGGACACCCACCTGAGATGTAAAACATAATAATTACTTATGTTCTGCAATGATTATATGAATATATATATAACTTATGTATTTTAATGTAATTATTTTATATAACTATTCATGCATTGCAGAAAATAGAATTTCATACAAAAGAATGACTCAGATGGGAACTGAACTCACGACCTTACGATTTGAACTAGAATGGTCTACCACTGAGCTAACAGGAACACTCTAGGCTACATCCTTCTAACGAAATATAACTGGCTTTTCATGACAATTACGTTCATATACATTGCAAACGCTGTTTTTTCTACTTTGACTTTTATTTTACTATGCAGGCGAGAATTATGTTCTACGTCTTTCCGATCAGTCTTCTTTTACATATTGGACAAACACCGTGCTAGTGGGTTTTCTCGGGGTTCTCCCGTTTCCTCCCACTTTAGTCATTCCACCATTTCACTCATCTCTCCTCATCACCGTCTCCTTTACCCTAATCGGCATAACCGTGGGACGTAAAACAAAGATTTCATTTCATTTCATTTTTCTTTTACATATGGAAAGGTTCCTTTATATATCTAAATATTCTTTTACTTATTGAAAGCTAAATGGCAAAGAAGCTTGTGATGACATTAATACAAGATTTCGAAATATTGTATTATTAAGTATTTGAATCAATGTTGCTTTTCTTCTACATTTGATAACAAGTCTAATTATACTTAAAAAGCAGAAAAAAACATCTGCACAATTTTTCCCGATTGCAAAGGTTGGCTTGGAGGTTCGAACCTGCTTTACTTTTTTCCGAAGATACACGAAGGCGGACTTAAGAAATTTTTGCTTCAAAAGAACATTAAAGAGTGTGGTCATTCTTTATGGAGCAGCATGTACAGTCATATCCAAAATGATTGTCGCATATCTGTCTTGTTGTGGGAATATAATTTGATAATGATTTTGCAGGGTACTATTAATACTGTTCTTATGTGTATAATCGGGAAATGTATATTTGTGGTAAATTTCATAGAAAAAGAATTATAAATACGGAAATTAGAATGAGTAAAACAAAATGTTGCTAAGTGGACAAGAAAATATTTTTTTCGTTATATTGTTCTTATTTACTGCTCTTTTGACATGAAATTTACCATATACATGACTTTGCCCATTATACACATATTAAAATTATAAGAAATACCTAGCGAAATCGTTATCAAATTTTATTCCTACAACAACATATTTATAGACATTCTATAATCATTTTGGGCATGACTGTACATCTATAGTAACTAATTTATTAAATGCATAATGTGCTCCTGTGCTTGATAATGGTGATCAAGTTGCATTTGATTTGGATTTTGCAAAAGAACTTGATACACTACCTGATCATATATTATTAACAAAATGATGAGATTCGTTCTACAATGTTGTATAATTAAGTGGATTGGTTCGTATTTATCTAACAGGAAATTCTTGATAAGGTATAAAGGAAATACTTCTTCGAATTGTAATATTACTTCTGGGGTGTTTCAGGGCTCAAATTTGGGGCTATTACTGTTTTTGTTGTTTATAAATAATATATCTGAAAATATTACTTGCAGTTATTCATTGTATACGAATGATATCAAAACTTTTCATCTTATGTAAACTACGAATGATCATGCAATTTTACAAAATACAATTAATACTATTCCACATTCGTTTCAAATAAATTTTATAGCTTTGAATTTGTCTAAAACTCACGGCATAATTTACACCAGGAAAACAAAAACTTCTAGATATCAACATAGTATTGGTAACTATCAAATTCAATTTGTAAACGATTTAGAAATTACTCTGGACACGAAACTATTGTTTCATAAACATCTTCAGGTTATAACATTTAAAGCGAAGGGAAATTTAGCACTCATTAAACAGCCGTGTAGAAATTTTAACTCAATTAACTTATGCAAGGTTTTCTATTTATGTAATGTACGGTCTCAACTTGAAGATGCAATTGTTTTTATTGAATTCTGAACCCAAATATTTTTCAAACTATTGAATCTATACACAATAATTTTCTTGCGTGCCTAAAATGCAAAATCAAGCAATACGATAATATAACCTTAAGTGATATAGGTGGGGATTTAAGCTTATTAGCCCTTGGTGATAGACGCGGTCTTTTCGATTTAAAATTCTAACATAATCTCCTAGATGGAGGTTTTTATTTAGACAGTTTTATTTCGTTAAGAGTTCCTTACTGTAAAACCAGGAAATTTACTCCTTTTGTTTGCACTAGGATATTTTCCAAATCTTATATTTATAACTGTGTTGAGCCAGCTAATAAATTCCATTCTACTTTAGATCTGTTCCATTTTAAATTTTCAATCATTAGTCATCAATTCTTTCGTTCTCGTTCGGATGGATGCCTTTAATATGTTTTGTTTGTATTCGTGACTGTTTATATGTGTGTATGTTTATAGTGTCTGTTTATATATATATATATATGTGTGTGTGTGTGTGTGTGTGGTTGATTTTCTATGTTAATGCATATAATGCAGTATTTTTTCATTATGAATACTATATGTTTGTTACTTTTTCTCTCTTTATCACTGATGTATTTAGCATGTTTATTTATTATTATTATTATTATTATTATTATTATTATTATTATTATTATTATTATTATTTATAAACTGTTTATTTTTATAATTATGATGTGACGCATTTTATTGTGCTGTGTATTATTCTTGGTGCACTTCTGGCTGTCAAACTGTTACCAACAAATTATTATATTATTATTATTATTATTGGTAGATAGGCTAACATAAAATATTTAGAGAGAATTCAGTACGTATTTAATACAGAAAGAAGTTAATATAGTATTAAATGACCGCACTCGCTATATATGAATGAGAATAAAGAATGGTCGCTAAAAAATGCGAGAAAAGCAACACAAAATGATGCAAAAATTTCTTATAGAAATAAAAACATGGTAAGACAGAGAAATTCCAACAAAGATTGTTCTCGGTATGAATCTTTCTTTCATGTTACATCCAACAAATTAACAGTACCAAAAGTATTAATACAAAGTCTTCCTTACCTTGTTGAAACTGACTCTCTACAACCAAATATTGTTTCAATAGTTCATGTACAGCTGATTTCATTCGACCTCTTATTCCATTTCTATACCTCTGAACTAACTGAACAATTCCTTGAGTTGTCATGAAGAAAACATCCCGATCTGAACGTTTCTGAAGTGTAGCTGCATGACTAAAAATACATAAGATTTAGGTGAATATACACTCAATTTCAAAAATAAAAGGAAATACATTTAGGTAAGAAAATTTTCTCATTAAGTCTCTAGAATACTTCAATATTTCTATGCTTGACTCAATATCCTTAATTAATTGTTAATAGCTGTATTCAGCCTTCACAAACTTCAGAACAAGCACATCAGAATAGTTCTACTACAGCAATAGATGGCGTATATACAATAAGTGACCTCATTTAACCCATTAAGTCCCGTTAATCGGAAAATACGATTCCCTTTTTTTAAATCCTTACTAATTACTTGATGTAGTAATATTTCTATCTATTTTTGGTAAACCCTGAATTATATATGGTGTAAAATTTACTTTAGATTCTATTTATATAATAGCATTTCCAAAATATTAAGTAGGTGCAACTGAAAAGTACAACTCAAATTCTGGTATTAAACCAGTTTCCCTAACCAATCTATGAATGAACCGAGGCCGAGCGCACAATGTCTGCAACTCGACAAACTTTTAGAAAACATGCTGGCGTGCTCAGTCAATCAATGGGCATCGTGTTGTTGAAGACAGTCATGTGCCAGTGCACGATGGGAAACAGTTGCCGATACGATCGCCTTATAGATCAACAGTGGATTTGAGCAAGAAGTGGTGAAAGAGCGCACAATGTGCCGCTGATTTTTTAAATTTCGTAACATTGACTTAACTGTGGAATATATGAGTCTCGCGGGCACTGGCGAAGAGCACATTCTAATTAGCACCTCAGGAACATTACGGATGTGGATTGAGAGTGTTCGTGAAACTGGAGACAAGTTAGGCATACACAATACATCTATCATCCGGCTCAACGCAATACGTAAGTTGATTCACGGACAGTGGCGGCGGTTGGACGTTAAAAGTGGGGGGGCAAGACATGATCTGAATATTTGCATATAAATATTAGTTTTCCTGCTTGTTTCTAATATTTTGTTTGACGAAAGGTTGTATAACTAATAGGATACTATATTTTTTAGTTAAAATACTGTATACAGTATTTCATATTTTATTAAGTAAATTGACAAGAGCAACGCCAGTAGATAGTAGCCCTTTGTACTCTTAAGCAACGAAAGTGTAAGAAGAGATTTGATTCCTTGCTCATGAACTTCTTAAAATTCTGTCTAGAAAACTGTGTGGTCAGATTATTGAATAACAAATTTGCAAAACAAATAAACAGAAAGGATAATATTAATGATAGTAATAAATAATGATTAGGGGCACGAGTTTTTTGCACCAAGAATTTGAAAGTTTCGCGTTTCGTTTTTCATATTTCGGGATTAGTCGCATTTCCCAAATAACTTCTGCATTTTTTTTTAGCTCTTGTGAAAAAGATATTCCCCGTCATTTTTATAATTGTTCCTTCTATTCATAGACCACTACAGAAATAAACCATTAATAACCTTAAAACAAAATACACTGAATATTGCACTTGACATTGTAAATTTCACTTATAAAAAATTATATTTTTTAAAAATCAAATGAAAGAAAATCAGTAACTAAACTTACTATGAGTAGGAAAGTTTGTTGTCTTATGAAACACATAGGGACAAGTTACATTTAAGCATTAAACATAAGCATGTTACACATTTCCACATTTTCCTTCATTGTTGTACGTTTGCCACTCCATCACCAGTCCATACTTGGGGAAAGAAAACTATCACAATTGGCATTGCTTGTTGGAAGCCACACATATGTAAGTGCGTTTACAACAAACTTCAAACAAACATCACTTCAGAACTTTTGTCCATTCAAAATATTCATTACACTGTACTTTCCAGACGAATCACTTGTCAAGAGTTCATAGGGTACTTTGTACAGCTCCAAATGCGGTACTTCATAATCAGATGCTTTCAATTTTTTTTTAAATGAAGGCGAAGCTTTAAAAAAAACTTCCTTAACGTAACAACGTCTGGTTCACTGCCACATGCAATTACAGAAGTATCATAACTTTCCCAAAGCATCATATACTTCTATAGTTTTGGAGTCATCTCTTTGCGAAGAAAGCTTCAAAGATGATCTTTATGCACATTTTTTAAAAGTCACATTCAACACTAGCCCCTTTTCACTTTGTAACAAACGTAAGTGTGCTTTAGTTTATCCACCAAAGAGGTCCTGTAACATATTCTCTATCCGAATTACCCAAAATGCACCGTTCATGCCACGTTCTACCGTTCCGACAGCGGAAAACTAGCTTTTCCAAATTAATGAAAACGTATGTTTAAAATTTCGCATTATATCGCGAATTGTTAGAAATTTCTCTCAAAACTGCCAATTTCGCGTTTTATCGCGCAACAGAAAACAATGAAAATACACACAGAATATCACAAAACGTCAAGAAACTGAAAATTACTTAATTCTGACACATTTCATTTTGTCGCGCAATGCGAAAAACTCGTTTTGTTTTGCAAAAGTCATATTGAAACAGGGATTAATGAACAACTTAATTTTTAATTCCACACATGCAATTAAATGTATATTATTACCCTTAGAAAATGAAAGACAGTAAATCTACAGGCATATGCTACGACATTTAAAGAAATATTTGCTTTTGCAACTTTCCGGAACATACTCCAGTTATACAAAATAACACTAAAACCTAGAATTATATTGAATTCACTAAATTTAATTGTATATACACTCGTACACTTCTAACACACCACTTCATTCATACATTACACTACAAAACAATTGAAAAGGTAGAAGTTGTTTTTTATTATGATTTTTCCCCTAACTTTAGAAAGAAAAGACATTTTAGGAACTGTCAATTTTTGTGCAATTAAAAATAACTTGTGAAAGACTTTTTCTTTTGCGAAATGCTCTCTGAATTAGTTTCAAAGCGGCTGACTAATATATCAAGCCCTTGTAAGAAGTGAAAGTATGCTGAAATTGTAGTGCTCAATAGGTTAGTTTTGAGGTTATTTTCTGTGGCAATTAAAACGCAATTCCTGTAGTTTTCTTTGCTCCACGGGAAGACACCCAATACCTACTCACGGAATGGCAAATATATGGCACCATTTTTTCTATGAACCGGTAATACATACAGAAACTTAAACATTTCTAAATGAAACTATATACATTAATGGGTTACTTCAAAAAAGTGGGGGGGCAACTGCCCCCCTTTGCCCCCCCTAATCGCCGCCCGTGTTCACGGACACCACATGCATGTACACTGGCCAAGAAAGATCGCCGCCTAGATGTCTGAAATTTTCTTAAGTGTAGAGAATAATTAGGAAAATCATGTATCGGATTGAAACATCTGAGGAAAAACGATAATCGTAGAGATCAGAACAATTGATGGGTAGCGACGGATATCCACAACGGTTCCGTAAACAACCCTCTTTCTGCAGGTGTCTTTGCTGGTATAGTGGCCAAAGATCTAGCTGATGCATCATGTCATTCTCCGACGAGGTCAGATTATATTAATGTGGTTCGTTACAGTGGTGAACCTCAGTTGGACGACAAATGTATACCCATACCCACATATAGCTCAAATAACGGTCCAAACTCTCCGTGAGTTGCAGTATGAAATCGTTCCTCATCATTACTTCTTCCGATATATATCGATTGCTTCATCGGAAGAACTCCTCTGATGGTATGGACGCTTGTGACGAACGCTTCCGAACGAAATTCCCAATTCTGCCATTAGATGCCGTAACATGATCCTCCTGTTGTTCTGAATCAGCTCCTCCCTGCGAGCTGTGTTCAAATCTGTTGATGCCGTGCTGGGTTGGAAATTACGCACCTCGTCGGTGAAGTTTTATCTACCAGTCGCAAACTTTCGACACCATTCTGCGACATGCTGACCAGACATT
This sequence comes from Thermobia domestica, assembly GCF_964235325.1. Lineage (NCBI taxonomy): Eukaryota > Metazoa > Arthropoda > Insecta > Zygentoma > Lepismatidae > Thermobia > Thermobia domestica. The sequence goes on from NC_137463.1 coordinate 150,337,255, forward strand.
ACAGTCTATCCGTAAACATCTACTACCAGCTGCCGTGAATTTTAGTCGCAGATATATATGTTTCGCCCACAGCGATTTCATAATTGAGTGAACTTCTTCGCGACACAACTTTTCCAAACAAGACGCCATTTGCGTTTACCCACAACTAGCGCCGTAGCTGGTGGGTGGCTGAAACTCTGAAAAGTTGACAACTCCATGTATTAAAATTACCGTGCACTTCTCATTCCTCTATATCAAAAGAAACTCCAGAAATATCGAACTTGTAATCTTAGTTTCTGATCCCTCGTATTTCTCTTTGGATTTTATTTTCAAGCGTTTACTTAAACAGATAACTTAAACATTGTAGTAGAACCCCAAATAGTTAGTTTTCAATATATACTCTTACCACTCATAGTGCGTAGTTACCTTACAGTGCTTCCGTAAATCCTGTTTGTTCCTACGATTCAACAACGCAGCGTTTCAAGGCGAGCTCACCTTCCCTACATGCTCACATTTGCCCAGATTTCTGGGATTGATTCCCATGTGGTACCGAATCCCACGGTATGACCAAGCGCGGCAGAGTCCAACCAAATCCGGGAGCCTCAGGCGTGCCCAAGGGGGCTTGTTCAATACCGGCCCTGCCTTCAACTAGCAACCGCCTTCGTGTGTAGAGGTACCATGCACAGGTCGAGATGCTCCCGTATCTCATCCCGGTTCCTATGGTACGTGTCAAGTTACCATCTGAGTTTGGTGCCGGCCCATATCCTGCAGAGTTCCCTCCCTTCACCGAGATCAGAACCGTTGCCTAGATTCCTGGTATATGTTTCTCCCCCACTTCCGTTTAGTCCCTCCACAGGCAGGAATCCGACACTTCCATCCCGGTAGGATCGTCCAAGCAATACGGGACTTCCTCAAAAAGAAAAGAAATAATTACGGTAGACGTACACCGTATATTTCCAGCGCCAATGACTAATGTAGACCGTCTGCTCAAGGCAGACATTGTTATTTGGGAGCCGTCTCTCCCCTGGTAAGCCCGTCCACACAATACGAGACTTCCTCTAATTGCGGTACAGGTACACCGTATATTACCAGCCCCAAGGGCTGATGTAGACTGACTCCCTTTAAACACAATGGTCATTTAGAAGCGGCGGCTCCTCCGGCAGGGTCGTGATAATTCACTATCTCTAGTTACGGTAGAAGTACATACTACATTACCAGATCCAATGGTTGATGTAGGCTGTCTCCCTTTAAAGACAATGGTCATTTGGGAGCGGCGGCTCCCCTGGTAGGGTCGTAAATACTGCACTCAGTTTGTGACAACCAATATACAGCAACATTACCTCAGCGTTTTTGAGATACGAGTGTGTGTTAGGATACTAGGTATCCCATGCTGGACCCAAGAGCACGCACGACACGCTCATTGAGGGCAGTACCTACATCATCCTCCCGGTAGGACGTTGGATCTGCCACCCTAGGCTCACCAACTATCTGCACTTTCATACGCGTTGAGGTGCCACGTAGCTTTATCTCCCGGACCCAAGGACACGGCCTAGTTGCCCATTTCGGAGGATATCTGAAGCCTCACCTCCGCCGGCAGAGGCAGCAGTTAAAAACTATTTACTTTGCTGAAGACGCGACAAGGTCACACGTACTCTCCGAGATCCAATGGCACGAGTTAGTCACCCATTTCGCAGGATAGCCGAAGCCTCACCTCCGCCGGTAGGTTGTTATCCTGATACGCACTTTCAATTAATTAACGTTGTCAGCTCTTGGCACAGGATACGCAATAGTCATGCGTGTTCCCACACAGCTCATGTCACCTATCTCCCCCTCAGGGTTAACCAGGCCACCACAAGGCATGTGAACTGGCACAACACAGGGGTCCCTCCCTCTTTTCTCAGCACGGGCTTGGGACCGGCATGGCGGAGAAAAAAGGCTAAACATTTTGTATACAGTAATCTGAAACATTATATAGCTTTGTGTGATTGCAGGTGTTATAACTCTTACTAACCGCCAGAAACAAAGATGCAGTCTGCAACAAATTTTAGACGCGGTTACTTCGTTGCTCGTTTGTTTGATGCAGAAATTGGCGTATTCTTGGTTATGTCGCATGTCGGAAGTAGACTGAAATATATATTTTATTCATAGTGCGATATAGTTATCTTCATCAGTTTGAATATTATTTTTAAGTGTTGAGTGTGAAGCAGTGAAGATTCTTTGTATTATATATTTTGTTACAAGGTACGTTTCCTTAACAAGCGATGGTTAGTTAGTATATTGGTTCATTCGTCAAACTTTCTTTTTAATGAAATGTGATGTAAAATTAGAAGAATGCTTATCATTTTCGAGTAGTAATATATTGTTCACGAAAAGTGTTTTTTAAACTGTATGAAGTTTTCTATACTTGTTTCTGTGAACAACACAATTCGTAGTTTCATTGAACGTTGGACATCCTTATTTTAATTTTGAAACGCCGTTACAAACGTTTCACTTAAATTCATCTGTTAGAGAATTTCACTCACGTAAAAAACCTCGTAAAAAAAAAAAAGTGAAAATTCAGGTGCCGAAGAGCATTGAATCTTCTTTAAAATAATAATAATAATAAATAACTTCATTGTGCGACCATTATAGTATAATCATATCGTCTGAATGGGACAAAAAAATCAAAGCGTTTCTTACAAAAAAAAGTTCAAGACAAACCAGAATTATTAAAAAGGCCATTCGTCGAATAAAGCAATTATTAGCAGCCATAACAAGTTGCTTACATATTTATTTACAACAGTAATTTTTGTTATCAAGGCGGTAGGTATTAGAAATAATAAATTCTGTGTGACTTCTATGTATTCTTGAATGCAGCAGATAGTTTTCTTTAACAACTGGTTAATTATAACAGCATATTTCTACTATATGTCTTTTCACTTAACTATTTGATTGCATTTTATTTGACCTTATGTTAGTAATAAGGATGTATCTGTCTTTTACGAGACATGCATCGTGATTTGATTTTGGTAGTGGACTAATATTAGATGAATTAAATGCTGTCCTTAAGATGATTTTTTTAAAAATATTATTACATAGCCCTGACATGTCGGACTCATAGCACTCGACGAACGTCTGGTGAAGAAATTATTGCCCCTTTTGCTGGCAGTCATAATTTGCAAAGCAGTACCGTATTCGGAAGCCCCTAGGAAAACTTTGTGAATCATTCTTCATTCTGGAAGCACATGGTTTAGATTCCGACCTAGGAATTTGTTTGAACCATTATTTGCTTAGTACTTCATTTTCCATTCTAACTTTATATTTGCAAACCTTTGTGACCTGCAAAAAATGTCAGAATTATTTTCTTTTCCACCAAGGCGCGGTAATGTGCAGAACAGAGCTGAGTAATCGAACAGCGCAATGTGAGGAAAATGATTTAGCATTTCCAGTTTTAAATCAAGTATTGGTAATAATTGGATTGGAGTAACGATTGGATTTGGCGTCCCTATACAAGTGGAAAAGATGATTATTAAACTTGTTGACTTTTCGAAAGAATCAAAATTTAAAAGTTATTTCTATCAGAAATATTCTACGTTTACTGTTGTTTGATTTATTCTTATTTTGTTACTTGTTAATGATTGTTTTCGTTCTATATGTTAAATTCATTTATTTTTTCACAATAAATTTATACATGTTAAAAGTTCTTTTGACTTCATAAGTAAATATAGAATTTTCCTAGTAGTATTACTAGAGGTAGAATATTTATTTTTGAACATTTTGTGATAAGCCTATTTCTGTTACATGAATCATTTTACTGTGTTTTCATTATTCTCAGTCGTGCGGGAATGGAATTTTCCTTCTCTCTTCTTTTATAATCTCTCATTCTAAAAGGGGAGGAAGGTGAGATCCTTTCCCGCAGGGCTGTGGATAGTGGAGGCAATATATGTTATATGTGTTTTGTCTACACGTTACAGAACGCAGGTGTACTCAGTTACCATGTTCACTTGCGTCACGATGAACTTCACCGTTTAGCCCCATGTCGTAGTACGGTGGTTAGTGCGTGCATTTGCTGCACGGAGTCCCGCTTTGTACTTCCGTAAGAGAGCACAAAAAAAAAAAAAAAAAAAAAAAAGATCACTTACTGACATAAATCATCCGTCCTCTTCAAAATGAAGGGCGTAGCTGTGGGACGTTAAAAAAAACACTGTTTTTTTCACTTTCAACGTATTTCTCAGGTTTAGCCCACTCAGTGTGTATAGATTACGCTTTGTAGATTTGTGTGTTAACAGTTTTCTGATAATATCAAAGTAACCTAGCTATGAATGGTGCTTCGAACAGTAAAATGTTTAACAACGTTTGAAGTAGTGTTCTGCACTGAACTGCACTGAAAAACTAAAAGATGTTTGCAGACGGTCTTCACCAAGCTATTCATTGTTTTGTTAAGTCAGTGCAATAACTATTATTATTATTATTATTATTATTATTATTATTATTATTATTATTATTAATAATAATAATAATATTATTATTATTAGAGCAAACCACATTATGCTTTATTTTTTGTTTAATTATGTTTTATTGTTAATTTCAATCATTATTTTACATTAATCTTGTATAATGTATAATATTTACTATACATGAAATATTCTAAATTTCTTGATCTATATTTATTAATATTTTGTGCAGACAGTTTCTTTCACATTTAATGAACTTTCCACTTAATGCACTGTAAAGAGATATGCTTTACTCGAATCAGTTTTTCCTACTACTTGTGTGCGCCTTAGAGTAAAGTAAAAGTAAAAGATGCCACGAAAAGTACAGAAAATGCTCAAGTTCAAGAGGTACATATATCAATATAGTATGGACCTGGTGTGTGCTATTCATTGTTGGCAGAAAGTTTCATTCTTCTTTTACTTATTTCTTTTCTCCACATCAAAGGATTACACCGAAAAGAAGTTAACAGGAATAAAAATAAATTTTTCTTTGTTGCATTGTTGTGTTCTCAATGATTTTGCATTGTAAAATTGGTTTTAAAAAATATTAATACAGCATGTTTAACCCGCAGTTAAACAGAATTTTCCAAGAATTGTGTTATATATTTTAAATTATGCTTTGTGCTTTATTTTCTAAAATTATGCTTTTAAAATTAGTTTCTTCTGCACCCTTAGACAACCACAACCATGTTCAAGGTACCAGCCATATGTGTAAATTGCTATTTTTCTTTTTATGTTTTTGGGTTGCCTAATTATTATTATTATTATTATTATTATTATTATTATTATTATTATTATTATTATTATTATTATTATTATTATTTAAACAAGTTAAACACACTTTCTCGAGTAGGTTTACTTAAGTGGATCCGGTTTATTTATCGATAACAAACGTAGATGTAATGAGTAGTATTACTTCTATGACTGAGAATGCATTGACAACTTTCAACTCTTTAGAAAGCTAAAGAATTTTAAGGGATGAAGATTAATGTAATAATGAAGGGTATGGAACCGCTATATTGCATCTCTGAGATGTTTAAAAAAAAAAAAAAAAAAAAAAAAAAAAAAAAAAAAAAGTGCGTTAAAGAATATTTTAATGACTTGGGCTTTGTTTTTTCTATCTTCAGCAATATATAAAACAGAACTTGGAAGAAAAGATTAATTGTGCAGAAAGACATGCTGGTTTACGAAAGTACTATATCTATATATTAACACTTGTAATCTGATGACTCTAAAACTAATGTTGGGATGGGAGGCAACACATATTAAGCGTAAAGATATATTAGTTTGTAAAAAATACTATACCTGTCAATTACACTTGCAATCTGTTGGCTGGGAAACTGCGCCAGAACAGATGTAATATTGCTTGCGTATAAGGACATTAACTTTCTTATTTTTTTTTCTACAGAAGTAGGTATGCGTCCTGATATTGAAGCAATAACTTCCTGGAAAGAAAACAATTGTATGGATATATAAACAGAACAGTTTGTTTTACTTATACCTTAATATATGACAAACATGTCTAAAATATTATAAAAGCAAGGATTTCTTAATAAATATCTTGACGCGACAGCGGGAAGTAATACACAAGAATAAACGTATTTAGTAAATTACTTCCTTTGATATTATTTTGTACCTATAGTAGCTAACATCACACTCTAGAGAAGCCTATTGTACAGTGTTACCAAAACAAATATCCACTAGTGGACTTTATTTGCATCTTTTAGCTTCAAATTAAAATATTTTACAATGAAATCAAGTATAATTCTTACAATTAAATCCCACGATTATGGTGTACACGTTAAAATAGACAAATGGACAGTGATAAAATAAATGGAGGCAATGCGGAAATGGGGGGGGGGGGGATTGCTTTGGAAAGCACCCGAAAAAATACAGAAACACAACCAGTTATCACAACATCTTTACTAGATGTACATTGACTCGGATAGAACAAGATAGGTCTGCAATACAGGTGTTCGCTCTAAAACTTGGTTCACCGTATATCGCTTTATGATGGTGTATTCATGAAAAGTATGGTCAATGGATTAAAATGGGAGACAAAAAATTGGAGAAAGAGGATTCAGTACATGGAATTTTTAGTGTATGGAAGTTGTTTTGTAATGATACTTTTATTTCGGAAATAATGGATTAATATATGTACCGTGTCCTGCGAAAACGAACTAAGCGCCACTTTCATACTTTTAAGAAAATTACGTATAAAGGTTGATGTCCAGCATTAATGTAGCCGTAATCAAAAGTGAAATTATGTTTCTTTTTTGAAAGGTGTTGGTTTTCCTTTGGTGAAATCGTTTGGCATTCGCCACAATACCACAAGATTAAGAGTGTTGTTAACCTACCATAATGTTATGTTTTTCCAAATAGTATTACGTCGATATATATCTCAAATAAACAATGTAACCAAAAAAATTCTTACCATGTTTGACGTCAAAGAGAGGAAATGTAATGACGCGAGTGCCTACCAAGTGATCGGGAGTTAGTCTGTCCATCGATCTTCAGTAATACAGGCATGTTGCACATACACAGCAGTCATAGCTCGTCCAGTGTCGAATAAAACTGAGGCAAGCAGTTTTTTTCGCATGTACTTGTTGACTTTAAGTGGGCTTGTCAGCTGCCACACTCAGTAGCCGCATATGCCAGACATTTGGGAAGAATACCGTAAACGAACGAAGCGCCATGCATTGGTTGCACAAATTCCGTTCGGAAAACGTAAGCCTTTCGGATGTACCTCGCAGTGGACGATCACATGTGTTGGATTAGAGACGCTCATAGCAATCTTCGAGCAAGACAGTGGTCTAACGCGTGATGAATTTGCAGAAAGGTTTCATGTTTCTGCTGAAACAGTCACAATGCACCTGCATGGGATACGGAAATCCTACAAGTTAAGTAGTGAGTACCTCACACACTGTCTGTAGACAAGGAACGATTGACGGCCTGTTTGCTCTTGCTCACTCGACACCTAAACACACCCGTCTTTGATAGCTTGCTCACTGGTGACAAAAAAATGTGTCCTCTATGAAACTCACAAGTGTACCAGACATTGGTTGTCGCCACGTGACAATGTTCCTCAATGAATCGCAAGGGTGTGCTATTCCTGCACAACAATACCAAGCCACATGTAACGAAGAGGACTCGGGATGCCCATCAGCAATTGGATCTAAGACACTAACGTATACCATATTCACTGGACCTTGCGCTAATAAATTGCCACCTGTTTCATCCTCTGGACAACCACCTCCATAGGAGATTCTTTACAAATGAGGAAAACCTGCGGAACGCACTCATAGACTTCTTTGCATCTACGACCGCCGAGTTTTATCACCAGGGTATTTTGCAGCTGCAGGAACATTGGTTAAAGTTGGAGATTACTTCGAAACCTAAAGGTACGTAGCGTCCCCTGTATTGCTCTTTTCTTATTTCTGCTCTAGAACGGTTAATGGTTTTTTTAATTATCTGGTAGAAAATAAACGGAATATTTCATTACCGCATTTAGTATTCAGTGTTATAAGCTAAGGACAATACAGTATAGCAAACATCCGAATTTTAAAGATTTTTACAACAGTAATGAGTAAGAAGAATGGAGGGCATAAATTCGATGTGCCTTAGTTTGGAATACTACCATCATAACTTGATGCATTTCAAATACATAAAAAAGGAAAAGTTAAAAAGAATTTAAATTCGACTATTTTCAAAAAGCTTTACTTCAAAAAAACTGCTCAGATAAGTTCTCACTGAATCACACAGACGGTCTTCAATAGACGTACGTACAGATTACAATGCCATTCGCTACAATTTTATACCTCAAACCTTTCCGGATATATGAAAGATGAGTAGACTACGCTATACTGCTTGAAGTGGGATATTTGTCGGAAATTTTAAATACTATAATTATTGCTTTCCTTTGCTTCTGTAGCGTTACAGCAACAGTTTTCGGTAGTTGCAATTACAGTTCGATAGCATTAAAAAATCTCCCAGATATATAATTTAGGACCATTTTCAAACTTTACCAGTATTTGTCATATCTTGGAGACATGAAATTGCTAGAAACGGCATTATATTTACCTAGTTGAAAATCATCTACCTTACAGGATGGGAGAGTTACGTAATTAGTTTTTCGAAATACAGTCCTCTCATAAATTGGTTCCATATCATACCACGGTCACCATAAGAAATAATAGCTTAATAAAATAATATTAAATGATGCTCCAAGCGACCTCAAATTTTCAATGGATTTACAATATACAATATGAGATAAAGGTATCTTGCACGTTTAATACGGCTAGAGTGACGCCAGACCCTGGATAGAGGTGATGGAATAAGAGTCACATCTATTACTGTAGGGGAGGATGCTGAACGTACGGTCAAAATTTGGATTTCAATGTCTTCTGATCCCTGTAATGCATTTTTCGCGAATATAAAATTTAGGCGTACAGTTTGGAGTTTCCTGAATACACAAAATGTGTGTCTAGTTCAAAATGTTGTCGTTAAAGAGGAATTATTTTCATTTTCCCAAGAACCCTTTATAGGCCGTAGGTACAACAGCCTGTTGTACCTACGACCACCCATTATTTGTACTCACGAATAAGTTGAAATTGAAAAAAAAAAAAAATAGTCAAGTATAGGCCACGAATAACGTTTTATTTTTGTTAATAAACAGGTAGTAGAGGAAACAGACCTCTAAGCAAAAATTATCAAGAGTTATGCTCGTTAATCGCACACATTTGTCTGAAAAATGTAATCTTCATTTTTAACCCAAGTTGAAATCGACGAAACCAACTGAAAATGAGATAAGACGGGATTGACGTGCAGTGGATCCAACTTTTGGTTGTGGCAGCTTTTTTAAGATGTCAGTTGGTATTTCAAATTCCTCTTGTTCTTCGTCATCAATAAATTTTGGATGATTACTTTTCGGATGAGAAGTCTGTTTTAAGAAATTTACCGTTGTACGTTGTTGCGTCAACAATGTGAGTAATTTTGGCAATGTTGTGCTTCCTTGAATTTTCCCTTCTACAACAACCAAAACATAATCACTAACGGTGATATCGACATTTTTTGCCAATTCGTCTGAGGAAGAATCCTCACAACAGAAGAGTCCTTTCGAGGAACAATAAACTGAAATTTCATCCCCTGACTCTTCGGAAGAACTCGTGAATGTCAAGGCCCGTTTAGTCATCTTCTGTTTATTTACTAGTTTTGGTGGTGCTCCTTTTATAGTTCTCTTCAGAAGCTTTTCCTGTTTTTTCTGGTAGGCTTTTGCAGGGTTTCTTAATCTCTGGTGAGCTTGTCGGAATCCTGAACTGCCTTTCTGTCGCCCCTGCCAATTCGATTTTCGAGGACTGGCCTTGGGATAAGGCCTCAAAATTTGTGGCGATATCAACGAGGATGCTGATAGACTTCCAGAAGTGATGCTGGCTTCCGAGATATGAAGCTCCTGATTTATACCTATTGCTGGTTCTAAATATTGTTCATCCCTGTTCCTCGAGGATGGTCCTGCTTCGTTGTCATTTGCTACTTGCTCACAGGCCTTAGTGTTGTGGCCGTAGGTACAACTAATTCAATGGCCGTTGGTACAGCACTCCGCCACCTTTACTTTACCGGTTGTCGATGACAAATCCAATGTGGCTTCATCGAAATAAAAATTGGCGAGATTAAATCAATAAAATCACTACCAATAGTTACAAGGAATTGTTAGTACTTTTTCGTGCACTGTAGGGGAGAGAAAAATTACAGTTTGAGTCCACTTCTTCTTCTTCTTCTTCTACTTTGACCGCCCGAAAACAGCTAATTACCAGAGCAAGATCTCGGAACACGGACATGTAAGGAACTGAAGAGATCGGAACGTAGTCTTCTCTGGCCCCTTCCCGATGTTTCTCGAAAACACATGACTTTTAATGAGCACTGGCCGTAGGTACAGCTCCCTCCCTTATTGTACATTCATGGCGGCAATCTCGAAACCCGATATCTTGGATTCAGGATCAAAACTTTTAATAGAAACTGAATCATGCGACACGTCTTGGGGTGTTTTTCATCATAAACAAAGTTTCACGTTATTTAAAATTTATCTCTAGTCTTTATATATATAAACACGTCTCTACGTATGTACATATGTGTATGTTCCAGCATAACTCTGGAATGCCTGTAGCAATTTTAACTAAACCTACAATCTGAAAAACAATACTGTAGGTTAAGATACCACATCTAGGGGGTGACATAAAAATAATCGTAAACAACCGACATTAATAACGAATTTATAGTTCTCGTGGTCGCTGAGATAAATCGTGAAAGTCCCGCTGCCGTTAATGTCCAATCTCAGCCCCCATTAACACCCCTAGGATGGGTGTATGTGTGTGTGAAATGATGCCATGTAAAAATAATAGAAAACGACAGATTTTAGTGTCGAAAAAATAGTTTTTAGCACCGCTAAGTTACTTACTGGCAGTCTTGATGCTATTTAAGTTCAAATTCAGCCCCCACTGGGTTAATCTCCCCTAATTCTCTTAAGGAGAAGCTGGAAAAAGAAGACATATAAAAATGATCGAAAATGACTGATATTAGTGTTGAATCTACAGTTTTCGAGGTCGCTGAGATAAATAAAGATACTTTAGATGCCGTCTAAGTTCAGCCCACATTAGCACTCTGGAAGGGGGTGAGATGGTGACATGTAAAAATAATACGTAGAAAACAATTGATATTAATGTCGAATTCACAATTATCGAGGTTACCAAGTTGCTTGGTAACAGTTTCCGTGTTCTCTAAGTCCAAGTTCGGCTTCAAGTGAGGATAGGATCCCCTAGCACTCTGAACAGGACACTAATATCAGTCGGTTTCGATTATTTTTACATGTCATCACCTTCCTACCTACACTTTCGCAACCTCTATGGCGAAAATGTGACGAAAACCTAAGTTAGGACAATGTCAACTTATATAGGAGAAATCATGAATATCACTCCAGTGGTCCAGGGGGACTTAAAAACACACATTGTAACATTCATGTTTTTTCTTGGATGTATAAAGGTTAGAAGAATGGTAATCTTAATGAACAAAATGAGAGGAAACATCGTTCCTCCTAACTCGCCACTCTAATTAATGTAAAAGTATTTTCGTAATGAAAAGACAATCAAACTCATCTGTTGCTATGGGTTTTGAAAATATTTTAGTATTTCACAGTTTAATTTCGCTTTTTTGAAATAATGTTTAATTTGAAAAAAAGAAAAAAGTCAGTTTGAAACCCAAAAAAGGTTTTACGTTTTTAAAACAGAAAAACCTGTTTCAGCTTTCAACCGTAAAATTAGTTTCCGTACTGAAAACCGAAAATCTATTTTCACACATTCGATACAGAAACAAAAGTCATGAAATGTGAACAGTATTAATACAAATTAAATAAAAATAAATAAAAAAAGACAGAGCTGAGAGAACGAAAAGTATGATTTATTAATTAATGTATAACAATGATAACCTACCATTGTGTATAAGCTTAGAAAATAATTGTGTTATACAAAGATATTAAAGAGGTGTTCATACCTTAAACCTTTAGCTGTCAATCAAACACATTGTAACCTACCACTGTTGTGCGAGTACTACAATAATAGAACAACGGCGATCCAAGTTTGCACTTTTCTTTTCTCCTCCCGGGAACAAACTTAAACTAAATGTATTCCATATTTTATATATATATATATATATATATATATATATATATATATATATATATATATATATATATATATATATATATATATATGTATGTATGTATGTATTTCTGTGTATGTGTATGCCGAAACATATTCATTAATTCAAATAATCTAAAGTATTTGGTATTCTAATAATTACTTTATTGGGATACTCCAAGATTCAAATATTCGAATAATTAATTATTTGAACTTGGACAGCACAAATCGCAACCACTACATCCTGACCCCAGTTAAAATCTCTTCCAGTTGCTCCTACACAAGACACCTAATGTATTAATATATCTTCATCTATGTACAGTCCGCAGAAAAAACCTGAAACATGAGCATGTAAGTTTATTGTGAAACAACGAAGTCTTTTGCTCCAAAATAAGTGTACATGGTACGACGCCGAGGTTTCTCCTGGCGTGATTCTTGCCACTTAGACATTATGTTGATTCCCTGTGCTGTTAGGCGTAGTTTCACAATAACCTTACATGCTCATGTTACAGGTTTTTTGCTGTGGACTGTACAAAAATATGATGAATCGCGTTTCTTGTACAACCAATCTGAGAAGTTCGTAGTTAAGGACATTTTTTTATCCGAAATACGTAAATCTGACTACACAAGTTTTGGATACTGAAAATTTACCAGACCTTGCTATCGTCATTGTTACTTAATATAACATTCTTTACGAATTTCTGGACAGAACAATTCTTCTCTACTTATTCTCCCGTTAGGGCATCCTTTTATTACTTTAATTTTGAATTTCAGAAACTGTTTAAAAACACGTTCCACTTTTCCGTAGAAATGTATTTAAGGGCATTAAAATACTGACGATTTCATTATTATTATTATTATTATTATTATTATTATTATTATTATTATTGTTTGCAGTATTTCAGAAAATGTTAAAATGCGCGGCAAATTTGAAAAGTCCTCAAATCAGTACTGGGAAATACAAGGTTTGTATAAAATGTAACAATACCAAATTCGGGGGAAAAATGTATTGAAGATATTGCCACAAATAATTAAAATGCTTCAAAAATAGGACTCTTGCGCGTCGACATACTTCTGAGAACAAGTTTTCCATCTTAGAAGGTGTCCTGGAAGTTTTTTCCGGAATGTTCTTCAAGCAGTAATCGAAGCCGCTTTGACTTCTACTACAGTCTCACGGCGGTGTCTTATAAGGGCTGTCTTCTCTCGAGGAAACAAAACAAACAAACAAACAAACAAAAAAAAAAGTGTCAGGCCCAGACAGGGACTATAGGGGGACTAGGGATGTGTTGCGATGCCGTTCCGGCCCAAATACTCGTTGAACACGAAGCAAGAGAGAATTGGTGCAATGTTATGATGCAGCTTCCAATTCTCTGGCCTTATTTGGTTGACCCTTCCCTTCAATCTTCTCAGCACTTCCAAGTAGAAAGCACCAGTGATGTCTGTTCCTCAGGCACAAATTTGTGGTAGACCACACCCTTGGCGTCAAAGATAATGAGCATGTCCTTAGCCATCGACCTGCTCATTTGCGTCTTTTCTTGGTGAAGAGAAGCTGCTGTGTGCCGTAAAACACTTTGGCGTTTTGTCTTTAGGTCGTACTCAAACACCCACGTTTAGTGGTCACATATCACACTGTTCAACAATTTAGGATCTGCCGAATGCGCTGCTGAAGCTGTTCGCAAATAAGCACATGTTTTGCTTTTGGCCGTCTGTGAAAACCTGCAGGAGCTTGGCTCAGATTTTTTTTCATCTGTAAATCATCGTTAATGATAATGTGCACGGTCATTTTATCAATTCCTACGCGGTCTGCTATCATTCGAACACTTAACCACCGGTCTAGGTTGAACACTTATGCACCCGTTGCACATTGTTCTCAGTTCTGCTTGTGAACGCGTGTCTTGCGCTGGGTTCGTCATCCTTATTCTCTCGACCGTCTTGTAGCACTTGTGCCATCTCAAAACAGCAGCTTTTGCAAGGCACTCCTGAACACTTGCTGGATCATTGCTAACGTATCCATAGCCTATTTTCCAAGTTCCACAAGCTTCGACCGAGCCTACAAAAAGTGGTTCACTTAAACCTCAATATGAACCGCACGGAAGCTCTTAGGTGACTGATAATAGGTGTGTTTGGAAGTTTACTTCCCTTTCCATTGGGCCCGACTGGAACGAGCGTGCTGCGACGTACACCCGCGTCAGAAGAAAAAATGGTATCATTATTTTTTATACAGACCCTTAAATAAAGAGTAAACACATTGTTACAATGAATATATGTATCATTCATATTTAATATATCATTCGCATTTAATTCTAATTTTCGGAGATTCAAAAATTAAAATAGGATTTGCAAAAATTTAGATGAATTTAATATAAATTAATAATTACTCTACTCTTGTAAGGTTAATTATAGTAAGAATAAAGAACATATTTCGAAATCTAAGTTCTCGAACAATATACATATTACACATATATATATATATCTATATATCTATATCTATATATCTATATATCTATATCTATATCTATATATATATATATATATATATATATATATATATATATATATATATATATATATATATATATATATATATATATATGTATGTATGTATATGTATATATATTAAATCTAACCTGCAATTCCAGCAAAGGTAAATTTGGGTCCCTAAGAGTGCCCATGAATTTTTCGATAACCTCCTTCAATCTAGGCAAGTGGTATGGATCGGGCAAACAATAACCTGGAAAAAGAAAATATGTTGTATATAACAATGTATTCTTGCATTTAAAATAGTGTTGTGTTAATACCAATTCATAAATTAATAATATATTCCCTCAGTAATCCGCATTTCATCTTCTTAATCCAATAGTAAAATTTGCGTATAAATAACACCATCACTTTTGAGTGATGCAATCACTATCTCCATATTCAAAACTAATTAATAATGGATCTAGAATAGGCCACTTCCGCAGTTCGAAATAAAGGACCACCTTGGTACCACCTTTGTTCCCTTGACAGATCCAACCTTTATGAAAGTACTTTTATATGTTGCGTAGGCAGGATTCCATGCTACACTGAAATTTCGAACTGTATCAGTGAAAGTTTGCTACCAGTACAGGTACCCATTCTAAACAGATCAAAATGTAGAAACTACGTCAAAAGTACACAGGCGAATCCCTGCTGCGCAAGTTTAGTGAAATATAGTGACTGAAAAAGTAACTTCGATACATGTCTCAGGTGAGGCAACAAAGACTGAGTTATGTGAAAAGCAAAAGATAATTAGTACACTATTTCTCTTATTTTGTGACATTTTTCAAAATATATTTTGCTCCCCCAATATTAAAATTTGGGAGTAAACAACACTCTTTCAAGTCATGTAATTACCATCTTTGTACTGGTCATTGAATGATCGGTGAAGGGCTGAAGCCCTGAACAGGTAGACTTTTTTCCTTTTGTTCAAATTGAGAAAATATGGCCTTCCTACTGGCACTCTTCTCCCGACAATCATCACCTTTACAAAGATGTTATATGGTTGTGCGAAAAATTACATGTGGAACTGGTGGGAATAAGCCAGCGAAATTTCCAGCAATTAGAAATGGTCTGCTACAAGAAGAACCACCCACCACAGATACACAAAAAGGAATTCACGAGATCAAGAATGCGTTTGAAGAAAACGGCAAGAAGTTCATGCAATATGAATTTGGCGGAACGTAGTGATTAACACAACAAAATCAATCTGACTCCCAGACATGGAGACAAGGAGTTTGGTAGATGAGACATAGTTGTGAGGTAAAAATCCCTGAAAGCAAACGAAAAAACAAAATTAAAATTAGTCTCTCGCAGGGAGCACTTCATGTGAGATATCTTTCCATTCGAATGCCTAGACGGGAATGTTCTCGAAGACTATGAGAAGCAAGAATAAAAAATGTGGAAAACTTAAAAAAAATATGATATGTCATTATGAGGTTACAAAGAAAATCTATTTTAAAAAGATCTCAATTCAGAGGTTCTGATTAAACTAAACAGTCACAAGTAGAGACGATATTAAATAATTTAGAATTGTTAGAATTTGTGATCTTAAGTGAGAAGCCAACGAGACATTACAAGCGCATAACTAACTAACTAACTAACTAACTCTATGGCCTATGGAACCCGGAGGTTCAGTGCCGCGTTCACAAAAGCTCTCCACTGACTTCTATCCTTAGCTAATTGCATCCAGTTTCTACTTTGTATTCCTATCTCTGCGAGATCCATCTTAATATTATCCTCCCATCTGCGCCTAGGTCTTCCTAATGGTCGTTTTCCTATGGGTCTACCAGTCAAGACTTTAAAAGCGTTTCTACTTTCTTCCATTCTAGCTACATGACCTGCCCACCTAAGCCTCCTAGACTTGACGACCCTAACAATGTTGGGTAAACCGTATAAACTATGTAGTTCCTCGTTATGGAGCTTCCGCCATTCCCCATTCTCGTTCCTCTTGGGTCCGAATATTCTTCTCAGGATCCTGTTCTCAAATACTTTCAGTCTATGTTCTTCCCTCAGAGTAAGCGACCATGTTTCGCAACCATACAGAACAACAGGCATGATTATCGTTTTATATATTTTAAGCTTCAAATTCCTCGACAGAATTCGCGACGACAAGAGATTTTGAACCGAATAGTAACACGAATTCCCTGCTTTTAGTCGACATTTAATTTCTTCGTGAATATGATTTTCGTCTGTTAACATTGATCCTAAATATTTGAAAGTATCCACTTTATCAAAAGCATTATTTAATATTTTAACGCCTCCACAATTTGCCGTATTACGGTCCCGACGTACTTCCATGTATTTAGTTTTCTCTGCATTTACTTCTAAACCCATGTCCCTGCAAGCGTTTAATAAGATCTCTGCATTTATTTCTACTGTTCTCCTATCCTCCCCTATTAAATTTACATCATCAGCATATGCCATAACCTGGTGAATGCCGTTCAACTCTAAGCCCTGGTTGCTATCTTTGATTTTCCTTATGGCGTATTCCAGCACAAAGTTAAATAATAATGGCGACAACGCATCTCCTTGTTTTAGGCCATTTCCGACGTGGAAGCTCGTGGACAAAAATTTTCCTACCCGGACTTTACTTTGGGATTCACTTAAACATATCTTAATTAATCTAATTAGCTTTCTCGGTATTCCAAGTTCTGTAAGAACGTTGTATAATGTTTCTCTCCTAACCGAGTCGTAAGCCTTTCTAAAATCAATAAATAGTTGATGTACCGGGGTATTGTATTCCCACTTCTTTTCGAGTATTTGGCGAATGGTAAATATTTGGTCGATAGTTGATCGATTTCGTCTAAATCCGCACTGATAATCTCCAATAATTTCATCCGCGTATGGGGTCAATCTTGCTAACAGAATATTTGAAAGGATTTTATAGGATGTTGACAGAAGAGAAATGCCTCGATAATTATTACAGTCAGTTTTGTCGCCTTTCTTGTGAATTGGAACAATGATTGACTCTTTCCACTCTTGTGGCAATTCTTCCTTGTTCCAGATAAGGAGAATGAGTTTGTGTATCTTGTTCCACAATTTTTCGCCTCCAGCTAAAATTAACTCAGCCGGGATTTCATCTACACCCGGAGATTTGTGTTTCTTTAATTTCTTTATAGCGGCTTCCACTTCTATTCGATTGGGTTCTGGAATATACGGTTCTGCTGTGTGTATCTCCTTTTCTCCACGCACATTAGTTTTTGGCTGCGTGTTAAGCAAATCGTCAAAGAAATCTTTCCATCTATTTAAGATGCTATCCGTATCAGTGAGAACTGTTCCGTCAGATTTCTTTAATATATAAGCACGAGGTTGATAGCCTTTCTTAAAATCGTTGATCCCCTTATACATGTCCCGAATATTTTTATTTTTACTATTATCTTCAAGTTCCTTAATTTTAGCTTTCAAAAAATCCCGTTTCTTTGTTGTAAAAGTTTTGGAAGTTTCCCGCCTGATATCTGCGAAATTTTGTGTAGTTATTTCATTCGGATTTTGTAGCCACCGTAATTTTGCCTGTTTTCTCTTCTCTGCTAGTTTAATGCATTCTTGGTCGAACCATGGTTTGTTCCTACGTATTTCCGCGTGTCCCAATTTTTCTATTGCTGAACTTTTAATGCTATTTCTAATTTCAATCCAAGTATCCTCAACACTAGTGCACTCCGAGTCTTCTAAGACCGAGAATCTATTCGAGACTTCAATCTGGTATTTCTCTCTTACCCGGCTCTCTTCTAATTTCTTTAAATTAAATCTCTCCGTTTTCGGACATTGAATATTACCTTTATTCAACGATAATCTCTCCCGTATTATCGCTACTACCAGGTAGTGATCAGTGTCACAATCAGCCCCTCTAAACGACCGGACGTCAATTATGCTAGATTGTCTTCTTCTATCTACTAAAACGTGATCAATTTGATTATGTGTTTTTCCGTCTGGTGATGTCCAAGTGTATTTATGAACGTCGCGATGTGGGAATTTTGTACTCTTCACGATTAGGTTTTTGGATGTTGCAAAGTTCACGAGTCTAACACCGTTGTCATTACTTTCCTTATGCAAACTTTCGTTCCCTATAATCGGTTTGAAAATATCCTCTCGTCCTACCTTCGCATTGAAATCCCCTAATAGAATCTTCATATGGTATCGCGGGAGTTGGTCAAATATCCGTTCCACTTCTTCGTAAAAACTATCTTTTATATCGTCACCCTTATCTTCAGTTGGAGCATGTACATTTAAAACAATAATATCACACCACCGTCCCTTAAGAGTAATAAAAGAAAGTCTGTCAGTAACAAATTCAATCCGTTTAATTGCTGGTAATATTCGTTTGTGAACGAAAAACCCTGTTCCTAACTGGTGATTTTTATTTCCTTCCCCGTAAAAGAACGTAAAATTTCCGGACTTCTCAGATCCATTTCCTTCCCAAATAACTTCCTGAACTCCTACTAAGTCCATCCTGTATTTCTCTAACTCACTCGTTACAGATTTTAACGCGCCTGCCCTATAAAGACTTCTAATATTCCATGTTCCAAATCTCATGTCCATTTTCTTTTGCTGATGTCGTGCCAAGTTATCAGTCCTTGTCCGAGGCTTTTGTGAATGTTTCTGAACAAGTACCTTTTTTTACAGGATGAGGGTGTTAGCCTTACCCAAACCCCCAAGCTGGAGGGCCACTCCTAGTCGTCTGTCCGCGACTGCTTATTCAGTATATTCGCAGCTAACCTCTATATCTAGAGGCCTTCTCCTCGATCCGCAACCTGAGGACGCGCCATGCCGTGGTGACAGGAACCCACGTTACATTACAAGCGCATACAATGTTTAACTCCAATAATAAGAAAGGTTGATCTTAAAGTTATTCTGGATAAGTGACACAGAAAAGAAGGCACGAGAACATTTTTTTCAGATGATGAGGAAGTGATTGTAAAACTGAATGGAAAGAAGAAGGATTTGATCTTAATACAAATATACATAACATGTATTTCTCGCGCGCGCGCGCGCGCACGCACGCACCCACCCACACACACACACACACACACACATATATATATATATATATATATATATATGGTGTTTTAAAAATGGCGCCCACGAGAAAATCAGCACTATTCGACAGGTCAAAATAAAGCGAAAATGCTATGTGATGAAATACACTTCGCGGCCGCTACAGGAATGAAAATTTACAATGTGGCAACATTGTAGATTAACTTTGAAATATTAGCAGTTACTCTACGAACACTTCACGTATTTACATCAATTATCGCAAGATGGAGATATAGTTGACAGGCGCAGAGTAAATGCAGTGGTGCCCACCCCCTCTGCAAAATTTGACATGGAAACAGGCGTTGGTTGTTCCTCCATTGAAACAAGCGCACAATGGAAGAAACGTCGAGAGGAAACACCTTGGTATATTTCTTCCTTGTTAGCAGCAACACGGTTGCACTACTAGATGAAAGTCAGATGGTGCGAGGGTGTTTCCCCTCGACGTTTCTCCCATTGTGCGCTTGTTTCAATGGAGGCACAACCAACCCGTTTCCATGTCAAATTTTGCAGATGACCCCCCTTGGAGATGTTCACGATACGCCACTGGTGTCGCTACTCTTTTTATTGCATTCTACACATACGAGTTGGTAGTTCAATTGTTTACGTGCAGTATTAGCTGCTATATAGGCCTGGTACATTCTTATTGAATCGCCCGGTATATATATATATATATATATACGATGACAGACCAGTTCTAGGCAAGATGTACAGAGCCCTGTCAATGACAGAGGATAAATATCTGCTGAAAAGTTTCCGATCGAACAGTGATCCTTTTGTGAAACAAATCTAATTAAGCAATAATTCTTCCAATACCGGAGATAAAATAGAGATGTCGAAATTGATCAATTTCATACAAATTCAAATTGCGATCAGACGCTGAGATGCATCACAATCAAGATTAAGGAACTAAGTAAACCCAATATCGAACCTATAGTATCAACACTGGAATATTGAAGTAGTGAAAATGAATAAGCCTTCATTGCGTATCCATGTGAAGTTACGAGGATTACAAACGTAAGAATAATTTTAGAATCCAACTCCTTCAGTACGACGCATATATATATATATATATATCCTCCTCGCATCAAATAAAACATAGGTAAATCGAATCAAAATAAATTTGCTAGATACAAAAGCCTATGTCATGTTATTTTCCCCCACCTTAGTTTGTGACTAACACTAAGAGTGTGTTACAACTTACCTGCCAAAACATTTTCTAGCATTTGTTTATAACTGTTGTGAATATGATTTAATTTCTCTCCGGCTACTCTGACAGTGAGATCGGATTCTGGAAACTTTCCTGTATATTCCTGAGCACGAGTTACCCTAGAAGCATCATCAAGTTCGAGTCGTGCAATAAGAGTCCCAGCGTCCAAAACTGCACCTGGTCGTTTTACATAGAACAAACAACCAGTTTCGGTAACTGTTAACGTCATTACCATTTTCATGACCTATAAACAAAAATATTCAAATTAATATCACTTATCAGTAGCGTTAAGCATCATGTACGTGTTAAAATTAAATCGTTACAGGAAGGTGAAAACTTGTAATATACTTATTTATACATTATTTCTGGTGTGCCCAGTTTGCACAATTTAATCACTTTATTTTGAAGACTGCTAATTCTCCACGCATAGTGTAACTAATCGTTGTATGTTCTTACAACGGATATATTAGCAGCGAAGCAGACGATAGTAGTCGAAAGCCTTGCCCATCGCCAGCAGCCAATCACAGTCCTACTTGCATTTACGTCGCTCTGCTGGGTGAGACTTACGTGAGCAGCAGGAAAAGGAAGCTGAATGACGTGTCCGGGATTGGGCGCCGAGACTCCGATTCGAGACAAGCATTTTACATTCGCTGCTCAAAACAATTCATAGAAAAATTACCAAATATGTGAATCCAGCGTATATTTCATTTATCTTGTGCATCTATACATTTCAGTAATTTGAATGTAATCCCCTTATTGTAAAGTTATGTAAGTATAATAGTATTCGAAATAGAGCATTTATTCTACTAGTAATCTGAGTGTCAGATTGATTGGGTATTGCTACCTCGTGTTATTTCATAGTTTGTGCATGGTGCAGAATATATTAATACAAACGAATAATTATTTATGTTCTGTTTCAGTTCAATTGATGTTGAAGTTTTATTCTGTTCATAAGTTTAATGTTGTTGTTTGAATTTTGCCTACGTGTGGTTAGCGGTAAAAGAAGCTATTACTCTAGTGATAACTTGTTTCGTCGTAAATGCTCGGGAGAAATATTCGATCAATGACCACCTAATGTAATGCTTACTGTACTTGGATCTCCATCCTATAGGGTAAACATCACAAAATGGTGTCGGGATATGTATCGAATCAGTAACCTTTTTCTTTTTTCGTAAATTCTTAGTTTTTGTGTTAATTGATGTAGGACTAGGCATTCTTGGTGATCGTAACTTGCTGCGTAATATTTGCAGCCATCTTGACGTGTTATAAGGTGCATGAAAATTTCGTGGCGATATCCAATTCCAGTAAGTTCATCCTAAGCTTGAATAACCTAAACTCCTTTTCTAAATTTAGAGGGTTATATATATATATATATATATATATATATATATATATATATATATATATATATATATATATATATATATATAATTAGCAACCTTCGATTCTTTAGAGAATTAGGTAAATTGTTTGTATTTGGAAATTTGTTATATTTACGTCGTCATGCCTGAAGGTAATCTTAGGACGATCATACTCGCGGTGCAGCGAGAATTGATCGCGTCAATTAATGGAGTCAAAGAAAATCAAAATAGATTGAGTGAAAATCAAGAGAAATTGAAAGGTGATCTTAAAGATGATCTTAAGGAATTACGTAGTGAGTGCCGTGAAAATGTTTCCCAATGCAAAGAAGGCCTGACTGATGAAATTAACAAAGTGAATCAGGTAATGCAAAGCGAAATCAAGAATTTGAGTGAGTATATTTCAGCAGTGCATCAGGAATTAACGGAGCAAATCAAAGCAGTAGAGTTGAAGTGTTTCGATACAAGTGAAGAAGTTCGTAGAAGTGTCCGAGAATTAGCTGAAGCGATGCAAGATGTACAGGGCACAGCTAAAGAAAACACGCACCAAGTGAGTGACCAACAACTGCAACTAAACAAGTGTCATAATAAAGTGAGTGATTACGAGAAGAGGTTGAGTTTGGTTGAAATCTTGAACAGCTTCCGCGAAGGTAGAATTAAAAAGTGCGAAATAAGACAAAGTGAACATATTGTGGCAGTACGAGAGTGTATTCAAGTGTGTAATGAGCAAAGGAAATTAAGCCAGCAGTGTTACGAAACTTGTTTGTGTTCTAGTGAATTGCGTGAATAGGTCAAACAAGAGATCGATAGACTAACAGAGCGAGTGTTCAGCATAGAATTAGTAAAAGAGCGCCAAGATAAAGAAAGTGATAAGTCACAAAGAAATACCGGCTCCGTTCGAAGTATGAAGCGTGAGAGGAAATCAAACAGTGAGTCTCAAACGGCGTCCGATACTGAAGAGGAAAGTGATACAATACGGAAAACTGTGTCAAGAATAAAAACTGAACAGGAAAGCCCATATAGTAAGCGTGCACGAAACAGTGAAGTTAGTGCAAGGTGTTGTTCATTGCGGTTGGCCGACATTAAACAACTTTCGATATTTTCAGTTGACATGATAAAAGAAAGTGCAAGTGCATTTTTAGAAAATTTCGGTAGGGAAATGTCGTTTGCCGGAGTGCCACAAACTGAATATTTAACAATGATGCCGCTCATTCTTAAGGATAGTGCGTTGAAGTGGTATGATTTGAACGGTAAGAAGTGTCAAACATTCCAAGAGTGTGTGGTAGTTTCAGAATGCCTTTGAAAGCTACGTGCCTACGAAATTTAAGTTCTATTCCGTTCGATGGGAAGCGTTACAATAGTGTTGTTGATTTTGTGAAAGAGCGTTTTAGTCAAATTCAAGCTTTGGAAGAATACGAAAATCCAACCATTACGTTGTCACACATCATCATTCTCCTACCCAAGCGGTACCAATTAGCTATGAGAGAATCTATGCCTGATAACAATAACCAGATTTTTGCGAGTGTTTAGTCTATTGAAGCATTGTCTGGCATAGCGAACATGTATGATAATGAGAGCAATAAGTCCAAACAACAAAGTGGTGCCAGCGTTAGTGTAAATAATGTGAAAGCAGAAACGAACAGTGGAGTGAGCACTTCGAATCAAAACCGTAACTGGTTTCCAACGTTTAACAAAGGTCCCAATGTGAACAACGCTAAGAATCAACAACGTCAGTATACGTACCAACAGGGTGGATTTTATCCACAGAGCACTATGCCTTTAAACTAGTAGCGCCCTCCCACTTGGCTGCAAAGGGGAGGGATTTCAGTACTGCAAACAGGATTACTTTTCCGCACATGTGCAACGAAGATATAAAGCTGATGATGACGTAGACAACATTAATGAAGAGGAAGTAATTACGCGTGAATTAGGTCGCAATACTATGAGAGTGAAAATTTTGTTAAGCGAACAACCCAAAATTTGCTTATTAGATAGTGGATCGGAATTGTGCTTGTTGCGATATAACATTCTTGAGAAGTGACTAAATGTGTAACGAACGTGCATTTGCAAAAATGAGAGCATATCGTTTTGTGTGATTTTCTTGGAAGAAAGAAGAAAAATGTGAAAGGGAAGGTTACTTTACCGGTACGTATTGAAAACGTAGAGGTGCCAGTTGAATTTCTCGTGCTACCAGAGTTACACGAAGACTTTGTGCGAATTTCCTTGAGAAACTAAACAGTGTTACAGATTGTAAGCGAAGTAACTTGCGTATTGAATTTCAAGGAGTTAGTGGTGAAGTACCTTTGATACAGAGAAATAGTGGAAGTGTCACTGTAGCTAATGTTAGTGAAATTACGTGTGAGGTAGCCCCGATTATTGTGTTGTCTGAAATAACGGACCGTAATGATTTTTTCGCGGAAACGATGAATGTGTTTCGCAGTGGGTGCGCCGAAACTGTAAAGAAAAATGAAATTAGTGACCAAATGGAAGACTTCCCACAAGATTTATATTTTACAGTAGAAGAAATTAGGGATGCAGTTACACGCGCTACACTGTTTAACGAGAACGAGAAAGAATAATTATTGCAGTTTCTACTGAAACACAGAAAGGTGTTCGCTCGTTTTCCTGGCCTGTGTAATAAATTTCAGTACCGTTTAGAAGTAGATACAAGTGAACCTATTGTTGCTCGTCCTTACGATATCCCACAAATATAAAAAAGGAGTGCGTGAAGAGATCCGAAAATTGCTAAAGTGGGGTGTGATTCGACCTAGTTCATCATGTCATCTGTTATCGTTGCATATAGTGCTGGAAAAGGGAAGAAAGTTATTCATTGCTGATCTCGACGAATGAAGAATATTTCAACAACGTTTTCGCGGAAAACAGGAAGAAAGCAAACAAAAACTGCATGGTGAAACCGAAAGAGGAAAATGAAGACGATAAATAGCGAAAATACTTAACATTTTCATCTATAATGTGTTGTAGTATGTGCGGCACGGTTACTTACATGAGCAAAAATTGTTTAGTCCATTAGAGAGAGACTACCAGTAATGCTGTCAAGAAGTAAGATTGAATTTATAAAGATATTAGAAGTTATTAGAGCATTTATACAGTTTACTAGAGTATTCCTTTCGTTCTTAGAGGAACAACATTGAATTTTTACCTTGAAAACCTACGACCACATTTCGCCATGAATTTCATGTGCAATTATTATTATTATTATTTGTCTTTTGCTGATGTCGTGCCAAGTTATCTTTTTGCTTAATAATGCTTTTGATAAAGTGGATACTTTCAAATATTTAGGATCAATATTAACAGACGAAAATCATATTCACGAAGAAATTAAATGTCGACTAAAAGCAGGGAATTCGTGTTACTACTCGGTTCAAAATCTCTTGTCGTCGCGAATTCTGTCGAGGAATTTGAAGCTTAAAATATATAAAACGATAATTATGCCTGTTGTTCTGTATGGTTGCGAAACATGGTCGCTTACTCTGAGGGAAGAACATAGACTGAAAGTATTTGAGAACAGGATCCTGAGAAGAATATTCGGACCCAAGAGGAACGAGAATGGGGAATGGCGGAAGCTTCATAACGAGGAACTACATAGTTTATACGGTTTACCCAACATTGTTAGGGTCGTCAAGTCTAGGAGGCTTAGGTGGGCAGGTCATGTAGCTAGAATGGAAGAAAGTAGAAACACTTTCAAAGTCTTGACTGGTAGACCCATAGGAAAACGACCATTAGGAAGACCTAGGCGCAGATGGGAGGATAATATTAAGATGGATCTCGCAGAGATAGGAATACAAAGTAGAAACTGGATGCAATTAGCTAAGGATAGAAGTCAGTGGAGAGCTTTTGTGAACGCGGCACTGATCCTCCGGGTTCCATAGGCCATAGAGTTAGTTAGTTATTATTTGTCTTTTATAAAACTCTATGGGGTTTCCTAGTATAACTTCTTTTTGTTAACCACATCTCTTGTATGTTCGTGCTCGTACTTAGAGTGGGTAGGTTTATTTGGTTTTTGTGGGTTGACTCTTGTTCATATAGTCGTCATCCTAAGATGGATACACGTTGGCATCTGTAGACATCTGACAGTGCCTCAGTATAAGACTCCATCAATCGAATTTATATTGGTTTATTTCCCTCTTCATAATAATATTTATATAATTGTCATCACTAAAATTATACTCGTAGGCATATTGTGTTATAAATATATTTTTATTCAGCATAATATGCTATATACGTATATTTAAGTATCAATATATTGTGTACCATGTATTTATTCAGTGGAGTTGCATGTAGGTGGCGATGATGGATCACGTTTGGCGCGTGTGATGCGCGTAGAATGAGTGTAGCAAATGAAGAAATACTTACATTTCTTTTGTTAACCCATCCAAAGTCAACTTCCTTTTAACCATAATCACGCTAATTTACCCTTATCGTAATAATTACATGTAAAACGTAAAGACTATACATTTGCTACACATACACGAAGAATATAACACAAGGAAGAACACACGTAGGTTTAAACAAGAAGAAGAACACACATTTTATTCATATTCCATATAACACGAATCAGGAGCAGCAGCAGCAGCAGATTAAAAAAAAACAAAAAACGCAAAACATATGTCTATTCAGTCTCAACGCAGTAAACTGCAGTACAGTAAAAATAAAATACAAGCATTGGCGCTCTACATTCGTATAACTCCCCCCCCCAAAAAAAAGTCCTATGCTAACATGGGAGAACGAGGAATGCAAAGAACGTCGAGAACTTCCACAGTTGGACCTAGCCCTATCCAATGGGAAGAGGATAAGGGCAGAAGATTCAGTCATCCAGTATTCATTCAATGGGAAGAGAATGAACGAAGAGGATATCCCGTTGGATTGGAGGACAATGTGAACAGTATTGTGTGTGCACACTGTAAGCAGTATAAATATTGTGTTCTGTGTGAACAGTGAAGTGTTATTCTTCAAACTGATACATACATTCATATATCATATAAATTTGAACTGAATAAACACTTTATATTGGTGAGTGCACTGTTAACACAAGTGCTTGTGCGAACTATGACTTAGCCAGTGTATGCTTCAATAACTTACATTTTGTCCCCGTTATACACAAGTATAAACGATTAATGTTGCCAGGACTCTTAAGGTAAACGTATATAATCAGAACTTTACCTATCGGCTGTTCAGGGGCCATTTCTAATAAACTTATTTATGCATTATTTCTGGTGTGCACAGTTTGCACAATGTAATCATTTTATTTTGAAGGCTGCTACTTCTCCACGAATAGTGTAACTAATCGTTGTATGTTCTCACAACGGATATATCAGCAGCGAAGCAGACGATAGTAGTCGAAAGCCTTGCCCATCGCCAGCAGTCAATCACAGTCCTACCCGTATTTACGTCACTCTGCTGGGTGGGACTCACGTAAGCAGCAAGAAAAGGAAGCTGGGCATTGGGCGCCGAGACTCCGATTCGAGACAAGCACTTTAAATTCGTTGCTTAAAACAATTCATAGAAAAGTTACCAAATATGTGAATCCAGCATATGTTTCATTTATCTTGCGCATCTACACATTTCAGTAATTTCAATGGAATCTCCCTTTTTTTTATTTTTTTAGGTTATGTAAGTATAATAGTATTCGAAATAGAGCATTTATTCTACTCGTAATCTGGGTGTCAGATTGATTGGGTATTGCTACCTTGTGTTATTTCATAGTTTGCGCATGGTGCAGAATATATTAATACAAACGAATGATTATTTTATATTCTGTTTCATTGTGTTCATAAGTTTAACGTTGTTTGAATTTTTGCCTACGTGTGGTTAGGGGTGAAAGAAGCTATTACTCTAGTGATAACTTGTTTCGTCGTTAATGCTCGGTCGAAATATTGGATCTATGACTACCTAATGTAATGCTTACTGTACTTGGATCTTCATCCTATAGGGTAAACATCACAAATTACATTGTAGGAATATTAAGCATTTAATACCTTTGTGTTCGGGAACTTCTACAAATAATAATATCAGCATCTCCGAATATATGAAATGGATATTCTTTATTTGAAAATAGTATTAATAATAACAAGAACTACACGTCGTTGTTTATGAACCTCCAGTTTAAGTGTGTATTAGTCTAAAAACGCGATTTTTTAAAAATATTTATTTACATTCTGATAATGTCAACATCAGAAGCAATCAGCTACATAAACAGTACGTATCGTGGTAGGTACATATTATTCACTGAACCCTTTTATAGTTAAATCTGCTTCTATTTATAGTTAAATAAAAAATTACTACGGTAAGTTTTGTAGATATAGTAATGCATTATATGCAAATCGTGTTCAATATTTTCAAGAAATCTGACAGAGTATTTGTCATCACTTGTTTGTGTAGGGTGTACGTAGGCAATACACTATTTTCGCCCATGCTGAAGTGGTCTATCACACTAAGTTATTCTACACACCAAATGTTGCATAGCTTAAATCCAACCAAATTACTTGTTTCTTGCTTGGTTTGTATTCTTTTCTTTTCATTTTTCTCTTTTTTAAAAAATATAGTTTCGATACTAACTTTATCAAAACATCATTCCGATTGTATCTTTTTGGCATAAAATTAAAAATAAATAAACAATGACTGCAATATTACACCAATCTAGTGTGTTCTTCAGTATTTCTCCTCAGTATAGTAGGTCAAGTTAGGAATAATTAACCCTTTTGATCACAGTATATACACTTATTTATTAAAACTAAAATACGGAGTAAGGGTTACGACAACTTAACGCTATCTTCATCAGACAGTAACTGAAAGAGGCATCTCTATGCTCTGTTGTACATTAGACTGTATTTTGGTTTTAAGAAATAAGTGTATATACTCTGGTCAGAAGTGTTAGTTATTCCTTTAGTAACTTTCAGAGTCGTGATGGATAGAGTTATAGGTCAAGTCCATAATCTCGTTTTGTACACGAACGTAAAGCACGATCACGTGGTATTCTGTTTGATAGAGTAAAATGGAAGGTATAACTAACTGATGCTACGAAAACTTTACTGACATGAAAAATTATATTTGTACTGCAACCCTAGAGAATGGATTTTATAAATCAAACATCTATTGTATTTTATTTTTAAAGGGTAGAAACCAACAGTTATGATATTAAAAAAAAAGAAAAGGATAAAAAAACGTTAATGTGTTATTATATTAAAGAAAATCCTAGCTCTAATAATAATTCGACTTTACTAGCTAGGCAGCTATAGCCCTTAACGAGATATACGTTACCGAACTCACTTTGCGAAGCAAGAAAAAGTTGTTAGTATGTGCACTTTTATTTATTTATTACCGTACTTTTAGTTACCACGCTAACAATAAGTACATCGTAAATGCATGTTCACTAATTAGTGTATTAGGAAACTATTCCTCCAAATACATACCTCAATTTCAGCATATGCTTGGCCCGCAAATACATGACCACCATCTTCAACAAGGTAATTTAATAATTTTCCAGCAGAGGGTGCCCGTAGGAGTGTAGGGTCATTTTCCTTCTCAAACACACATGTCTGATTCCCTATAACAATTCTGTAGCGATCAACTTCCTCTTTCATATAGGTAGTGTAGCTTGCACCATCCAGAGATAGTAACAGCCCTTTAAAAGTACATAAAGAAATTACCTGATTATCAACATTATTAATCCAACATTGTTTACGCACATGAAAACGCTCTTAACTTTGAGAATTAATTATGTTTCTGTCAATCTCCCAAATGTTGATAAAGGAACACAACTAAAACCTACTATCCAGTCAAGATCTTATTAATTTTATTTTCCAGACAAGCTACACCTAACGAAGATGTACACTTCAAAGGCATAGCTTATTCAAATAATTAGACAATATAAGACATAGCACCAATATATACCGGGTGCACCACTTATAATGTCCCACCTTTATAACAGAGGAACCAAGAGAGGAAGGGAAGCGAAAGTTTGCAGAAGGCAACTATAGGAAGGGGGACATATATCCATATATTGTGTAACATCACCAGGTGAACAGTGTTGCCAACCCAATATAAAATTATGTTTTTTTTCTTAATGGAATGACCTAAATTTAATTCCATAATTCGAACCAGCAATGAAAACAAAGACGAAAGAGATGACACTCGCAGAACACTGTTGCATACTTTTTGAGAAATAACGTTAAACATGTGTCAAATTTAAACGCCTTTAACAAACACAAGGAATGTAGTAGTAACTATTTGCGCACATTAAATTAAATACTGGGAAGAACTCTTTAAGATGACCTCAAGCTTAGAAGGATCAGTTAAACAGTGTTGCCACAACAGAAGAGAGAAACGTTGAGTTTGGAAATAGTGCAATAACTTGGAAAAGGTCAAGGAGCATTGTCACGTTTATTTCAGATCGATAAGTGAAGTCAGGGCCGTGCCGTGGAAAATCAGCGCCCGGGGCAAGAGTATACGACGGCGCCCCCATACATATATTCCACGAAATTTTTCCCATCTTATTCTCCTTTTTCTCCCGAATTCCCCCCCCCCCCCCTCCGCCACGGAACGGCCCTGAGTGAAGTACTTACCGAGATATTCGGTACTTTGTAAAAGCTGAGAATTTTGTTCTGTACAAGATGGTAACGCTGTTTCAAAATTCCCTGTTTTCCCCCTGCGTTGGAGGAATGTTAAAGTAGTAATCTGTGACAGAAGTTATATTCTGTGACATGCTGATTTAAAGCAAACCATTTAAAATAAGGTAACAATATTTTTTTCTGTTTCATAAATTTTGTAATGTATGCTACGAATAATTGTTTCTTGATCATCATAAAGATATATTACTTTAATTTAACCGGATAGAGTCTGAATTTTTTTGAACTTTTTTTTTTTGTTAATTTATACTTGAATATGTTAATTGGGCTTCATACATCACAAAAATACCATTGCATCTGTGAAAATAATTTTTGGTGTCCATATATATGGTGTTTGCATATGGTCACGCTAGGCCTTCGTGATATATAAATGCAATAAATAACACTAGAGTAGGGTTCAAAAACTATATTTTCCTTACCTTTCTTTCACAAAGTTATTCCCATTGTCTTGGGAAAATGTCAACAATAGTGTGTTTAATACTTCTTAGTATGGAAATTGAAAAAAACAAGGAACACAAAGGCCAACACCACATTTTACACATGATGTACGCCCCACTGTTGAACAATTTTCTCCAGCACATCTTCTTCGTTTGTTGCCAGGAACAGGAATAACTAAATGGCCAATACCATGAAATCTTACTGAATCGGATATTCTGTTTCCAGAGAAACTCAGTCTGGATACAACTAGACGTCCAGCACCTCTTGGAGACGAACCAAATGCAAGTAAATAGTATTGAGCAATTTCTCTTCTAGATTCTAGTTGACTAAAAGTTGAACCAGCATTGACTGGTATCTGCCATACATTGTGAAATGATACATCCAACAGACAAATGAAGATTGACCACCACCATTTCTTTCCTTTAATGCCAATTCAGTAGTATTTTATGTTCATATCCATTCGATCTGTGCCCCCCATAAACGTATTGTATTCTCCGATCAAACGTGGACGAGTTACTGTGATCTCTTTCTTGGCTGATCTGGAATATCTTTTTACATTTCCTAGTGGGAAAACATCATGAACAGTGGATGCGACTGTGACTACTGAATTGTCATGCTATCTTGAAATGACTACACCATCTTCACTGCCTCTATGTTCGTAGCTTCTTGAATTCAGATGACGCTGAAAAATTGCATTCTTTGGGAACCGTGTTTTCATGTATAGTACCAGTTACAGCATATCCATTAAGGACTTTAGGTATAACAGAAGTGTTATGCTTGTGAAAATATTGTTGAAATAGAAGCTGAATGGTAATTTTTAACGTCACTTGGAAATTCATCTATCATATATAACAGAGGAGCGTCTGCTTTTCCAAATTTTTGTTTATATTCTGCTATGCATTGCAGATTTTTGCCTTCGTACACATCAAAGTTGATTAGGTATCCATTTGGGCTATTGAGGCACCAAACCTCGTACCAGAAACGCACAGGTTTTCATTTTATAAACTTTTTACAACCATGTCTGCCATAGTATGCTAACATTGCTTCGTCAAAATTTATTGCCTGCGCTGGAACAAAATGTTTGATGCAATTACTTTTCAATTTATTCATTATTGAGCGTAGTTTCCAAAGTTTATGTGATTCACTCACCTTATTGTTGGTCCGCAAAATGCAAAAACCTCATTATCTGAATAAACCTATCCCTTCTAATTGCATTGTGTACCATTACATTTCTAATAGCAGTCCGAGAATCTCAATAGTATCTCTTGCCTGGAAGTGTATTATACCCTGACACAAACAAAACACCCAAACATAATTTCAATCTTCTTTAGAGGCATTCGGATTTGGCTTGTTTTTAAACTGAGCATATTTCTGGATTTCACAGATAGCTAAATTGAATATATCTTCATCAAAGAAAAATTCAAAAAGTTCAACCGGTTCGAAGTCAGTATATTTTGAATAATCTCCTTCGGGGAATCCAGGCAGCGAATTGCTGATATCGTTTTATGTCAACTTTCCCCCGTTCTCACACTGATTCCGCTTCCGTTTCTTTGAAATATTACTTTTCTCCTTCTCTATGTTTTCACTCCCTTGTTCCAGATTCTCTCCCTCTTTCTCCCCATCAGTCCCTCCCAAACACATGTCGTTGGAGAATACTACTTCTCCCAAAGCATTGAGTTGTCTCCTACTTAGGTTGTCTATCAAACCTCCAACATCTTCATCTGCCGAATCCTCGTCAGATAAAACATTTGATTCTGGAGGCTCAATAAATATACACTCTATTTCTCCATGGCCTATTCCATCGGGTTTCTGAAGTTCTTCCAATACTGCATACACTGTTAAGTACCTGGAAATGCGAAGGAACAGTTTTTCCTAGGACGGAAAAATTATGATTTGCCAAGCCTTATTGTTACTACGAAAGCCTAGCGTGACCATGTGGTAACATGAACGGTACATAGCTCTGCACAACGTTCATGTATGTTTCTTAACACAATACATTATTTACCTCAACGCCGGACTTATTTCTGAACCAAAACACACAATAATTGGGAATATGTTAACAACAACGTAAAGATAAAATGAATTCTCATCTTTTATTATGTGCCATTGTTGCACTCTAGAAGTAGCAAGATTTTCAGATGCATGTAACTTAACACTAAACAAGGGAATCTCAAGATTGATACTTAAATCGTGTCAAACACATCATTAGCTGAGAGTTGACTGCGATACATGTGAGTCTATATGAACCTAATCAGAGGAAAACAATTTGAAGGTCATCTCGCGCAATGTGACCGTATGGTAACGCAAGGTTATACCAGGTTAATGTCTTTCTCCTGAATATAAGTTAGAAAAGACAATAAAACGTAGATATTAATAGATGACAAAATTTAATTGAAAATACATAGGCTAAGTTCTGTTAAATGCTAGCAAATTTTTTCAGATCATCCAATATTTACACGTACTGTCCAATTTTAGGAGAACATACACAACTTATTTTGTATTTCATTCACTACGAAATTGACTACAAGTAATTTACAAATTGTTTTTAAGAAGTGAGTTGAATTTATGGATTCATAAGTGCCGATTCCTCGCATTACTGCTGTATCGCCGGACCAATTTGAAAATCGAAAAATAAAGTACCAAAATATACTGCATTCGGTTATATTTGGTTGGATTACATTATGTTACGTGAGATTACGTTATTAGGCGTGTAGTTTTACTATACGGATCCATAATATAAGAAGAAGAAGAAGAAGTAGTAGTAGTAGTAGTAGTAGTAGTAGTAGTAGTAGTAATAGTAATAGTAGTAGTAGTAGTAGCAGCAGCAGCAGCAGCAGTAGGATGGCCTCTATTGGATGGCCACAAAAAGCAAGGAAGTATTTAACCAAGTCAGGGCAGGGCGAAACAAGTGGAAATTCAAGGTGTCTATAGGGAACAGGCGCGTTAGCAAAGGTAAACAAAATAAAATGAAATCTTTGAGTTTTACGTCCCAGGGTGTAAATAAAATAGTGTAAACATACTGTGTAAAGAATATTCCATAGTTCTTCTGCAAGTTATATGTGGCATCGTTATTCCTTAGCGCAGGTTAACTTTCTATATAACGTCCCACGTTTATGCCATTTATGCTAAGAAGGACAATGGTTAAGGCAAGTGACTGATGATGGAAGAATCAGTGGGATGATAATGTGAGAGAAAGCGAGAATACCCGACAACGGCGCAGACACGATGTTATCCACCACAAGCTTACTGGACAGGAAATTGTATTAAGGAGCCCACACACCAGAGGTAAGCGCTCTACCGCTGAGCCATCGTGCCCTCGCAGCTTAACTTTAAGAAGAAATACCCACTCAATTTTCCTATTATAATTAAATCAAAATCTTTGGTTTTTTTGTTCAATACTTTACAATAATTGATTACAGATTTGTGATGTACTCAAAATGATGTCAGAAAAGGGATTATTCTTGGAAAAGTACGTACAAACCTCAGCATGGTGGTGACTGGAAACTATCATTTCATGCATTTGAACAGAACGAAGTTGGAAACTCACACGGGCTTGTGTCCGTATGGAGGAGGCATGTGAGCGACAGTGTGTATGCGTGTAAAAGAAGACAAGGGCGAGAAACGAGCACAACCTGTGCTACGTAGCCATTATGATATGACACATTCTTGGAGTTCAGAAAAAACAAACGTGGGACTGAGTTCTTAGAAAATAAAACACGTCAGTACGTGAAAGTAGAACCGAAAGGCTTATTTTCGCTTTGTGTTGACGCAAACCGTTACAAAATTAGAGAATCCAGATATAAGTACGAGGGTCACTTCAAAAATGTTGCATACAGCTTATGCACGACCATTTCAGTGGATTGATCAAGTTCACTTTTAGGTTAGTTGTGGATCAGAATTTGGGCTTGACGATTGTTTCTGTGTTTTCTCGTTTGCGTAGCTGTGTTGTGAGAAATTCAGTGGTGAATCCGACTGAGGTTGGGTTACACATGATGACAAACGCTCCTGTATCAAAATCGAAACTCTATGTGGAAAGAATCCAACTGAAATTTAGAATGCTTTGCGAGACGTTTGTGGAAATAGTATAGTGGATCATAGCACTTTATTACGATGCTCTGCTCATTTCCTTGACGGTCGTGTAAGCACTGCGGACACCCCTGCAATAGGTTATACCTTTGAGATTATTGTGAATGACATTTTGAGAGAGGATCGACGAAAACATGAAAGAAAATTGCATATGAGGCCAAAATGGCTGTCACTTCAGTTTACAGAATCATTACTGAGAAGCTGAAGCTGAAGATGAGATGGGTTCCGCATGATCTCAGTAAAGAGCAGAAAGCATGTCGCAACAGAATTGCTTCAACGTTATCAAAGAGAAGAAGATCAGTTTTTACGAAGGACTGTTGGAATTGATGAAACCTGCATACGAGATTTTGAACCAGAACTGAAGTCTCATTCGTCACAATAAAACAGTTCAGACTCTCATGCCCGAGAAAATTCCGCCGGCAACAATCAAATGTTAAACTCACGATGATCGCGTATGATACGAATGGAGAGATGGCTAGAATAGAGTGTCATACGGGACGTCTGTACCAGGCGTACACTACAAGCTGTTTCTTCAAAATGTTTTGCGCCCAAAAATTCGTGAAAGATATCCTGACATGCATGCAGCTGGTGTCCTCATTTTAAACGATAATGCAAGACCGCATACTGCTCTACAAGTATGGATGGAAAATACTTCCCTTCCCAATATAGTCCTAATTTGAGCCCACTAGACTTTGATTTGTTTTCCAAATTGAAAGAACCACTCTATGGAAAACGTTTTGATTCAATTGACAAAGCTTTCAGTGAGGTGACCCGAGTGATTAAACACGTCAACAATGAGGGTGCCCTATCCAGAATACAGAATTCACCAAATTTTGGGAAGCTGTCATAAACAAATATGGAGATTATATTGAAGGCCTGTAAAGGTATATTTTACAATAAATTATTTACTTTCATAACATATTTCAGTGTGCAGAAGTTCGAAATGCCTGTCGTACAATATATTGCAAAAAAATATTCCGAACATTTGCTAGGACATAACATTGTACGTAAGGGTACATGTACACACTAAATGCGAACATTATAAGCTATTGGTACCATAACAACAACGGTCTTATGTGCCACGCTAAATAACAGTATCTAAGTCTGATTTCGTAATAATGATCGTAAAATTTGCGGATCACTAACGAACGCAAATAATGAAATAAATAATTATAATTGCATACCAAGTATCGAAAAAAAAAAAAACAAACTTTACATTTCGCTAACACAATCCACTGCAGGATAAAGCCGTATAAAACATTTTAAGACTTTCATTAATTACTACCCATCTGCTGCGTATGTGAAAGAAAACTTGAACCTATGATTTTTGTGATATTAATGCACAATTCAGATACTTTTACGTTTGGTAAAGTATCATAGGAGGAGTTTACCAAATGTATACTTTGCTGAGCTAACCAAAGCCAACTTACCTATCCTAACTCATATTTTATCTTCAAGAAAAAAAACAACAACAAAAGAAAAACTAATTTTAGTGAACCCCGTCAGCACTATATTACATAAGTTAAAAATATCACGACTTGTTGTGCGTGAGCCCGTGTATAGTATATTACGTCAGTCTTACTACTTGCATTTTGGTCAATTTATTTACCTTTGAATTTATAATAAATAAGGTGCTGGTTTACTTTTGGCACACCAAATTTTGAAAGATTTACGGGTAAAATTCAATACTTCGCATGAAAAGACATATATTTATAAAGAACAAATTTCTGCAAGCAACAGAATTAAATACAAAGTAACACATCTGTATTTTATGTTTACAAATGTAGGGTTACTAGTGTAAAATCCTTACAAGTACTTCACTACTGAAGAAATAATGAGTGCATATGAAAAATGGTTGTATTAGAAACTATTTTCCACCAGTGTTGTATTTGTGCACAGTGTACTGAAAGTGTATTTTATGTTTACAAGTGGAACGCTACAAGTATGAAACCATGACAAGTATTATTGACACTCATATCATTGCCAAAATCTACTCGTTTCCACTATTCTCATTTTTGCATATACCAACTTTCGCTGATGCACCTGCTCCCTTCGGACGCACGCCCTCGCTAGAGCTCGTTCCCTCCAGCTTCGCCCTGCCGTGACTTGCTTAGATACCATTTGTGCTTTTTAGTGGGATCCTAGCACAGGTTGTTCCGTATTTTTGCATTGCAGTTTTTCTGCATACATCCGGACGCCGTATGTACACGCAAATCCTTGAAGAACTTTACTTTTTCAACAATTGATTATGATGGTCCACTTGAAATTTAACTATGCTATTTGAGATATTTTCATGTCGCCTAGCGCAATTTATTTAGTAAACAACAAGAAAGAATTTGTGAAAGAATTGCAATTTTTGAACAATTATTTCGAGTGATGCGGCAAAAGTAAACATACACAAAAAATATTCCTGAAGTTGTGCTTAAAACATTATGTAGAGCTTCACATGAAAGACTGCAGCGCGTTTCAAACTAATTCGATGAATTTTAACTACACATTAAATAAATGAGCTGACAAATACAGAAGATAACGTGCAGTTTGACAAGCTGGCGGCAAAGTAGAAATGTAAAAAATACAGGAATTTTATGGTAAATATAATTATCTATTTCCAGAATAAGGCCTATTTCATTGCATGTAGGCTACAACTCATACATCTAACCTTTGCAGAGATTTAAAATAATATGGTTACAAATAATAAATAAAAAATAAAAAATTACTGATTTAAGGCCAATGACTTTAAAATTGTAAGTTCCTAAGTGAGAGTTCATCTGTACTACGTATCCCATACAAAGAAATTTGATTCGTGACCTAATGGGTAATGCGAGAGACTTGGGGGACCATTCCGATATGGATTGCGTCAACGCAAAGCAATATTTACCATTTTGTTAGTGATCATCGGCATAGCAGTTATAATGACTTCTTGCATTTCTTGTATGTAGAATTTTTTTGAGCATTGCTTCCGAGTGATCCTCTTAGACGTATGTTAGCAAGTGAGGAAAGTGAGTAATTATCTTGGTTACACGTACTTGGTTACAACCACCAGTGACCACACAGCCAAAGAAATTGTTTTTGCAAACCATCCTTTGTATTGCTTCAATTGCAACAAACTCTTATTTATTTCATTCATTCGTGTTTTAAAAAGAAATGGTAACAAGTCGGTAATATTTAGAGATACTATTGAATTGTTTCGATATTACCCCACCTAAAGTTGCACGAGAATAAGTGTATTCACCGCACGAAAGTAGCTATTAGGTAACTCTCGTAAACGTATTTGTACCATATTGTTGAAATGTGAATTCGTATTACTAACTCAAAAACAATTTATATCCACAACATTACGTTTGATTAGTCTCTTCAAGAACTCAAATTTGTTTCATTTCATTGTATGTTCATTCATTAATGTTTTATTTCGTTTTAATCATTTCCTTCCGATTTCTCCAACGCTGAGGGAAAAAAAGGGAATTTGAGACATCGTTACTATCTTGTACAGCACAGAATTCCCAGCTTTTACAAAGTACCGAAGATCTCGGTAAGTACTTCACTTATCGATCTCAAATAAAGGTGATAATGCTTCTCATGATATAACGGTTTGCTCTATGAATTTTAAACTATACTGTACTAGGGACCTTTTCCAAGTTATTGCACTATTTCCAAACTCAACTTTTCTCTCTTCTGTTGTGGCAACACTGTTTAACTGATCCTTCTAAACTTGAAGTCATCTTAAAGAGTTCTTCCCAGTATTTAATTTAATGAGCACAAATAGTTACTACTTCATTACTTGTGTTTGTTAAAGGCGTTTAAATTTGACACATGTTTAACGTTATTTCTGAAAAAGTATGCAACACTGATCTGCGAGTGTCATCTCTTTCATCTTTGTTTTCATTGCTGATTCGAATTATGAAATAAAATTTAGGCCATTCCATTTAAAAAAAAAAAAAACATAACTTTATATTGGGTTGGCAACACTGTTCACCTGGTGATGTTACACAATATATGGTTAGATGTCCCCCTTCCTATAGTTGCTTTTTGAAAACTTTCGCTTCTCTCCCTCTCTTGGTTCCTCTGTTATAAAGGTGGGACATTATAAATGGTGCACCCGGTATACTCCTGAGTAATGAACACAATGATGATAGAAAGGGAGAAAGTCATCTCTTAATTTAAAAAGCGATTGAGAGATCTACTAATAGTTTAAAAATGAATTTCTAGTTGAAATTTTCAGTTTAATCGTCACAAATGCAATTAGCGAGGAAATTTTTGTAGTTAGGAAAATAGACGATTTTCAAATTGAAAAATCGAATTTGGGCTGCCAACTGGTAAATGGAAAATATTTCGATTTACCCTTATTGGAAAAATGACAAAGATTATTTCATGTGCTTACATTAAACAATGGTAAAAATTAAAGCCTTGAATACACTAGAAAAAACATAGATCTGTTTATAATACGCCAAGATGTTCATCTGTAGTCCTAATAGAATCGAGGAATCACCTGATTTCCAATGGAACTTAATATGAGACTTCTGTCTACTTGAAGGGAAAAAGAGTCTGATCACATTTCTACATTAAACATTGGTAAAAATTCAAGTCCCAAATATACATAAAAAAACATGGATATATTATTAATGCGCTTATATGTTCAGCTGTAGTTCTAATAGAATCGACTAATCGCCTGATTTCAGGGGGGAAAAGTGGATTTGAAAAGGAAGGGGGACAGATGATATCACGCCTTCTTCCGTGCCTAAATTTGCCCATTGTAATTTTTTAGGAAATGGGGGAAACCCAGATATTTTTTGAAGGGTCTCCCGGATTCCCTTTGCCACATGTGGGTTGGCATTATCGTGCAGAAACAGCACATCCTTACGATTCACCAATGCCGGCTCATTCTGCCACATTCCATGGTGCAGCCTTTGCAATTGCTGAGAGTAAAGGTCAGCAGTGATGGTCTGACCAGGTGGAAGGAGCTTATAATGCACTACTTGCCAACAATTCCACCATGCAGAGCATAACCTTCCTCTGGGAAAGAGGTAGTCTTGAAACGTGGGGAACAGGGTCATGTGGCGACAACAAATGTCTGCTAAGCTTTGGAGTGTCATAGAGGGACCACTTTTCGTCAGTAGTGAGCAAGCGATCAAATATGGATATGTTGAGGTGCCGCGTCACCAAGGACTAACAGGCTGTCACTCGTTGTGTCTTGTCTACCGACAATGTGCAGGGTCCCACTGGCTTAGCTTGTAAGATATTCCTATCCCATGCAGGTTCAGTCTGGTTGTTTCAACGGAAATATCAAACTTTTTTGCAAGTTCATTACACGTTCGACCACTGTTCTCCTCGATAGTTGCTCTCGGAGCCTCGTCATTCAACACATGTGGTCGTCTACTGTGAGGTTCATCCGAAACGCTCACATCTCCCGAACGAAATTTCTGGAACCAATGCCTGGCGGTGCGTTCGATTGCGGCATTCTCCCCAAAAGCCTGGCATATGCGGCGACTTTATGCAGCAGGTGACAGTCCCAGTTTAAAGTCATACATCAAATACATACGAACAAGCTGCTACGATACCTCATTTCTCTTTGACACTGGACAAGCTACTACTGGTTCATATATACAACGAAGCTCGATGGTCAGACTATCTTCCAATCGCTTGGCCGGCACGTGCGTCATTTCGTTTGTAAGTGCATTGTTAATGTGATGTCACAAGTGGAAAGAACTTTTTTGGTTACTTTGTGGTATATTTTAATACATTTCATAAGGTATTTAGCAAATTTATAAACAGAAAATATTGTACTTTATGTGGGTGATTTGCCTTCATTTCCGACTTCTGAAAAAGAATTTGGAAAAGTATTAAAGTAGCCATTGAATAGACTGAGCGTTTATAGCTTGATAGTATTAATAGAAAATCCGCAATTTCTTATGAAATCAGTTTTAGACTCTGGACACATCAAATATGGGACGGAATTTTGAAATAAATAAATAAATAAAACTTCTTCTCCTCCTAAAAACTAACTGCAGAACCAAGGTTGTGTTTTAGGTATTCTTGATGTTATTAGAACGTTTTGGCATGATTGTGAAAATAACGTCTTCTGCAAACGTTTGTTACATAAAGGAAGTTTGGATGGACATACCATTATCAGGAAATTTTCGAACTATTGCTCGTGAAAGTTTTCATGTGTCATCTTGATTCGGACTATCAATTCAGATCAATTCGTATGAAGAACCAACTTAACATAGCGAATGGACCTCGCCATTATCCGCTGCTTCCTATACACCTTGTGATCTTTCAATAAAATAGTAATCAGGACAAACGGTTTTGTGAATTTTTTCGAACCGTAAAATATAAGGCGGTTTCAGAATGATAAGAAATCTTTGAAAATATTTAGAAATGAGGAAAATGATCAAATACCAATGTAGGGAGAATCTCGAAATGGTACGAATTAATAGATGGCAAACTTAATCGAACAAATAAATTTGTTAAAGTAACTAAAATCTTATTATATGTATCTTACTTTCACTGTAAATGAAACGCATGTCATCACTTACTTTCGCTCATTAACGTGAAGCTACGACATACAATTATCCATTTATAGAATTTATTTTCCTCGCATGAAGACGTTAATTACAAATACAGTTAGAAGTTGTTGGTCATGTCACGTAAATAAAAGACGTACCAAAACTCAGAAACTATTACCACGGACACACTATTCATTACGACTCTTAACTCTGGTTCCAAAATTGTCAAGTAGTTTTTTTTTACCAATTTCGGTACTGTGTGTGATTTTCGACTAGATATAAATGACGTATTTCCAAATACATTTTACAGTGGACTAATTGTTGATTTCGTGTATCAGAAAGCATCTTAATATATGGATTGTCAAAGGAGAAGAGAACTTTCTGGAAATCGGAGCGAAATAATGACCGAACTTTCAGAACGGTCAGAAATCAAAATGAACTTCGTATCTGTGAATCAACATGAGTCGTTTAGCTTGGCTGAAAAGAGAATAGACACATTAAAACAAACAAGAAATGATTTTTTCTAAAGTTTAACAGAATAGATATGAGGGAAAAGCTTGTATACCAATACAGCTTTCCCCTCATACCTTTTCTGTCTATCAATATAAAACTTCGTACACACATTTCTTATCCCCTATAGTCATTTTCGAACTTTTAGCCGGGGCCACTCCCAGAGGGACTAAAAGTTCATGGGATGGATTTCTGCAGGGAATTTTCCTGACATTCTCCCAATTTTCCCTGTTCAAGTACGTAATGGGCCCCAATACATAGCACTTGTGGAAAACTTGTTTTATGTTGAAGAGAATGGACTATAAACCATGACTTTCCAATGAACAGTGTTGATGCAATAGCTGTTTTGCTGCGAGTGTACGACTTTCTTTACACTAACAGGGTTAATGGGCCCCAGGGACTTACTCCATTGTTCATGGCACCTAATTTTTTTTGTACATGAACATATCTAGGTTATGTTTATCGAATGGACTAGGTTTGATTCAGATGTCCGGATGACACGTTCATATCCGTTCCTTGTAAGATACGTAATTTTCACAGTAACGAAAACCATAAACAAGAAATGGATATAATAAGGAAAAAAAGAAAAGAAAAGAAAGAAAGAAAAAATAAAGAAGAAAAAGCAGTGAACGACACTATGCATACTGTATGAGAGACATCGCATGGCATTAATCTGCCCTGCAGTTCTCGTAGCCAAAATCAAATATAAATAGTTCTGGTGCCTCGAAAGGAGTGTATCCATTTATTTGATAATCAGTCTTGATAAATCTTGATCACATACACTATAAATAATGAAACGCTTACCATCAAATTTTAATATGGTTGCTCTACGAAGTGCGGAATTGCAAATTAAGTTATTTTGTTTTTTTTTTCTCTGTATGGGAAAAGGTCATAACTTTTCACCCTGTAAAGCTAACACAAACTTAACCATGGTTTATTTGATGATGATATTTTAATATTTATATGTATGCTGCGTCCATTTGGCGAACTGTCTCCTCTATCTCATGTATAAGTAAGCGGGTAGCAATAAAAGTAAAAATGAAAAATAGACAATGCAAGCAGTGTAACTTATTCTTTTATCGTGTTCCCTAAGATCAGGCATGGATGTTAAATTCGAAACTATATTAACCGCATATAATGCAATATATATATGAGGAGGGCCATAACTCAAGTGACTGTCTTGACAAAGGAATGACTGTTGGTTCGGTTCCAAATTGCCTAAAGGTGATGTTGAGGGATGGGCAACCTCATACAAGTGACTATGACGGCCACCATGTTCAAATTCGTCGATGGGATATGTTTCATTAGGAGTCACTAACGCAGTTGACCATTTTGTCCTATCCTTAACCGATCACTAATCATCGCTTGTGTTTTGCTTGTTGATTCCCTTACATCACATCCCAAAAACGGCAGTCTTCTGCAAAATCGATGTATACCACACACCCCTTCTGTTTCTCATGAACAGCTTGTAATTTGTCTCGACTCGCGGCAGTACTACCATCCTTTATTCACCGCATCAATTCTGGAATTTGAGAGAGTACATCATTATCTTAATTTAGAT
This sequence comes from Thermobia domestica, assembly GCF_964235325.1. Classification (NCBI taxonomy): domain Eukaryota; kingdom Metazoa; phylum Arthropoda; class Insecta; order Zygentoma; family Lepismatidae; genus Thermobia; species Thermobia domestica. The sequence continues at coordinate 150,381,250 of NC_137463.1, forward strand.
AGCCAAGTAGGTAGAAGTCCAGAAGTGTGAGAGTTCAAGCGAGTGCTGAACAATCCACCGGTCCCTAACCCCAGATTGGGTCCTCCTAGAAACTCCTCTTAGAATACTCTTGATCTTGAAAGCTCCGCGTACTATGTCGTTAATGGGGGGGAGGGGGCGCATCCTGCTGGAAAAGGAAGGTTTAGTATTAGCCATCCTCCGACAAAACTAACGGGAGTGTGTCCTCATCCATTGTCCGCAGCTATTAGTCGGTGATTCAGCATGCCGTTGATGAAGAATGAATCAATAATCTTCATGTCAACTATACTACATTAGGCCATAATCTTTTCGCCATAAACATCCCTGATGTTCAATCCAAAGAGGATTATTGTCACTCCAGTAGCAGTGGTTTTGTTTGCTTACTTCTCACACGGAAGGGTCCCACAAGTTGTTGCTAAAATCTGATTGCCACATAGAACATCTGATAGAGCATAATGAGAAATGAACATGAGCAAAATTTAAGGTGCTATGGACCAGAAGGAGAGCAGCTACGAGGATTCAAAATTTGAATATCCAAAGAATTGCGTCATGGAATTATGTACGTTTGAAGTAAATATCTTGAAAACGTTAAAGCAATCGAAACAAAAGTTGCACAGTATATGAGAACAAAATGCCCTATCGAAAACCATTAACATTGTTGCCATAGGTGAAGCAGTATTGCCAACCCAGCATAAAAATATTTTATTATAAATAGCACTATATACAAATGTGAACAGATTTAAAATGCACTATTATCATTACACCTAACAATGAAGTGTAGTAGTACAGTGTTGCACACTATTGGAGCTACGTGCGCTGAAAATGTACGATGGAGAAGTCTGATATGTGGCAACAGACGGTAATAAAGGAATCTGGGTCTCATACTATGAATTTAGTTCAAATGCATAACACAGATAGTATAACATAGAAAATGTCAGAAGTGTCACAAAATATTGATGCATTTGAAAAACAAAATTCAGTGATGCAATGTTTACGTCCTGTGTCAGCTTCGAAGCTATATAGGAGTGCAAAATGGGATCCGAATCACTATGAAAGAGAAAGATAACAATGAAATGTAAGGTGAAAAATACAACAAAAACATATCCGAGGCGGGATTGGAACCCGCGATGCTTAGTATGTCGGTTGTCAAGCCTTCTAGACCACACCGCTATCCGGTCCGAGTAAAAATGAAATGAGGTAGTAACAAAATAATTATATTTCCAATGTGAATATGGTAATATTACGGTGCACAAACATAATCATATGGTATGTAGGAGAGGAAGGAAAAGAATGTATTACTTAACACGAAAGACACAAACCAAGAAAGCACTCTTCCAAATATTGATAAGATAGCCTGGAGAACCAGTTTACAGAATTAGAAAACACGTGTTTCTTTCTTCGCGTGTATCATTTTGTTTTCGCGAGTTGTCTGCTTATTCATCGGGGCTACAGAAGTACATTGCAAAATTATCACTTTTTTTAATGCATTCTTTTATTACCCTTTGTTCCCACATATTAGACTTCTCCATTGTACATTTCCAGCACATGTAGCTCTAATAGCATGCAACACTGTACCACTACACTTCACTGTTAGGTGTAGTGATAATAGTGCAATTTAAATCTGTTCACATTTGTATATAGTGCTATTTATAATAAAATATTTGAGTTGGCAATAATGCTTCACTTGTGGCAACAATATTTATGGTTTTTGATAGGGCATTTTGTTCTCATTATATTGTGCAGCTTTTGTTTTGATTTTGTACTGTATAGGGCGGAAACGTGGACATTACGTAAAGGTGATGAAAATCAACTGGAAGCCTTCGAAATGTGGGTGTGGAGAAGAATGGAAAGAATTAGTTGGGCCGAGCGCAAAACGAATGAGAGAATGTTAGAAATGGTGGGTGAGAAAAGAACACTTTTGGATATTATTAGGAAGAGGAACTGGTTGGGACATTGCCTAAGAAGAGATTGTATCATGAGGGACGTCCTAGAGGGTATGGTGGCGGGAAAGAGAGGGAGGGGGCGAAGGAGACTATAATTAATGGATGATATAAAAACAGAAAGATTATACGCGAAGACGAAGAAGTTAGCGGAGGACCGTGGAGCATGGAAGCTTCTCAGCTGCGGCAAGTGACCTGCCAATAAAGGCAGAATATCTATGATGATGATGATTTGTTTTGATTGCTTTAACGGTTTTCAAGATATTTACTTTAAACGTACACCCATGTCCAAAATTATTGTCGCATGTCTATAAATATGTTGTTGTAGGAATATAATTTGATAACGGATTCGCCCGGTATTTCTTGTAATGTTAGTATGTGTATAATCGGCAAAGACATGTATGTGACAAATTTCATGTCAAAAGAGCAACAAATGAGAACAATAAAACGAAAATAAAACTTTCTTGTCCATTTAGCAACATTTTGTTTTACTCATTCTAATTTTTGTATTTATAATTCTTTTCCTATGAAATTTACTACAAGTATATATTTCCCGATTATACACATAGTATTAGTATAAAAAGTACCCTGCAAAATCATTATCTTACAAGAAGACATTTATAGATATGCGACAATCATTTTGGATATGAGTGTACATAATTCCATGATATAATTCTTTGGATATTCAAATTTTGAATCCCAAGAGCTCCTATCCTTCTGGTCCATAGCACCTTAAATTTTGCTCATGTTCATTTCTCATGATGCTCTACAGATGTTCTATGTGGCTTTAAGATTTTAGCGACAACTTGTGGGACTCTCCCGCGTCAGTTTACGTAAGAAATACAACAGACATGTTAAATTTTGATGGTAAGTGTTTCATTATTTATGGTATATATGATCAAGGTTTATCAAGGCTGATTATCAAATAAATGGATACGCTTCTTTTGAGACACCAGTGCAATTTATATTTGATTTCGGCTACAAAACTACACAGCAGATCAATGCATTCAGATATCTTTCATACAGTGTGCATGTGTTGTTCACTGTTATGTTTTGATTTTGTTCTAAGTTTATTTCTTGATTATGGTTTTTCTTACTGTGAAAATTACGAATTTTAGTTTATTTACGTTAATGTTAGCTAGTATGAATAAATAAAAATGTTCTGTCTGTATGCCATGACACTGATTTTGTTTAGTAACAACACCTGTAAATCTTTAGTTCAGTATGTTTCACTTTAGCCTAGTTCGGGAATGTCCATTTTCTCCAAAATGCGCCGATAAAAAGTTTAGGTTTTTCGATTTTGTAGTTAGAATGATGAGAAATGTCTAACGAGTTAGTTCGCTCTTCAGTATTTCGTTGATATATCATTATATTCCCGTGTTAGATGGTTTCTGAAATCTTTATCCGGTTCTACACTAAAACCGATTAATTGTCGAAAGACATCTTTGAAGACTTCTCAGACTCATCATGCGCCCTTAATGCAAGTTCTAAATCTCCACAGACACACAGAAACGGTTACAATTTATAACCAAGTTTTTTTGGTTTTTGTTTGTTTGTTTAATGTGGAGTGTAGTTTAGCGCCCCTTTTAGCAGCGAGGCTACGTAAGGCGTGAGTCTACAATTTAACGTGGAATCTAAATCTCATCAGCTCCACCGGGAATATCTGTTCATTTTTTATAACTATGAACTGATAATGTTGAAAATTCAATAGAGCTTGGATATTTCTCTTGCCTGACAAAGACAAACTTAGCGCATTGTTCAAGTGTACCGCTGGCTTTTTTTTATTATTATTATTATTTTATTTTATCCCAAATACGCTCTAAATCAGTAATGTCACATTGTGTCCGGTTTGCGTCCCTCTGCCCCGAAAGAAAGAAAGAAACAAAAAAAAAAAAAATCATTAGCTACATCACACCTACAGATTCTAGTGTTTTTGATATATATAAATTCTTCTCAAATTGACGCAATTTCTTCTTACTACAAGTCAGCTGATTCACACATACTCTTAAATCAGGCATTAAGCTTCCTAAATTTTTAACACTTATTTTGTCGTCATATGACAACGATGAAAACGGAGCTTTCAATAACTTCTTCACTACATTCATCGTAGTATACTGCCCTAATTTCACTGAGATTAGATACAAAAGGAAATGAAAGTAGAAAAGAGCACTACATTGAAATGTTCAGGAACAAAGCTTCGCAAAAATACAAAATACAGCAGTTATCCTGTGCAGAACCAAAGCTACCAAGCACACAACACGTTGATCTTTTTTCCATGAGCAGAGAAGAAATAATACCTGAGGTAACAAGACAAGAAGGTAAGATTTCTATTTTGCTTGTATCAAATAGAAATAGTTGAAAATGGTATGTAATATCTAGTTAGAAAGTACCTAGCTTAGAAACGCTACAATACAAACAAATGATTCAGGAGTCACGTGACACAATTCCAGGACTTCTGCGTCGTGTCAAAACAAAATCTCCTGTGGAGCCTGCCTCAACCGTGGCACAATATGTTAGTTGTTTCTCCTTACTTTCATCTTGATCCCAACTAACTTGCATACACAGAAATCAGTTTTAAGGCCCGTCAGAAGAGCCAAATCACAGCGTGACTTAAACCAACTTCTCGTAAGCAATGCAAAAGCAGCAATTAAAGTTGTATTACTTTTTACATTATTGATGGTAGCACCATGGCACATTGGCTTTTCACCAGCGGCCGACGCTGCGCGACAGATAATATTTTGTGCAGGTTTCTCTTTCGGCATATTGCCTTTTAAGGTTAGTAATTAGAATAGCCAGTAACTTTCAATCGAGTGAAAAGGTATTTCATGCAAGTGTTTCTCGAATGTCCGTAAAACACTTTTAAGAAATACTGGAAAAGAAAACTGAAAAATACATAAACAAATAACTAATACAAGCTGCTTCTAATTAAAAAAAAAAAAAAAATGATATTTAAAGAACTGAATATACTCTTTTCTGACGAACTTCACTATCTTCTCTACTGAATGTCGAATCGTCAAAGGTACCTAGAAAATCAGTAGCAAAATTATCAACTTTCTGATGTGGATGTCACGTACCTCATCATTTTACTTAACTTATATCAAAATATTTCGCCATTTCTTAAAATAGAAATCAAAATTTTATCATTTCTGAATTAAAAGAATCATCAAACATCCTTTCAGCATCTTTAATCTTGAAGAGAAACTACGCCACTATGCTACAGTATGTCAGATCTGCTGTGGAATCGTCTATTGGTTTAAAATGGACTGTGGTTTAATACACTAAAATCGGTACAAAACAATGAAAGTCTTTAGATAAATGGAAAGAAATGATAGATATGATTAATATACCTATACAATGAAATACAGTCAAACGAAGAAAAAAAATTGAGATCTTTCGTTCTTACCTCCATCAGCCATTCTATGAACTTCAACTTCCTTGAAGGATTCATTCATAACCAGAAAGTACGAATTTGGACCCGATTTAGTTGCTTGGACCTTGTATTTCACCCCATCGTTTATTAGCTCCACATCAACTGTATTTTCTAACGTGTTCGCTGCCTGAATTTGTCCTCTAAAATAAAAACGTTCACAGAAAATATATCCCCACAATTATACTGAACAAAAAGCTATAATCTTTTAGCTTGGGTATTTTCATTCTAAGCATTGGTAAGGTGAATTAATAAACCAAAAATAAACATTTCTCTCTCTTATCTATCCTAATTCTCAACAAGAATACACAAGCAACAGACTTCTTTTATTATTAGTATTTGAAAAGATAACTTTGAAATAGATATATACCTAAATGAAGTATGTACTTGCATCGTAATTATTGACATGATATATTACCAAAAAAAAAAAAAAGTATTTTGTCTCGAATAATCTTGCTCGACATCTGGAATGCATATATGTAATACAGAAGCATTATTAAAGTTTTATATATCAGGTTGTCGTGTCGTGTCTATTGAGCCTTTTCGTACGAGATGGCGTTAGTGTCTGAAGTATCGGGGTATATAAATCCCACTGGCTCAGGGCTAACGTAATTTTGACACCTGACAGCTAAAGCTAATAGATGTGCAAAAAATTTAATTCTTATATTCAGATTAAGATATTACGCGGCGAAGATAAGCGAACGTTTTACAAATCTGCATTCTATGTTACAATTTTACTTCGATAAACGCGAAAATGATGTACAGGCCTGTAAAGGAATGCGTGCTGTTTATGTACAAAACACATTATCAAAAGCAACAGACAAAATATAATTCAGTCGTTCTCGCTCTGGAACTTTCAATGTCCAAGATGCTGCTTGCACTGGTCGGCAAATTACTGCAAAAGTGGATGATATTCTGGCAAAAGTCAAGGACTAGAAGAAGAGTACGCAGCCACAATATAGCCAATGACCTAACCATCCATCACAAAACAATGTTAAACCATTTGGAAAACGCTGGGTGCAAAAACAACCTCGACGTCACTTACATAATCTGACATTTATCAAGAACTTATTTTCAATCGAATTTCCATCTGCGAGTGTCTATTAAATTAGCGTAATCGAGCAATTTCTGAAGCACTTATTCACGAGTCATGAAAGTGGGTAACCTACGAGAACAATGTGCGAAAAATATTCCAGTCAAAGCGAGGAGAAGCTCTATAGTCTTGGGCAAAGGGCACTATGATGCCCGAGAAAATTATGCTATGCATTTTGTGGAACTGCAAGGGCACTGTGCGTTAAAAGCTTGTGCCGCCGAGCAGAACGATATATTCAGACCTACACAGGGTACAAATAGCACTTGTGCATCTAGTAATTTGAAAGAAATGGCCAGAACTGGTCAAGAGAAAGGCTGTCGTATATCACGCTGTGCACGCAAGACCGCATACATTTTTCGAGACCTGTCACAAAATAAGGACTTGAGATGGTAAATTTTCATTCACCCATCGTATTGCCCGGACATGTGTATGTCCGACTAACTAGTTTCAGTCTCTGCAGAGCTCTCTGAATGGCCTTAAGTTAGTTTCAAAGAAGGGCTATGAAAACACACGTCACAATTTATTTATAAGAATTCACGGAACTTCTATAGCTATAGTATTATAGTGTTGTCAAAGAAATAGCAAAACATCACCGAGCAAAATGGTGTGTATGTGGTTTCATAATGTTATTTTCAAACAACAATAAATATATTCCCAATTCTGACTTCTCGAAGTTCGATACATTTTAGATAAGCTCATTTATAGAGAGAGGCTGATATAATTCTAACTGAAGTCGTAACCCATTTAAAATACCCCAACCAAGCCATCATCAAGAACGTCCGATGCGACACTCACTGGTATAGTTTCCATTCCAACAGGATTATCTTATTCCAATACTGGTTGTGGTCTTTCCAAACACCATTTAACGTGCAAACCCGACGTAGCGAAAGGCGAAAGGCACAAGGCACAAAAAGAGTCCAAAAGAACAGTAATCCATGGGAATACTAAATGCACCCCTAACGAGAACTTCCTCAAACGGAATAGCATGTAGACCATTTGCAGCTGAGAAGCGTCGGTAAGTGGGTACTGTTTTGACCTTATGGTTTAAAGTTTTGTCCTAGTGCAATTCAATATGATGGGTATCTTCGTCACACAATGTTGGTATTTTGTCTGTTTGAACTGGAAATAGGGCACAACATTAATTTATTATTATTATTATTGTTATTATTATTATTATTTAGAACCTTAAGAATCTTGAGTTCTCATCTATAGTAAAAACCAGTAATAACCATAACAATCGAGAAACTTTACTTCCATTTTCGCTATGAGCTTTTCTCTATAGCAAAAGCCAGTAACGACTATACAACATTTCGAGACTTTCTCTCCACTTTCGCACAAATTGATATTTTTATTTTTTATTTAATTTTTTTTTTTTTAAACAGCTCTGTTGGTGATGGACCAAACACTTTCACAGTGACTATTTTAGATGAAAATAGTCAGGTAAAATTTTATTTTTCAATTCTTGAACGAATGTATGTTTCATTAGTTTTGTCGCAGCATCTCCATCAAATAATACATTTGTTGGAAGAAGTTCGTGGGACAGCATGCTTTTAACAGATTCCTCCTTTGTTCTGCCACATTTTGTCTTGTGGACGTGAAGAAGTGCTTTAATTTAAACCACTAATCGAGTTCTTTTAGTTGCTAGTTGTGGGACCCTCTTTCAATTAAGGTGCGAAAGATTAGATTTATTAATTATCTCAATGATTTTAGTTTCACTATGCATTTCTCGTGCTTCAGGTGGTGTGTAATTCACACCAATGCACAGTGGTCCAGGAACCCGAAAAAAATGGCCAAAAATATTTTTTTCAAACATAGATGGAATGTGCGCTATATAGTTTTAAGAAGCCAAATATCTGGGGAGTACAAAATCCCTGCCATGGACATTTGTAGCCCCTCAACAGACATCCAGAACCATCTAAATTGTACCAATGTATGCTAGTGATTTGTCGCATTTTGTATTGAGATAAAGGCGGCGTTGTTTTGGAATTTGTGTACCTGTACACACTGAATACGGACATGATATTTTTAATTCTAATATGCATATAGACATTCATCTTTTCAATAACAAAGACATTTGTTGGATATATGCGTGCACCATGCGATAGATGGTTCTGGATGGATACCCATGGATAGATGGGTAATTGTACCACTGCGTCCGTTAGAAATTAATTGTAAGCTGAAAACAGGTTTTTGGTATGCAAAATTTGTTACACCTCGTTACACGCTCATTTCTTGTTCCGAACCTAGAATAATATTCCCTTGAGATGAGAAGAAAGAAAGAACTTGTCCGTTTTTGCCCCTTTCGTAGAAAAGTAAGGTTATATATGAATAGGTGTACTATAAAACGAAAAATAGTGAAAGCTGCATTAGTAGAATGTTTGAAAACAAATGTAATTGCAACAAGAAGTATCATGATGAGCATTGTTATTCTGTCATTTCAGATCCAAAATGGAGTTTTGACGCAAAAGAAGAGACCTGTATTCCTGCTGCTGCACTCCATGAGTGGAGAATGGGAAGGGCAACGGAACCAACTTGTAAACCACGTTCTAGAAGAAGTGAAAGCCAAGGACGGATAAAGAAAGACAAACTATTCAGCACGACATTACTGTATTTGTTACTCGTGCATTTCGACGATTGGACAAGGTGCATCGCATGACGAACCGTTTCTTGCTGAAATATGCAACATAGCTGGACGAAAACGTTATTCTCGTGGAGAAGGAGAAGCGTGTGTCACCACCTAAGGGGAGACGGAATGTTTCTTTTGAGTACGGCAGTGAACGATCACGTAGAAGGGAGACAGAAAACTTAAGAAAGTCTCACACTAGCTGTATCCTGGCAAAAGTTACCACTATGAAGTTAAGAGAAGAAGAAAGGTGTAACAAGTGAGGCTACTGGAAGAAAGTCTGAGATCTCCGAGTAGGAGAAAGAAAATAAGAGTAGCATGGATACTTAGACAACATGAGGTTTCGGATCAGGAACTCGAGTATACACCCTGATGCAGCACTTGCGCTCTTCCTGGAGGGTGACATGACTTAACACGAATATCAGCTTATTGGTCTGATGCAAAGGATTTACAGCATGATATCTACCCAAACTACAACAAACTGTTAGAGTCAAAAAAGAATGTCATCCACACGGACTACAAGTGTCTGAATTAGTTGCAGAGATTCCACTTCAGGAACTCTTGAATCAGACAACTCAACGCTTAGCTATCGTCTAGGAAGAGGTCCTCATTCAGAACTTCACCCCAAAATAGGTATTTATAACAAAGTGGGGTTGTGATGGCAGAAACGGGCATTCTCAATAAAAATACGTGTCAACCGATAAAACTTTATCTGACTCTGATATGTTCCTGACATCCATCGTTCCACTTCAGTTGCTCGCGATCATGCAAGATCAACTAAGAGTCGTTATCTGGCACAATCCACGTGCACCATCTACCCGATTTTGTTAAGCAGTACGGATACAGCTGAAGGAGGAAACGAAACAGGTCGCTGCAGATTACAATAGCCGATCAGGTTACCATCAACTTGAACTGACTATGATAGATCGGAAGATTTGTAACACACTCACTAACACATCGAGTCAAAAGTGTTATGTATGTGGTGCTATTCAAAAATACATGAATGACTTAAACAGGAAGACAGAGGAAAATCCTGTCTCAAATATGGACTCTCCACGCCCCACGCTTGGATTCAATTTATGAAATGGCTTCTGCATGTATCACATCGTTTTCGATATACAATCATGGCAGGTTAGGGGAGAAGAGAATAAATCTATGGCAGAACAACGGAAGAAACAAGTTCAACGGCAAATAAAGGAAGCACTCGGCATCATGGTGGTTCAGGCACAGCCCGGAGTTTCGGGGAAAACAAATGACGGAAACACACCGAAATTCCTTGACCATCCTGATCAGGTTGCAAACATAACCGACCTGTGAGTTGATCTCATCAAGAAATGTGCTTTCATTTTACAAACCATGTCAAGCGGTTACACCATCAACACACAGAAATTTCAAACATACGCATTAGAGACAGCGCAGCTCTACATACGGCAGTATCCCAGGTACTTCATGCCTGCGTCTGTGAACAAGGTGCTTGTTCACGATGCGGCCATCATCTCTGACACCCATCTGCGTATTGGACAGATGTCAGAAGAAGCTCGCAACAAGCATCTGAAGCAATTTCGGGAGCAGCATGTCAGGAAGAGCTCAAGGGAGCTTACCATGCGAGATGTGATGCAACGCCTTCTCGTTACCTCTGATGCGTCATAAAATGATACCCAGACAAAAACAAAAGCCACTATCATGAGAAGTACTACGAATGCTTGAAGCTCCACGGACATTCATGGTCCATGTCACAGATGTTAGTGAAGAGGACTCAAACTGAGGTTATACTGTATTTTTCTTATATACATATTATACGTTACTTCTATGCACACGGTCACAATATTCTTTCAGACACTTCCTATCATCTCTTTTTTGGTATTTCTAATGATTTCAAACCACACATGCAGTTCATGAGGCTTATCTGATTTTTGACCAGGTTTTCGGGGTTTCTGGATCACTGTGCAATGTGGAACAATAATTAGTAATCGTGTATTTCATCGTTATCCATATGCCGTTTTGTGACAAAATTATACAGTCACATAGGCTCAGCCATTTAAAGGATTTCCTCATTGTTGTATAAATGAAAAGGTTCTCAGCATTTCTATTAAAACATTCCCCTCCTCTTTCCACACATTTATGGCGAGAAAAAGTTTTACGATGGTCCATTAATATAAAATTATTCATCTCTCCGCTAATATTGGAAATGCAAAGCAGTTTGTGATAAACTACCAGCTATTGAGCGTCGCATTCACTTTTACGTGTTTACTTGAAATTTCTTTGAAGCATTGCTGTGGTCTCTGAGAAGTTTGTTCTAATTTCACATCAGGAGCCACAGCATTCAATCACCTCTCTTTGTCTTTGACCACAACGGGTCCTTGGAAGAATTTGCTGTAAAGGTACTTGTTTTCTACTTCTAGATATTTCTTCCTCCTTCCAAATATCGAATTCATACAACTCATAATTTATACAATCAAGTTTACATAACAGAAATCAGTGAATCCACAGACTTTACGCGCAGCTCCCAGTCACCTTTCTGCTCAGCATGTATTAAGTTCTCCATTAGACCAATTCCAATGAAAAGTGCATTTCTTTTGCGAAGCTCTGACTTATTCTCGTATACTTTTATGAATTCTTCAAACTTCGCTCTCACGCTTTGTGATATTGGACAAAGTGCACTGAATGTTGCCTGGCTTTGCACTGTATCCATTGAATGAAGTGCTTCTTGAGCTTTGCACATTTCTTTCGTAACACCTGCAAAATCTAATTTGTCGTTCTTATTCCGGAAGGCTATTCAACGCAATGTTTTTATAGCCTCAGAGATAATGAGCATATCCCGTAACGAGTTACAATCAAAACGGACTGCACAGTTTAGCTTCTACAGATTTCAGTCTCAATGAGTGCATCTATATGTAACACCAACTCACATGACTTCCTGCACACCGCAAGGCAACTTTTGTCATGTGGAAGAGGACATCATTGGACGAAAATGAGCAAATTCTTCTGGATTGCTTATACACATTCAAAGACAATGTGGAAAGCACCTTCATCACAGAATATTGGTAGGATTTGTTGGTCTTCAAGCTAAGTATGCACATTTAGTTTTATTGATTTATTTGAGACGCTGTGTATACTGTTCAGAAGTTTGTGACAGATAATATCAAAAATAGAAAACCTAACTTCCTCACTGGGACGGTACTCTGGGATATCAGACCATGAATTCCAGATCATAGAGGAGCTAGCTTGTCAAGGTCGTTCAGTCCATACCCAATAAGAGAAATTACATATTCAGTTTCCTTGGTTTTATGAACTGCAGTATCAGAGACTACATGACGCACATCCTTAGCCACTAAAGCTTTCCGGTAGATTATGGCATGTTGTTGGCTTGTGAAGTTTACAATATTTATCTACTTGTATTCATGATTAATATTCATTCTGTTATCAAATGTTGTTTGCCATATACATTAAAAGGATTAAAATCAATTTTCATTTCGTATATTTTGATAAATGCATGTTCTGCCTTTATTATAACCTCCATCAAAAAATACTGTATTATGCTTTCTTATACAATAGCCGCCATTTTGGAAAATGTAAATAGGGTTGCTCTCATAGGTTCCTTTCTATGGTTATAAGACTACTTATAAAATGAGAAACTATGTTTGACAAGAGATGTTAAGTGTAGGTCTCACGATTCACGAAATATTAAGCTACCAATAAAATACACCCGGCATTTTGAAACAAATGCATCCAAAATATAATTCGCACGGATAAGAAATGTCTACCCAAGCTAAACTAATTCAATACTGATTCAAAATCAGAAATCAAACATGGAATTCTGTGGTCCACCATTTTTTAAAGGAATTATACCATGGGCGCAGGACAATGTTAGCAACAGTAGTAGGGACGCCCGTATGGCGAAGTTTGGACTTTGACCTCAGCGCCCTTTGTGACGTTATAGGTCAAAGGTCAATGCCCTTGGCCTGAAGTCAATGACCTAGGGGTACTTAGGGCAATTCCCTCTAGATTTTGGAAGGGGTACATAGGATCACCCTACTTAATTTTTGGAAATTGCCAAATTTAAAAATTTGGTCTAGTAGCCTAGGACCATGGTATGTATCACTATTAGTATTGGGAGTCTATCTCGTTCCCTTTTATGGGTAAAAAATTGCCAAAAAGTTAAATTTCGGAGATTTTTGACATAATTTATCCAGATTGATGAGGTTTAATTACCTTATATAGTTATATGGGCGTATACAGGGGTTCATTCCCTTTCATAAGACATGGGTATATTGATGCACCCCTTTAAAAATTTAGGAGGGGTACCTTGGCTCACCCCGTCAATTTTAGAAATTGTTCAATATAAGCATTTGGTATCATAGTACAGTACCTTAATATATATCATAATAAATTTGTGTGGTCCATCTCGTTCTCTTTCATGGGTACAAAATTGTTGAAAATTAGTACGACCACGTGTTTGGCTTTTGGACCAATTTACCACCTTAGATGAGTTCATATTACCTTATATGATTATATGGATATGTATAGGGGTCCATTCTTTTACATAAGGAGCTCCTTTGTGGCTAAGCGGTTAGCGTACGCGCCTTTGGAGACCTGGGTTCGATTCCCGACGGGAGCTCATGTGGTTCGGATTCCACGTGAATCAGTCGGTCCACGTCTCATATAGCCTCGCTGCTGAACGGGGCGTTAAACTCAAAATCAACTCAACTTTTACATAAGATATTGTTACATTGGTGCACACCTTTAAAAATTTGAGAGGGGTACCATGGCCCACCCCTTTAATTTTGGAAATTGTTTAATTTAAGCATTCGGTATAATAGTACAGGATCTTAATATAAATCACCATAAAATTGGATGGTCCATCTCGTTCCCTTTTATGGGTACAAAATTGTTGAAAATTAGTACGGCCACGTGTTTGGTTTTTGGACCTATTTACACCCTTGGATGAGTTCCTATTACCTTATATGATTATATGGATATGTATAGGGGTCCATTCTTTTACATAAGATATGGTTACATTGGTGCACCCCTTTAAAAATTTGGGAGGGGTACCTTGGCCCACCCCTTCAATTTTGGAAATTGTTCAATTTAAACATTTGGTATTACGAATAATTTAGGTGGTCCACCTCGTTCCCTTTTATGGGTAAAAAATTGCCAAAATATAAACGTAAGCAATACGCTGTACCACGTGTTTGGTTTTGACCTAAGTCATTCCCTTTTATGTGGTCCTATTATCTTATATGATTATATGGGTATGTATAGGGGTCAATTATCTTACATAAGACCTACGTATATTAGTGCACTCTTCTTAAAATTTGGGAGGGGTACCTTGGCCCACCCTCTAAATTTCGGAATTTGTTTAATTTAAAAATTTGGTATCATGGTATTGACCCCAATATGTATTACTATAAATTTGGGTGATCTATCACGTTCCCTTTCATGGGTAAAAAATTGCTAAAAAATCAATTTTCGGAGGTTATTGACCCCCTTCCTTTGATGAGGTCTTATTACCTTATATGATTATATGGGTATGTATAGGGTCTATTTTGACCTTTGACCTATGACGTCACAAAGGGCACTGAGGTCAAAGTCCAAACTTCGCCATACGGGCACCCCTCTACTGCAACGATTGTTATTGAGTGTTCAGACTTATTAAACGCACAAAGAATAAACGTGACATTTGTTATTATTACTTTATTTTATTTTTACTATTAATAAGTTTTAGTATTACTTTATTTTTTTAAATTCATACCTCAAGAAGAGACATCTTAGATGGTGAAAAGGACGGTGAGTTCGTTACACTTACGGTCGTCGGGTGGCAGGGGACGGAGATGTAATGGTGTGGACCGAAGTTGGGGACTACCATCTCACTACAGACGTGTTCAAATTATAAGGCTCACGCTCGAAAAATGCAAAGCGGATGTTGCAGTCCTAATTTCGGAGTTCTAGAACATGTAATTTAATGGTTAAGCCACTCATACAGGATCCTTCATTTGTTTACTGCATAGTTGAAGTGGTGATGTCACCGCTGAACAGCAGATGGCGTTAGTGGGGGAAGGGGAGTTCTGAAAGTCGTGTTTTAGTTGTAGACAGCTATTCTGGTTTTTATCAACAAGTTACAGTCTACAGTGTTGTGGTTGCAGTCATAAGCAGTTACGACATTCAAAGCGTTGAACAGTTCGAATGGACCAGTTCAAAATGATCGTGACGTGTTTGTATATTAATCTTTTTTTCTGTGAAGTTCTGTAATTGCGGCATAATGGGAAAAGCCAGAGACCTTTTTCCATGTAAAGTGGAAATTATCAAAACATTTCTGGCGGAAGGAAGATATACACAACGACAAATTGCTAGTAAAGTTGGGGTAGAGCAAAAATCTGTGAGTAGAATATCTGTTGCAATGAGCAAGAAGCAAATATATCAACAAAATAAGGCTTGAAAGTCAGGGCGAAAACCAAAGTTATCGTTAAGAGGTATCAGAAAACTAAAAAGATTGGCTCGGAGAAACACAAACCAACTTCCAGAGACTTAAACATAAAAATGGCTAAGTATGGTGCAGACATTTCGCCTAAAAGTGTTAGAAGGATTCTTTGTACTGAGGGAATAAAAGCAAACAGCCCAAGAAAGAGAACACAAATTACTCCCATCATGGCAAAGAAGCGCCTCGAATGGGCACGAGGCCTAGAACATGGACTGCTGATGATTGGAGAATAGTGCTTCGGTGATGAATTATGTGTCTTCGTGTTTGATGAATGTTCACAATATGTGCGACGTCGACCTGAGGATGAATTGAAGTTGCAATGTCTCCAACAAACCGTGAAGCATCCTACTTCAGTCATGGTCAGGGATGTGATGTCTGTATTCGGGGCTGGGAGTCTGTACATATTAGAGGGAACAATGAAACACGACCAATACCTACAAGTTCTTCAAGAAGAACTGCTTCCCCAAACTACAGTCTGGTTTGATGACGCACACTTCATCTTTATGCATGATGGAGACCCATGCCACCGGTCCAAAACTGTGACAAAATTTTTCGGGTACAACGAAATTAGTGTTCTTCCGTGGCCGGGCAATAGACCTGATATGAATCCGATTGAAAACCTTTGGAGCTTCATGAAGGTAAAGCTAACGAAGAAGCACATTACAACCAAACATCAATTGATCGAGGAGCTTAACAACTGGTGGTATCATGATGCTGAATTGAAGGCAAAATGTGTTAAACTCCTAGATAGCATGCCACAAAGGATAGAAGACTTAATAAAGAATAAGGGATTTCATACGAAATATTAATCTTTGTGTGAGAGATCATTTTCTTGTAAGTATTCGATTTCATTGTTTGTTTCCAATTTGGATATACACACTGTATAGAATTCGAATGTCACGTACGCATATGATTTATTGATATTGAAAAACATGCGACACACCCACTAGAAATTAGGACAGTTACAAAGCAATAATTTGGACTAAGTTCGAACGTGTTTTGTCACATAATATTGTAGGAACAATAAAAAATTCAGAAACTGAATGTTGAGTCCAATAATTTGAACACGCCTGTAGTTCATAACAACGAGGGTGGGTGACTCAGCACCAAATGTAATAAATGCGGAGTGTACTTTTCAAACTCTGAGTTAAAATTTAAAGGGAAGTAGGCTATTAGTCCGAAACACGGCGAATTGAACAGCCTCAGGGAACAGAAATAGCAGGTTGTGGCGCCGCGGGCACCACATGGGAGGCAGAAAGATGTATATGGTACCGAATGTGCCAACGAGGCTAGATTTGGGAGGCAGGGCGCTCAAGTACAACATGGCAGAGCCACCTAATAATACTAATACTAATGCCAATAATAACAAATAATAATTATAAATAACAACATAATAATAATAAAAAACTCAATTTAACAATGATGATCGAAGTAGAATTTTCTCTTACATTCCAAAAATATTTTTTTATATACAATAAATATTAGTATTACCTTTCCAACGATGACTGAAAGTTTTGAAATGCATTTAGAATAGTTTGATCTGCAACGTGTAAAGCTCCACATACAACACTTAAAATGGTATCCGGCTTCTCCGCTTGCACCCTCTCAGCAATTAAAATATCTAACCAGCTCGTGTCTATTTTGTTCTGCTGAAAACTTTCAGTTTCTAGTAACGTTATAAGGTACTCAACAGTTGTACGAAAATCTCCTCTTATTGATAATTCTTTCAGGGCAATTACCAAATTCCTTAAAAAATAAAAATAAATGAATATATAAGTATTATACTCACAATTATATTTATATAAAATAAAATATGCAAAGATTGAATAGACAATTATAAGAACACCAAAAGATGTTTTTATAACGAAAAAGTTCTGCGAACGACAACATGAAACAATATTACTATTTGAGAAAACAGTGGACTTATATTTTCTAACCAACTATGGTACCTTTATTCCTCTTTTTCATTCCGAATGTTACAGAAAAATGCATCAAGTAACGGTTACGATGCGAAAAATGTAATCCATCATATAAAAATTAAATCAGTTCTCAGCGCTTATAAAGTTTGTTGAAGTTGTTCTGAAGACACAGCTTCCTTTACTGACTGATTATAATAGGAACTAAGGTATAAGTTTCTCCAACACACTGGACACACATTTTGTTACAATGTCGTGTTTGTGATCAGGATTCGGGAAATTAAGCTGGTGAAATAAACTGTTACTGCTACATAGATATCCCAAGAGTTAGACACTGATGGCTTTAAAAGGAAGGGATAAGAATATCGTATTTTGAATAGTATGTATACGCAGAGTAAATAGTTTTACTAACTAGTTCTAGATGCCAATTTACCTGCAAAAACAATAAAAAAAAAAAAAAAATAAGAAGGAAATTTATAAAGAAGTCTATATTGTTCAGTTAGTCGAGCTTGGAATATCAGATAAATAAGTATAAGTGGGGAAAGGAGGGAAGAAGGTGTTAAAATAATTGTGACAATGACAAAAAAAACGAGTAATTAACTTATTAATTGTTTGTTTTGGTGCTGTTTAAACTGAAGAAAAAGAAGAACAAAGAAGAAAATTTAAGGATTTTCAACACATTGATGAAGGAAGTGTCTTACCACTAAATATCATATAGCAAATAGCATAATCCGTGTACATCAAAAGGTAAGAGATATAATACTTTCAGTTGTGATACAATGTAAACTATAAACATTACAAAGTTGTAAGTCTTCGAAAATAATTATCTTCGTTAGTAACACGTCACAAGATCAAACATTTGCTTTTCAACCAACATGACAAAATTAGCATCTTTAGTTCTACTATCAATTAAATTATTGCTGCTTGCAATTTGTTTTATGTGTGTGATATGAAACTGAACACTATACTGTATGAACTTCAAATATTGTTTGACTAGTGTCACATTAAGTCATAATTTATTCATACTGTTTAATAACATCATTCTTCTTGTGAAACCAATTTTTGCCGGGAGAGAGAGGATCTTCCGTTGATATGTTTTAAACAATACCGTCACCGAAGTTCGGTAAGCAATTCAAGTTTATTATAAGTTATTGAGCATATCGAACACATTATAATAATATATCAACAACCTGAATAATATTCCATTAATGCTCTATATAGATATTAGTTTCGCATGTTTGGATATTTACAAAATTTTTATAACGACTACATTTTTTTCGTCAGAATTGCACTAATTTACAGAATACATACAATTATCAGAACGTCAAAATATATAAAATTTAAACAAATGTACATTACATTAATGCATTTTTAGCCAAAATTTAAAGTATTTTCCACGGGTATTCTTCGTCCGAGTGAAGGCTTAAGACTATATTTTACGCTTGTTTTCTAATAGTTTTACTGTAACAAACAGTGGTGTAATATATGTATTATATATACATCCAGGTATATAATTTTTGCAATATATTTTAAATAATTAGCGCACTAAGTCCTCTAAATCACACCTACTCTATACTTTTCAGCATCTAGCGCTGTCATTATCTACGTTGCACATGTCTTTCAATTCTTCTATGTACTATGTAAGTTCGAATTCCTCTATGTACACTTCTCCAAAACATAGTTGCAGGTGTAAAGTTTTCTAAGTCCCTTAGAGTTGTCAGTTTGGTAACAACGCATTCCAAGCAATAGGAGGGGAAATGAAGGAAAAAATATACAGAGATTTCCGAACACAGCTCACAATTTGATGTTTTAAATATTCAGTTTTTCTCTTGTTACTTAACGTAATGATACTTTTAGAACAAAATAGTACCCTGGCAAATGCAGATTTTTTTTTAAAAGCAATGCACATGCTTTTCTACCCAAAGGAGAAACAAAAATTTCTGAAAAAACAAGGTTGTTAAGGAGTTCATTATCTGTCAAGAGAACTGGAAAAAAAGCTTTTATTAGCCATGCGAAAGTGGTTTGTTTTTATGTGTTGTAATAGTTTTGGACCTGGTTCGAATCCCATCGCGTGACTATTTTTTTCATTTTTCTGTTATTACTGTCGTACAGTATTTTTTTTTAATTATATGTATTACACGAGAGCGATAGATAACTTTCTAATTAACCAAAAATAAGAAGTCACACAGGTGTAAATTATTTCCCAATGTAATTCCTCCTTAGTGCAAGTCACTTCTTACATCGATTCGTAAGATTTTCGTAAACCTGAAGGAAAAGAAAAAAGAAAAGAAAACGGAGTTCAAGCATTCAGGAAATCACTATCACGCATAATAACGTCTCCATCACTATTAGAGTGTAGTCCATTATTATCCTCGTTTTTATCCTATTCGACCTTGAGTAATACTTTTTTCGTCAGTTTCTACATTGATTACCATTAATAAACACACTAACAGGTAGCTAGTAATTTACTCTCTCAGTTAACAGTACTGATATGACTACAAAATATTAAATGGATTTCTAAGAAATCGACTGACTATCATTATCATTATCAATATCATTATTATCATTATCATTATCATTATGACTATTACTGTTTTTTTAATCGCCTTGTGTTGATTATTTGACCCAAGAGGATTAACCAAAAAAAAAAAAAAAAAAAAAAAACTGTTCGTCGTACTCTTCCTTTTAAGTAAATCCTGCATCAATTAAATTTTATAAATTTATTTATTCTTCATTTCGAATAGAAATCAGTAAGCCCGTTCAATCATTGCTATGTCATGGATGTTCTTATGCATTTATTATTATTATTATTATTGGCTTTAAAAACTGCATTTTCTTAGACGCAGTTTGAACAGAAATGGTTAGAACAATGCAGCAGGTTACTGTTCAGTTCGACAATAATTGGGCTGATCGTTCAATTCCTAAGGTAACGTAATAAGTTATCAGCAACTTTTATTATTGTCAAATCAGCAAGTTATCCTGTTTTATTGAACATAGGACAACCAAATTTAGAGTTTAATAGTCTACAAATTCTTATTTGGGGGTCGTTCCCTATCGATCTTCGCAAAATTCTGGACAGCAACATAACGCTAAAGTTGCAAGTAACTACTATGCTAATTATTGCAAACTAAATCGCATACTTCGTGCTGCATTAACGCAAACAGTTACGAAATGAGCATGTTAGTCCAAATGAATTTTGCAACAAATTTTCGTCGTGTTAAAGCTTAAGCTGGATATACACTACAGTCATTTATCTTTCATGAAGCTATTGTTAACTATATGAAGAAGTATCGCGACATAAACTGAAAAGTGATGTTATTCCTCTCTACTACCATAGTGATCGTCATATATATATATATATATATATATATATATTTCTAAACAAACGTGTGAAGTGATACGCGTATTGTGATGTCTACAACAAACAGGAATAAAAGATGCAACATTATTGGCGTTCATAGACTTCTTTGACGATAGAGTAAATTTGATGAAAGAGTACTGATTACGAATGTGAAGATCACTATAGAAAATTTACGAATAAAATATAGTAATTAAAAAAAGAAACAGTACTGCGTGACGAACATACTTCTGCAGACGCCACATGTTTAAAGACAGCGATAAGATAGAAATCGCATAATTAACGCTAGCGCCATTATCATGCAATCCACCGTAAAGGACAACAAATATGCAAATATAATAAACTCTCTAACGTTTATATTGATGAGCTGTTGGTACACATAAAATAGTGTAAATATAGATTTTTTTTTAAAAGAAAAAGCATTACAAACTTTTAGAATAATCCCAATTATATTTATTGTGCTCATACTTCACAATGTGCATAATTAATAACTACAAAATTACAATACTATTAGGCTTGTAGACATATCTGTGCTGAAAAATTACTAGCAGTGTAGCCACATGTGTTGACAGCACTTTTCTATATAAACCAATTGCTGATAGATGGACATGCATTAGACTTTTGCTGCTTTTCACTATTTTAAAAAGAAAATCCGTATCAATATTCATCATACACATAATAACAGCTATTTAACATACATTTTACGTAATCACTGTTTTTTTCTTAATTTTAATTTTAAAAATATAACCAAGTCTTTAAAAATATGTACAACAATTTCGTTTACTCAGTGTTTGCAATCCGGATTTTAACATATCACTATTTTCGCTTATTTAAGTTCCTAGCCCGTGTTGTTTAGGAAAGAAAATAGCTATATTTAGGAAATAAAACGGCTATCACCACAGCAACAAGAAAGATGCGACGTCACACTATTTCAGCCAATTAATTGTAACACTTGTAAATGTGTTTTACAAAATGATGTTTCACGATCTCTATATGTATATATATATATTTTACTTTCAAGATTAAATCATGAAAAGTAAATTTATACTTTTCTTAAATAGCTTATGGCGTCCTATGACACCCCTTCCCATGTAACGTGGGGTCCGGGGCAAATGATCTACTCACAATACGGCCCTTCCTATTCAAATTACACTCTTTAAGGACCTGTAAAACACTCTCCACAGATATAACTAATTTAATATTTGGCACCAGCTCTTCCAAAGGATGACCCGTCAAGGAATGCAAACAATAGCCAAGTAGGTTCGTTGTTAATATATTAGACCTTTCTACGGGGCCCCTGCGCGCCGTAGTATCAGGAATATCGGCGTTCTTGGCAAACGCGCTTATATTTTGTCACTGGGCAAAAGTCTAACTATAGGTTTACCTTGTGTAGGGTATGGGTTGGTTTGATTTACTTTTTAAAAATAAGTATAAGCGAACACTAGTTAAAATTCAGAAATATTTTGTGTAAAAAATATTACTTAAAAGCGTGTAATTACATTTAAAAATTCGCGGTAAGTATATATATATATATATATATATATATATATATATATGGCGGGTAGGTGTGTAAAGTCAAAAATTAGTGTTTTAGAGAAATCAGTTCATTTTTTCTCTAAATTTCTGAAGAAAAAAAAGTTCAGGCATAAATTCAAAATCCGGTTTTGGGAAAATGATTAACTATTGTAGCTCTTCATGTTAATAGGGCTGCTTTTTCGATTTATTCTGAAACCCAAAACTGGATTTTTAGATTTATATTTGAACTTTCAAAAGCGACTTGTCTAACACTAACTTTTGACTTAACGCACTTTACACATCCACTCGCCAAATATGGAGTGATTTGTAGGGAGTGTTACTTTCTGAACATTGTAGGCCGAAGTTGTACTAGATTTCTACCTCTCGATTGTAATAGAAATTTAGAGTGAAGACGGAATAATAATCTTGAGATACTTAGTTGAGTGAAGAAAGGTACTTCTTGCTATCTACTACTGTTTTTACTCTGAAGTGATCAACGTTAAAACTGAAAGTGGTAATTTCTGCCACAGGAAACACCTTTTCGCTATCTATTACGGTTCAATGGGGATCAACGTTAAACCCAAATGTGTTTTCTATCTAACGAGGAAACCGATTCAAGTGTGACACGAAATTGTTGACGAGCTTATGCGCGAACAAAGTGTTTTTGTGTACAATTAAACCCATTAGAGGGGAAAACCCTCGACCCCAACCATTCCGGAGATATAAAAGCAAGGTTGGTGCTCCGATATTTTGCGAATTTTCGGCTATGTTGCGAGTGAATATGTTTGAAAATTGCATTAAAACGTTAAGAAAGATGCACTAGGATGGAATAAAAGTGGTGTTGAATATTGAGGTGAGGGGTAGCTTTTATCCAGGACCCGAAAAAAAAAGGAATAACAAACGCCATTGAAACGAAGAACAAAATTGTATGATATTACATGCTAGTATATCATGTCGTCAGTTCGTAGAAAATGAGAAAAGGTGATATAAAAATGTATTAATTACATTGCCACAGGACCAGAGACGTTATTGTGTGAACAAAAATACAATGTTATATTCTGTGCAAAAGTGTTATTGAGAAACAAATTAAATAGTATGAATCATAAACACATATTGTTGCAAACGTAAGTACGACAGTGTGTAGTTGTGTGGCATATATTAAAACGCAATATATGGATCAATAAGCAAAAATAGTATCTTCAACTTATAAAAACGAAAACCGGTACGCCTTTTATACTGTATATCCCATACAGTTCCGATAGAAATTATGAATGTTTGGAAAATTCGGACGGTCATCATTTTTTACATTTTTTATCCTATTTGACTGATGATATCTTTATTCGATTGAGCGTACCAAGAAACCTGAACATAGATATCTGACACGGCTATTTCAGGCAACAATGGAACTCCGATATTTTTCGCCTTCCCAGTCCAAAACATTCTTTCCCTAGAATTTTTTATAGACTCTTCGGTTTTGTAACCCTCATGTCTAAGGCGACATATTACTACAGTTTCGTTGATGCAAGGAATTATTCATTTTTGAAGGACTCTTTTACTTGTAGTAACGCTACATATTCAAAAATTCGCAAAATATCGGGGCACCAGCCTTCCCTTTATTCCTCTATTATATCTCCGGAACGGTTGAGATCGAGGGGTTTTCCCTCTAATAGGTTTAATTGTACACAAAAGCACTTCGTTTGCGCATGAACTCGTCCATAATTTCGTGTCACACTTGAATCGCTTTCCTCATAAAACTTCCGGTTTGAATAAGGGTTTAAGAGGGAACCTATTTCCTATTCTTAGAACGCTAAATCGCTTAAAAAAAAAAAAAAAAAAACTTTAAAAAAACTTTTTTAAAAAGCTTCTCGCTATCGGATCATTTTTGGTCTGTTTAGATCAATACTAAAACTAAAAGTCTTACTCGATCTTTACTGCTTCTAGTTTTAGTAGAAACTAAAGGAGATGAGATGAGATGTTCTTTTGGGATGCTTTAGTGATCAACGTAAAAAACCGGTAATTGTTTATTTCTACTATTGCCGATTTGAACATTGCCTCAGTAACCGAAGTCGATTCCTAACTTTTGATTCTCTACATCAGCGTTTCCCAACCGGTGTGCCGCGATGAACTCGAGGTGGTTGTCTCGTAGTCGTGTATTGTCAAGCTTTTATGCAATTAAGGACCAACTTATTCTATTCTTTCTGTCAGAAGAAAGTGAAAATGTCAATTTCCTTAGTGATGATTCTTAGTGCAATACTTTTCTTACCGATATATTCCAAACATTGAATACCCTCAATAAACGCATGCGGGAAAAATTGGAAAATAGCCTAACCTTAAGTGATAAAATTTGCTCATTTAGGGAGAAACTCTCATTTTGGGAGGTCAGAATTAGAAAACAAAACAAATGTGACATTTGATATTACAAAGTCTGTAAAATTTACACAATCCTCTCAACACTCATTTCTAGAGGTCTGCGCGGATATAAAATATCGCATCCGCGTCCACAGCATCTCTATCCGCACCCGCATCCGCAGATAATGAGGTAGCAAATATATAAAACTTACATATTCTATAATAGTCATGATTTCGAAAAATTTTTAAAACACATTTTAAATAGTTATTGAAAAGAGCAATAAAAGGACAACTCTCTCGTGTCATTTCTTGTCCATTTGCTGTCACTGAGTCACAAGCTTCAAACACTTGTATTTTGATTTTAGTTATTTTTCAACCGGTTTTAAAACTTCTAATTCAAAACAAACGTTTCTTAGTGCTCTTCCCACCATCATCACAAATTTCATAGGATTTTTTTAGGTAGGGAAAATATGTAGGAAACCATATCCGCACAGAAGCGAAATATCCGCAGATACCCATTTTGCTGCGGATATCCGCATCCGCGCAGACCTCTACTCATTTCAGACACATTGTCTTTGTTGTGTACCAATGTTGAGAAGTATTTTTCCTACGCTTCAGTTTAATTCATTTGACTGGGTGAGGGACTCCTTTGCGCCTTCTGCCCTACAGTCACCAGAATTAAATGTAAAGGAAAAAGTGAACTGGTCGATGTGAGGAATGACCGAGATTTGAAGCTCCAGCACTCACAAGAAGACAAGGCTTCATTCTGGATTTCTCTCCGGAGAGAATATCCAGTTATTTCTACAAAGTTTATATTCCTTTTTTTACATCCTACTTAAGTAAAGCAGGATTTTCTGCAATGAACACAATTAAGTGTAAGAACGGGTCATAACTGTTAACTCCGGAACACGACATGAGGGCGTGTTTAACAACTATCAGTCCACAACTGAAGAAGATTATGAAAGACATCAAGCTCAAGTTGCACATTAATTTTGCTTCGTGCATCAATTTGTTTCACTTATTTTTGAAAAATTGGAACCTTCATATATTATTATTAAACAATTGCAGACTTCAATGGATATTACTGAAATAATGTTACATTACTAATATTATTAAACAATTCTAACCTTCATAAAATATTTAAAAATTGTAATGTAGATCAATGATGTTAATAAATTATAAGTTTCAAAATGTATTTCTTTTGTGTACATTTTTAACGTTGAAAAAATATTTGTTATAATTGTTATGACCATTATTGCTTCCTTAATGTTGCAGAATATTTTGTAACTTGAAATATGAAAATATTCATTCCTTTCGGTAAAGCGAACATGTATACAAATTACCTACATTTGTGTTATTAAAGTACAAGAGATTAGTTTGTTCGTTATTTAGTGATCTTCCTTCTTAGTGAAAAGTTGGATACAGTTTTCGAAAAAGAAAGTGTATTTTTAAAAACCTGAGTTCTATATTTCAGTGCAATTGTTCTCTATTTTTAAATTAGAATGAAAAATAAGCATAATGATATACCACGGGGAGAAAACCAAGGATCGAGCTTTCTTCCCTGTGAGAAGACGAGCAATCATAGAAAAAAAGACCACGGTATTTTATATTTACGAATAATAATAATAATATATGAATGTGCCGCGAGAATTCAAGTTACACCCGCAGTGTGCCGCAAGTTGAAAAAGGTTGGGAAACGCTGCTCTACATACTGAACACATGTGGTGGTGATCCATGAAATAATCCTTGAGATGTTTTCGTCTTGCGGATAGACGGACACACGGACAGGGTAGATCTATAACGGAGATTTAATGAACCAATCTCCTTAACAAGACTTGTTCCTAATGTTTTAAATCGGCACACCAGAAAGAGTGAGTTAAAGAGTTTCATGAAATCGATGACACATGAAATGTACAGCACATTCACAATACACATTCTCTATGTATTATTATTATTATTATTATTATTATTATTATTATTATTATTATTATTATTAGTAGTAGTAGTAGTAGTAGTAGTAGTAGTAGTAGTAGTAGTAGTAGTAGTAATAGTAGTAGTAGTAGTAGTAGTAGTAGTAGTAGTAGTAGTAGTAGTAGTAGTAGTAGTAGTAGTAGTAGTAGTAGAAGAAGAAGAAGAAGAACAAGAAGAAGAAGACTAACGGAAATAATATATTTACTAGAGATACTAGTACTAGAATTGCATGAAGACGATACTTTGTAGTGCCTATGTTTGAATTTAACAAGCAAGAGCTTATGAAATAAATTAAATGAAATCTTTCAGTTTTACGTATCACCGTTATGCCGCGTAGGGTAAGGAAGATGTACTGGTGAAAATGAATTAAATGATGCAATTAAGAAAGTGGAAAGAAACTAGAGAATTTAGAGAAAATCCACGCACATTGTGTTTGTCCACCATAAAGCCCACTTGGCACGAGCTGGAATCGAACAGGCACCACATGTACCGGACGTCAACGTTCTACCAATCTGTCACCGCGCCTACACCAACACTTTAGTTACTGTTGAAGAACAGGATTATACTATTTGCAGCACTGTAGTGAAATATTAATAATTTATTCTAATTACATTTAAAAAGTTATTATTTAGTTTAGGTCTTATTTCAATTAATAATCATAGACTTTTCAGCTATCAATTAGTACTTACTCTCGTGCTTGTTCCCTATCTTCTCCCCAAGAGAAACAATGGCCGAACTGAGAGTCTGCAAATTCGTGAAGACCACCAGAAGCAGCGACACTAAAATAACCCCATACGTTTTTAGATGATCGGAAATTCAACTCTTGCACAGTTCCAGAGCTTGGTTTAAAACCTAAACACAGAAATTCATACGTATCATTATGAATTATATTTTCCGGTATTTTTTTCCTCCTAAAAAACTAGAATTTATTATTAACAGTAAATTCGTACTTAAAATATTTAGAATGTAGTGGATGTTCTCAACAAAATAATTGCCAGAAACTGACTTGTTAGTTATGACACAAGAAATAAATAACACAAAATAAGCTGATCATACTCCCGTAGCTCAGTGGTCGACCACTAGCACAGAAATGAATGAATGAGTAAGAGTCAGCATGAGGCAGTTCACTCTGTTCATATTATTTACTATACACCAAATTTATTTACACATACGATCAACTTCATATGTGATACACATAGATCAACTAATTCATAATGATCATAAGCTCTTAACACAATTAATAGAAACACAAATACTATCAAGATAAGACGAAATTGTGGCAAAATAACAAGAAATGCTAAAAAACAAGAAATTATGGTAAAAGAAAGATACTCATATACATTAGAATGAAATTGGGATAGTAAACGTGAAAATGAAACTGTATCTTTCAATGACGATGACAGTTATGATGAGATAAATTCTTAAGTGCATATTGTTTAAAATATCTATGATGAGATAAATTCTTAAGTGCATATTGTTTAAAATATCTTTCCGTCGCTGGTACTCAGAAACCAAGTCGTTATTTTCTTCCTTATACGAGAAAGATCTCCTCTAATTCTTTACCTGTAGGTAACGTACCCAAAATGGCTGACACGTTCCCACGTTGAACTGCGACACTGATCCGTTGAATAAGGAACGATTTAGATCGTTTATCTCCCGATATAAGGGAAGTACGATGACCGATTTCCTTGATAAAATTAGCTCCTTCTTGTCCCCAAGTACCACTTGACTCGATGGAAATGGGAACAAACCAATATTTATCAACGAGATTAATATATTTATTCCTCTTATCGGTCTCCTTAAGAGCAGCTACGAGACCTGGGCGTGATGATGAATGTGGAAGATTGGAGGGAGCATAAGTATCTGTGTAGGTAAAGTTCCAAATTAGAGCTTTCCCTTTTTTTCAGGGCACTAAAGTCATTCCATCTGGTCTTTTCCCGTCTGAACGACTGCATGCGTTTGGTTCTCGTACTGATGGGACACCTGCAGATGTGAGAGTTCTCAAAATGATATCGTTTACACTTGAGTGTCGTGACTGTCTACCTGCGCTGCTCTTGCATGATAAGCCATGTAAGCCTCTCTTATCGACGAGAGCATTACAAGCACGACAACGGTGTGGTTCGCAAATATCTGCTCCTAACCGCAGAGTGTAGCTATGCGAAAACTTTCGTTGCTGAGATGTAGACAAACAGAAGATGACGGTAAAACTAGAAGCCATGCACCGTTTTCCGGGGACAAAACAGCGAGGAATCTGGCCTTGCCTTCGATCTTATGAGTTGATTGTATTAATGAGGAAAGATCATGTTTTACTATGGGTTCGTCCCAGGCTGATTGAAGATTTCTTTTCTCGTTAGCCGGAGGAGCAGACCCCACTAAATCAGACCAATTGTCGATGCAGTTTTGTACCTCTGAATCGGTGTCCAATTCGACTTCTCTCTGTAGCAGAGTTCCAGTTAATTGAAAGCCATAAAAAGCCATTGAGCCATAAAAAGAAGCAAGAAATGATGGCTTAGCAACATCTGTGGCCCGACGGATTCCGAGACCTCCATTTCGGACTGGTAATGATGCTTGTAACCATGATTCATTGCTTAGGGCGCAGTTGAGGATAGATTCCAATCCTGTTCTTATAGTATCGTCAAATTTCTCGAGTAAGTCCTCTTCACGCCAGGAGGGAGAACATCGGAGGAAATACTGTAATCTTGGTATTGACAAAGAGGCTCGCAATAAATAAAACGCTGAATGAGCTGAGATGTTGATAAGCGTGACAAGAGTAACTCTAATTTCGAAATCTTCTCTACCAATATTTTCCTCCGGGCTTCTGGTGATAGAGCTGCGCCTAGGAGTTCAGCATTAGTTGATTACAGTAGTTGTATACCAGGTGCAGATTCATTAAATTTATTATAAAGACCCTGAATTTCCTCTTCCTTAGCACCTAGAAAACTCACTTCGCATTTTGAGTGGTTGAGATGTAAACCGATGGATGTTTCCTGTGAGCGAATGTTGTCTAAACTATGTAGTACTGCATCAGTATTTCCTTCCGGCTATGGTCCCGTCGTCGAGATACCACACATTCAATTCTGTGTTTATATTATTGACAACTGGTTGGAGGGTCAAAGCAAACAGTGCTGGACCTAGGGGGTCGCCCTGCTGAACGCCTCGTTGAGAAAAGATAATATTGTCTCCTACAAAAAGGTTGCTAGGTTCAGAATAGCATTGAAAAACGTAGGGATAGAAATTTGGAAAGTGGTTTTTTACTGCCGCCAGCATGGAATCTCGATTGATTTCCTTGAATGCATTTCGGAAATCGATTTTCAAAAATGCCTTCACTTGTGAGTGTGGAAACGAATAAAACATTCTAGCAGCATGTACGGCAGCTTCAGCTCCAGAATGTGTGCATACGCCTACTTGGTGTGGGGACAATATATCTATTAATGATTCGCGCATTCGGAAACAAATGATCTTAGCTGCCAAACGTCTTCAAACGTTTCCAACCGCTACTGGGCGTATCCCTACACTTTTCTTCCTGAGCGCTATCAATGATGCGCCGAAGAAGATAGGTCTTAAAAAGATTGGTACATTTCCAGATATTATTATGTGTAATAAATCACAAACAGAGCTGACTAGATGATCCTTTGATTCACATTTCTGACTAAGAATAACGTCTTTCAATATCGATGGCCTGAGATTATCCATTCCTCCAGCTGATTCGGACGGGAAAGATTTTAGTGCCTTAATGAATTCATCAGTCGAGATTCTGATTACTGGAGTATTGATCTCTGAGAGCTCCGGTGTAGCTAATGAATATGAATGAGCAGGATGCTACTCTCTGAGAGCTTTCAACACTGATGAATCTGGAATTGTCCTGATGTCTTCCGAAGTTAATAGCCTCACTGCTCCACGTATATCTCCATCGGATAATCTGTGCTCAATACTCCTGAAGTTGAAAGATTTATTTGTTGGTAATTGGCGAGGTTTGTATGTTTTTGTGTGAAGGTTTAATAGAGCTTCTCGGCGATATTCCGACCAATTTCTAGCTCATTGTTTAACCCATGTTGTCAGATTAGTAACTTTTTCGGAATGTGGAGGAACACAGAACTTCGTAGGGGAAAAGCAAAAGGTCCATCCAGGAATCCAAGTCATTACTAACCGTTATCTTATGAACCAGTTCATATACAGAATCTGCCACCGACAATCTTGCTCCTTTCGGAACTCGACGAAGAATTGGAATTTTGGCTTTTAAATGTACTAGCAGATCACATATTTTAGTCTGTGATTCCTTGGAATTTATATCATTAAAATTATGTAATAATTAATTAATAACATTGTGTTTCAATTTAACGGCCGATTGTTTGCTCTTGGATACTTCATTGTGAGTTTTTGTACTGTGAATGGCTAAACTTCTTTGGCTGAGGAAGTATTTATTGCAGTGGAGGCATTGTATGTAATTGTATTGATTGGTACCAGCAGATCTGTGGTCTTGAGTTTTATTACATTTTGAGACATCCGTCTTATTAACAGTAACATTAGTGTCGTCATTCTTATTTTTTTCAATCATATTAGGTGTCGCTTCAACTGGCAATACTTCACTAGACTTGTCTATATTTTCATATTTAATTTGTTTAAAATCGTTGAAACTTACATCATTTTAAAATATATTTAAAATACTGTTCAAAACTCTTCATTGTTGAATGTTGCAAAAAGAAATTACCAGTCATAACGTTCCGTTAATCCAAGATAGTTTATGGAAGTTTATTTCACTAATACTTAACGGATTTCGAAACCAATTTCACAACTTTCTCTTCTTAAAACTCATGATGACACACATTAAAATATTTGTACTCTATTTCAAGTTAATCTATCACTTTTTGATTGCAAACTCAGAGCCGATCTTATCATTAACTGAATATTGCCATATTATGTTCATACTTCCTAAGACACAAGAATAACAGATAAAGAAAATAGATGGGAGCATTACTATCTGTGTATCTGTTGTCAGATGATTGACAAGTTTACAACAATATTATTGTGACCGACTACAGAAAACACAGAATGTTATTAGTTACTTGCCACAAATGCCAAGTATCATTATTGAAATAAAATTGAATTTATAAGAAATGTCATTATATTTACAACCTGTGTCTCCTTATGTAAACAACTTTGACCCGAATCAACAATCCTTAAGAAGGAAAAGATATAAAATTAAAAGTAAAATCTTTATCAATATGGCTCACGTGTAGATATTTTCAAAATAACCAATTCACATGGAAACTTTGTCTTTCTGACTAGCCCATTTTCCTGGTGTGGCTACACTACCTGGTTTCAGAGATGCTAATTCGGAATTCTCGAGACATCTCATACACTTGAAGAATTCCTCGAAAGCATACCTTAGCCAGTAATTTAATTCTTAGTTCTTAATTTGAATAAAAATTATTTCTATAAAGCATTTCCGTATTGCTATTAGAACTGGATAATTTTCTAATCGAATTTAAATTATTGAGATTCAATATTGTAATAACTATAAGTTAAATGTTACTTTTTCATATCCCTTCCTTGTTCACTTCTGGTTGATATTTCTTCTTTTGAGCCATGCATGTTCCCTCAGAACAACATGTAACTTAGTAAATTTCAGTAATTAGAAAACTGTGCCTAAACTTATATGTATACTCGGTTAACAATATCTCTGTATTTTTGAACGTTTTGTGAGGTTGCTGTTTACGGGGATTGAAAATTCGGTAAATTAATCCATTTTCCTCTATTGTTTTCTACTCCCATGTTCTGAGAGAGATAATTTACTAACCGATTGTTAATTACTCTTACATAGTAATGACGTAGGAAGGCAATCAAGCAGGACAGTTAGCCGCTGGGTAATCCTCTGTCTCGCTTTTCTGCCTATAATTTACTCCACTTGTTTGGATTGCAAATTTCTAAGATTGTATTATGAGACCTACCAGGCATTACAATTTATTGATCTACGCTCTCCTAATTTATAAAACTGAAATAGAATTTAATTATTTGAAGAATATTTTTAATAATATTCGCTTCTAATTAAAGCATTAAAGACTGAAAAAAGAAGAAAATAACTAGCTGAGTTTCTTACACTTATATATATATATATATATATATATATATATATAGTAAACCATTGACTGACTTTGTATATATGCACATATACCTGCTACAAAAATGGATTCACGTACATATGATTAATAATAATTTATATGGTTAAATGACACTGGAAACATAAATCGTGAATCGCTTCCAGAAGAACAGTGAATCATCGTTGATGTAATCGAGCACTCACTGCATCACCAGTGATGGACGAGGAAATTTACGCCTGACCATAGATATTGAACAACGCCGAACTAAAACTAACCACAGATATTGAACAATGGTTCAAGCTGGTGGATTGAGCGCTATGGGGAGATGTTGAAATTCAGTTGATTCCTCAAATCATATGTAAGAAGGGCCAAGTATGTGTGTGAGTGCACAACTATCTTAGGAAATTGCGTTCTTCTTCGCGAACAACATCTACTCCAAAAACTAAAGTGATCACCTAAAGTTGATCACATTATCACTGAAAGTAATTCGTCCTTTCAGATTAATAAGTAATGGAATACTATGGAATACGGCCAACACCAGACCAGAGATTCCACCATGTTTAACGGTAAAGCGTACGCAATCCGGATAATAACCTTCTTTGGATATCCGCCATACATAAACCCGGCCTGTTGTTGAAAACAACGAAAGTGCATTGCACTATTTATTATTTTCCAATAATTGGCGGCCCATGTTCTCAATATCATTTTTATGGTGCTACCGGTTTTCGGGATAAGTAGACATTTGGAAAACTGCAACCCTAACGCGAATGTCGACAGCCCTCGTACACTCTAATGGTCGTTCCAGATGATAATTGAGTCTTGCATTCAGTTGTGTCCCATCAGTTCTTCAATGCTTTGTGACAATCCTGGGCAATTTTAGCGATCTATCTCACCTACACATGATGTCTTACAACAGTTCTGTATGCGCAGGACCGATGGCGTTGTCTTGCAATCAACCTCTCATTGAAGCGAGACAGTGTGGTGGTGCACGACCTAGTATGTGAAGGTAGCTTTTGTATGGCGATATGTGCATCCTTCAACTACACTGAATTGAAGCTTCAAATTACGAAAACTGAAACTGAAACTCAGAGTTCTGTATCACTATCGATGGATCGAACAAATTGGCAGTCTTTGACACTCTAGTTGCAAATAAATATGCACCCACAAGTTGCCCTCCTTGAAAATACCATAGTTCTCTCACTTTGCACCTCTAACGTCTGGCCAATTGCTCGTAATACTAATTATGATGCCGCGTCATGTACTCTCACTATAACCAAAGAAAGCGTGACGTTAAGTACGACTCACTATCATCAAATACATCACAAACACAAAAGACTCACAATGTACAAATGTTAAGTGTTACAGACTCAATGATTAAGCATAGAGTATACAGGTGCTTCGATTTGGTTTGCTTTGATTTGGGTTTGGAAGTGAAGCTATACAGGATGTGGTCTTACAGTTTAATGTGGAATTCGAACTATTCCACCCAGAGCGAAACCTAGATCTCCCTCGCCAAAGGTGCGTACGCTAACCACATAGACACGAGGGAGTACCACGGGTGTTTCGAGTATTCTGGTAATATATATGAAGGACGTCTGAAAATTTCTCTTACGTCCAAAATGGAAGTGACAAGATATTTATATTTCAATCTGGAAGAAAAATTATTGTACTACAGAAGTTCTCAAAAGCTGTTCAAAGGAGATTAGTGATTAGATCCCTCAGCAGATAAAACGTCTAAAATGAAACGTAGATTTTTTACTAAGTTTTAAATCCATAATTAATAAACCAAACATGATGTTCAAGTAATTTTTGGTTTAAACACAGCTGTTAAACCAGGCAAAAATGTTAGAAAAATCATTCAATTCAATATGTAATTAATTTATGAATAATTTCCTATCAGTGTAGTATATGATATTATTATCACTGCTGCATCTCAGCTAAAACTGGTTCTAGATCAATAATGTGACGGTCGCTTCTGGCAGAACTTCCTAACAACATGAAAGGCGTCTAGGAAATGATTTTTTATAGGTTTCTTAGATGTTTAGCATTTATTTGTTCCAACTGCTTCATAGTACTCTTGAAGACAATAGTTGCAGCTGAGATAATGACTGGTCTTACTGTAACTCAGGCATTTCATATCTTTTTCTTACTTTCTCCTGCACTGCTACATCTACGAGATTTGCTTCTTTAGCCATTTTATTGATGACTAGCTGAAATGCCTCTTTCCTGCATTTCAAATATTGGAACCCCCTTTCCCTTCCGGAAACACATTTCAATGAAAGTGTCATTTTATAAACCCGTAACATCCCCTATTTTTGGCATACATTTTGGACTCCCCAACCTCTTAGAATATGTTCGTTAATTAACGTGATAGGATGAAAACCTTGGAGGAAAAACTAATCTGACCAAGCGAAGTTGCTCAAGTAGAGCGTTTGCTTCGTATTCGGCAGGTAGCGGGTTTGATTCCCGCTGCCGACCATCCTGACTGGGGTCTTCCTCAGTTCTACCAGGCAAATGCCAGGATGGTACCTACTAAACAGACCCTGGCCGATACCTTTCCAAATTCTTTCCATTGTTATTGTTGTTGTTGTTAGATATCCAGTATAAAATGGCATTTGAGCTATACCTGGTGATTGTTAATAAATAAATAATTATGTGCTAATATTCACTTCAAACGGGTAACCTATTTCCCGTGATGTGATCACAAACATAAGACAACATTTATAGCAATGTGGTGAGAAAAATATGAAAATTGCACCTGTCCCCCCTCCTCTCCGAAAACCGAAATTTTGGAAAATTCTAGGTCATGTGTCCGCGCGCATTGATTTTAACACCCACACTCCTTTAGGATACTTCCCAGTGGAGCTCATGTGGTTCAGACATTACGTTAAACTTTAAGTCCACGGCTCATATAGCCTCGCTCCTATAAGGGACGCTAAACTAAAAATCAAACAAAAAATCAAATCCTTTAAGATGATCCCTTTAATCAAAGTGATGACTGAAACCTAGCTCGCGGAATTTACTTAATAAGTTCCAAAATTTATTTCAAAGTTCTCTTTCAGGCAATTTCCCATAATATGATTACAAACAACTAGGAATGGACAGAAAATTTCGGATTCGGATAACACAATTCCACAGTTACTTGGTTTCTGATCCAGTAAGAATCGGGTACCGGGATCTAGAACCGAGAATCAGGTACAAGAAACAGAGGACCAAATATCGCAAAAGGCGTCCACACTCCAAAGAAACAGAAATTGAGAAAATGGACTTGTTAACTGCAATACTTTCCTTTCGCTAAAAGTAGCATTTCACGGCAAAGCATACAGAGTAAAATAGTGGAAGCTAATCATATGTTTTGCCTATGATTTTTGGTACCACTGATGTTGAAATAGAATACTCTGCCATAATTCCTATGAGGAGGGGAGTAAGTAATAAGGTCATTCATGGCATTTATATTTCAGCAATTTTCATCTCTGTACTGAGAGCAGGTTTTCCAGACAGGTGCCCGGTATACAAGTATTTCCATCTCAATGCTTAAGTGATAGCAGAAACACATTTAGTCCTCGAAGGAATAATTGTTAATACGATACAAGCAAGCAGATCAGTGTTGACATCAGTCCTCTTTTCAAGAGGACGCGAAGGAACTTTTCTGGAGGTTGAGCGCTGACAAGTTCAAACGTAGCGTGAATTACTTTGTGTTTTTGGAAGGGATTTGCGGAAAAAGGGAGTAGACATGGCGGAAAGATGTGTTTCGTGTGAGGATGTTATCCTGAAAAATGAATATTTTCTGCGGTGCAGTGCGAGTTATGGAGAAAAATTCCAAATTGAATGTAGAAACATTACCATTACTAAATTTAAAAACATGAACAGTGCGATCAAACAAAGGTGAAAGTGTGGAAACTGTATGCTTAATGTCGAAGACATACAAAAGGGGAAGGCAGGCACAAGAGCGTTGACTTAGGTCAATGCCCAGAAAGGGATGGAGGAAGAGAAGCAGCCCCAATCACCAACTAAACCACCGAGTGAACGTGAGCTAACAGGGGGGAGAAAGAGAAAAAGAAACTTGAAGACATCATAAACGATCCTATAGACAATCTTGGTGATAAGTTCTCCCATATCTGAACTTTTGTCAGCTGTGCGGGCATTAAAAGAGAGTATAGTGTTTTATGAGCCAGAAGTATGACAAAATACACAAAAAACCTTTTGGCATTAGAAAAACTCAACTCTTGGCATCATTAAGGAAAAAATAAAATGAAAATCACAAATTGAGAACTTACAATCAGAGTTAGACTACGCAGAACAATAAACCGAAGGAAAACTTGGAAATTAAAATGTCCCCTTTAAAAAAGGTGCAAATGCCGAAGCAATTGTAACGGTAATTGCATCTGCTATCGGGGATGAAATGGACATTGAAAACGAAACGCATGCAGTGCATTGGGTACCAGTCCCTTCCAAACCCACACACAAAAATATAGTTGTGCAATTCGTGAACCGACGGAAGCGAGACCAGTTTATAAGGGTAGCAAAACCAAAACTAATGAAAAACTCACAACTCGTTGCATTGGTTTTCAGAATTCTGTGCCAATTTACGTGAATGACCATTTCACGCCAGCAAAGAAACGACTACTTGGTATGGCTATGTCAAAGAAGAAACGAAACAAGCAAAGCGGCAATTTGTATGGACTGATTCAAATGGTGAAAATCTCCGCAAGACAGAGCAATTATAATTGAAAAACGCAGTATCCCAAGTGCATCTTTCGTGTTTGTATTAAGCTTTAGCCACATGTGTTTAGCACCACTATGTATATGTACTAGTAGGATATACTTATAGAAGTAGTGAAGTTGTTAATTGTTGTATTGCTAGTAGCATTAACAGTAGGAAAATAGTAATATCGTAGTAGTAGTAATATTGTATAGAATAACTAAAATCCTTGTATGATAAACTGTGATACCGAAGACCCAATATTTCATTACGTTCACTCGTTCTTAACCTGTAAGAGTGTAAAACCAAATGTGCTCGACATCCCATCTAACGATTAGCTTTCACTATTACATCTAAATATTCAAAACTTATAGTAAATACAATGAACTTCAAGCATTTTTAAGACAAATGAAAACTGAGTTCAATGTCATTGCATTAAGTGAAACTCATCTTAAAGATGAAGAAGAAACAAATTAGTAACTTCGCCTAATTATAATTATGCAAACAAATTAAGAAATTATAATTGCAATAACAACTGAAAAGGACACGGAGTAGCCTTTACATTAGAACGTCATTAAATTATTTTATTCGCGAAGACTTAAACAAAATGAATAACACTGACTTATGT
Organism: Thermobia domestica; assembly: GCF_964235325.1. Classification (NCBI taxonomy): domain Eukaryota; kingdom Metazoa; phylum Arthropoda; class Insecta; order Zygentoma; family Lepismatidae; genus Thermobia; species Thermobia domestica. The sequence goes on from NC_137463.1 coordinate 150,419,366, forward strand.
GAAATGTTATGGGTTGAAATAACCAATCCCAATTTCAAAAACAGCATTGTCATACGAGTCATCTATGGGTCACCTGATAAAAATTATGTGGAATTCAAAAATTGTTTAATGCTAACTAAAATTAATACCGAAAATAAATATTGCGTACACGCAGGGGACATTAACATTCACTTGAATGATGAACACGAAAGCGCCGAGTACATACATATGCTAAATAGCAACCCCCGTAACAAAATATGTATAACGGTTCCCACTCGTATTCAAGGAAATACACATAGTACAACAGATCACATTGGGGCAAGTATGATAAATAGTAAAACAGTGTCAGGGGCAATTACAACACCCCTTAGTGATCACTTTCCTGTTTACACGTAGATGTCGCTAACATTAGGAAATCCAAACAAAAGAGCACGGGAAGTTACTATTCGAGATAGTAAGAAAATAAAGCAAAAGATAAAATAAACAAAATGGTCCGAAACCGGAATGTACACTACAGCATGCTCATCAAAAGCCTTACAAATTCTTCAAACAACAATAAAGAAGTATATAGAAGATGCACTGTAACGAAATGATGTACTAATAAACACAACATAGAAATCCAACTGTAGATGACGATGGCTATACTTAACTCAATTAAAAGAAAGGATACTCGTTGGAAAAGAAGTACTCAACATCTATTCAATTTAGGGCTTCGTCAAAAATACAAGCAATATCGCAATACTTTAAAGAAAGTTATCAACAATGCCAAAAACACCTATTATATGAATAATATGATCGAAGCAGGGAATAATATTAAGAAAAATGGGAGGTAATCAAACCGGCAATAAATATTCAAACAAAGGGAGAACATGTGGAAATAAATATTGTTAATGAACTTGGAACCCTTATTAAAGACCCGATTAAAGTAGCAAACGAGTTCAACAGTTTTTTCACAGCAGTTGGGATAAACTTGGCGGCCAGTATAAAATCATTACCAGGGGACTATTTTCATCATATATCTGGAAATGTTGAAGCAAGTCTATTTCTCAAGCCTGTAAGTGAAACTGAAAAATGTAACATAACTAGAACTTTACCTAACAAATCAAGTGCAGGATATGACAATATAAGCACAAAAACTATCAAAGATTCTAGTAAGGAAATAGCACCCATTCTAGAACATACAATTAATAGAACTTTAGAAACAGGAATATTGCCTGATGGAATGAAAATCGCAAAAGTAATATCAATGTACAAAGGCGAAAAAAAAGTATACTATCACAGTATTGCAAGCGGTGATAATATTCAATGAGAAAAAAACAAAAAGGCTACTACTCACCGCAGAATTTTCTTCTACATGCAACAGGTAGCGCTTTGAAGATGCTACTTCTTTCTTCGGCCTGTTAAAGACTCAAGAAGGATTTAAAAATATGAAGGAAGGGTAAAAAATTGGTTAAAAGGTTAAGATATGTAAAACAACAAATCTTCTGTCAAATATTAAAACACACGGTGCATAATCTTTACTGACCCTTTACAAAGCAGTAGCGTCTATCGAATGTAATGTCAGTGTGATAAAGTGTATATAGGTCAAATAAAAAGGAACATTTATACTAGAATAGCTGAACACGTCCGTACCTCGAAATCTCGGTACCTGCAACAGTTATCTGGTTTAGCAACGCAACTTAGAGATTATAACCATCATATTGTGGAATTAAGTTTAATTGAAAAAGCTAAAACAGCAACGGAACGAAAAATTAAAGAATCATTATATTCATAAAGAAGGGCTTATACTTTATCTGGATAGGGGAGAAATAAACATCATTTGGAGTAATCTTTTGACTACATAGTTTCACCATTTGGAAAGCAAGAACAGAAAACAATGGACAGCAGTGTACAATGTCAGTGAGTGTCTATTCCCGTTTGTATTTAACCTTTTAACCAATTTTTTACCCTTCCTTCATGTTTTTAAATTCTTCTTGAGTCTTTTAATAGGCCGAAGAAGGAAGAAGGAATCTTCCGAAAGCGCTACCTCTTGCATGTAGAAGAAAACTCTGCTACATATTTTTTTCGTTGAGTAGTAGCCTTTTTGCTTTTTCTCATATGTAAAACTAATTACAGGCTAACTTCGATACTTCCTATTTTGAGCAAGACATATGAGAAAGTAATCTATTCCAAATTAAATAGACTTCATAACAAAATATAAAATAATAATTCAAGAACAATATGGATTTCAGAAAAATAAGTCTACACAACTTGCCATTAATGGTCTTTCAAACTATATCTCAGATGAACACAACGTGATAGGTGTGTTCGTTGATCTTAAAAAAGCGTTCGATACAGTAATCACAACATAGTACTTCAGAAATTACAAGGTTATGGCATATGGGGAGTCGTCTTCAATCTTATGGAAAGCTACTTAAAGAATCGGTTGCAATACACTAGTGTGAATTAGGGATGGCCAAAAATTTTCGGATCCGGATATCCCGGATCCAGTGAGATCCGGATCCGGATCTTGCCGGATCCGGACCTAGATCCGGATCTCGGATCCGAATCTCAGATCCGGATCTCGGATCCGAATCCCAGATCCGGATCTCGGATCTGGATCCGAAATTCGGATCTCGAACCTAGATCCGGATCTCGGATCTGGATCCGAAATTCGAATCTCATATCTTGATTTGTATCCAAACCTACATCTGAAATTGTGATGATAAAATTGAATATCTACAATTCGTTAAAACTTTTTTAGGATTCACTGATATAGTAGGTTGCTGTGCTTTCAAATGCTTCCATAACACGTTTGTGTTACCTTTGTTCTTTATTTTATTTTAACCTTGCAATATTTACATGTTGCACTTTCTGTCGAAGTCTTTTTAGTAAAATGTTTCCAAGTTTGATTTCTTCCCATTTCAGAGTATAGTGAACTGTCTGAAAACTGATGTAAATGGTAACAAATTCTTCTGTTTAGCTCCTCTTCGAAACTTAATGTTAGCTTCACATTGAAAATATTTATTTTATTCTTAGAAAATAAACTTTCTTCTTTTCTCATATACAAATGAAATATCTTTTAGATAAGGCCCTTCTAATCGCAGGGATAGTAGACAAAACAAACTCTTTATTAATAGTGGTTTCTGACTCACGAGTCCAACCACCAACAAATGTAATAATGAATATCTTTCACTTCGAAGGTATATACAACAAAAAATATAGACTGGTTGGCGTGGAACAACAGTAGATTTTTAAACATACACACGAGAATTTCAGGAGAGCGATATGGTTGTGTTCGTTGTATGACTTTATTACCTGACTTATGGCTTGCCCTTCTGAGGTCGGGAGTTTGTTGAAGGAGTAAATATAAAAGAGATTTCTGTTATTTTTTCTTTACCCTCCTGGCTTCTTTAATCATGCATTGCAGGACGTAACCAAAACATATCCATGCATCGTATCATTGAAGCGTTTTGTGTTTTGTATATTAAAGTGTTCAAAAATATTTAACATATTCGCATTTGTTCATGTGATCTCAGGTTCAATTCTCGGTGGGAACATACATGAGAAAACTGAAAGCTGAAACAATATGAAAATAGTATATAAAAGTCAGGAAATTGATATTAAAACTTTAGCTATCTATTGGGACTGTAAGGCTGTAGTTAAATTAACCCACACGTTTAGTGAAGATATATTACGTCGTTATTGTTTATTTACTATAAGCTACCAGATACATACTCAGAGGTCACTTTACACTGTAGTAATCAGCAGATGAAAACATTGGAAAAGGAGTGAAAGGAAGGTCTCCAGAGCCTTAGATCAAGGTACTAACCTAGCATTTGCCCAGTATAACTGAGGAACAACCCTGGAAAATCCTCAGTCAGGATGGCTGGTCTCCGAATTCGAACCCGGTATTATCCAATTGCGAAGCAAGAATCCTAACAAGTAGCCTGAGCTGGCTCCGTATTATTATTATTATTTAATTAACGTAATGTTTTAAAATTAGTGCAAATTAAACCGCACTTTCTTTATTGCTGATGTTATAGTTAATAAGCCTACATGAGACATCAGTCCCCCATTAAGAAAGAATACTAGAACTGGAATTCAGGAAGCGGGGGTGAAGAGATTAATAAGGATGAGGAAACTATGTACGATGCAAAAACTGAGTAATTATGACTTCGTCATAGATATATTTCTTTGATACAGTGCACTCTTACTTTGTATAGTGGCAGGAAAATGGCCCGCTTTTGTAAACGAACACACTAAGCACGTGCGTATAGGCGCAATGTCCGTGCAAAGAAACATGGGTAAAACTAGAAAAAAGAATAGGGAAAGCGAGGGGAAAATGATAAACCGCCCTTCAACTTTAAAAAAAAAAAAAAAAAAAAAAAAAAAAAAAAAAAAAAAAAAAAAAACTAAACTTAGAGCTACTAAAGACGCTAGGCGAATTTTATTGAAAAGATTGTTTTTCCTTAGTGATTAGTTGTGCTAACTATGAACATGAATTAAAAAGAAAACAAGTAGCTAGATCTGAGTTTCGCAAACTAGTTGAAAAGAAAATATTGGATAAAATTTAATAATAAAGAAGGCATTTATGTTAATTAAAACAAACTAAATTCTTGGCACGACAGTCCTTTGGTTCCTACCAGCGGGCTTACGTTGAAAGTGGGGATGTGTAGTCAAAGCATCGACACCCGAATTCCCCAATGCCGGTTTTCTAGACTGGAGTCCGCTACCTCTTACTTAAGATAACTCCCCAATTGTCCTCACGATGCTGGGTCAACATAGAAATTGTTGAGTGCCTCTCCGGGAATTGAACCCATGACCACGGGCACCGAAGGCACGCTCTCTGTCTTCTATAGACGAAAAGCTATAGTTACCCACATTGTCTAATACAGAAATAAGTTCTGATTCTCTAATAGCTGCTGATGGTGATAGTCAAGGTTCACCGAAGCATGATCCCAAACCCAAACTGAAATATTGATGTCACTGAAATGCCTGGAAAGTCATTGTGGGTAAGTGAATTGCCCACTTGTCAGGATGAAGGGTGATGGTGAAATGCGGGGCTGTCAGAGGTACTACTTATGATAATTGGATTTATAATATTTTATGTTGCCATAAACCCTCTTCAGGAACAAAACTGTTAATCTTAGCTTTGAAAATGTTACATAAGGAGTTTTATTGCTATCATTAGGTTGCATTAGGAATTATCGGATTTATTTTAACGCTTAACTTCTACATCTCTTCTTATTTACGAATATTTAAATCGCGATTATCCCCTTAAGGTAATTAGTGATATTTTAAATCATTTCGAACCAACTTTATATATGGTTAGTCTTGTTATATGGGAATAATTGAGACCAGAAGCAGTCTACAGGCTAAGTCCAAAAGAATCTTGGCCGACCTCCTAATAAACCACGTCTTTCAGCAAGGTGAATTGTGGCAATCCGATATCCACATGAGGAAATCTTCGGTTCAGTATGAAAGCTTCCATAAGAACCAGCACTCTAATCAATGAAATGTGCTTTGCTAATTTTTATTCAATGTGAAAGTACCTAACTTTATTGCTAAAAAAGAAAAGGCATTTATTTCAAACAAGTCGCCATTACAGTTTTCCTATTTGAACACAACACTCATGAAAAGTCATGTTAAAGCGCGACTTGCCCCTGAAAAAGAATATTTATCTGTTTTTAGTTTCTCGTGTTCCCCAAAGTACCGGTACATGCGGAATTAGTGCTCGCATTACCTAGGTAAAACGGCTACGATCTTGGTACTAGCACTTGTTTCGGTGTCCGGATCTCAAATATTTATCTTTCAGCCTGATTCTATGTATGAATCCGAAATTTCAAATCTAGATAAGGGGCACCAAAATTCATAGTTTATTCTCGGTGCTCATATTGTGATTTACAAATTCATTATTAAATCTAATTGTAAGGTATACATTTGATATTTTGAGCAGACTGAGCAAGATAAATATACGTAAAAACTAGACAATACTTGTCTTAACTGTTTGTTATCTTAACTGTCAATGAAATAGGTGTATTGAGGAATTTTAAATATTCGAGTTTTGTATTCCAGTTTCAAATATAAATATGCGTGTATTTCATCTCGGTCCTGCAACCGGGTGGACCTAGATTCGACATTCGAACTCTCATCCGCGTCAAATCAGATTATTTTTTAGTAAGGCAAGCATTTGATCTTTAGTATAGAATGAAGGAGACAAATAGACTTGTCAATATTCGTCTTAATTTTCTGTTTTCTTCTTCACTGTCAGGACTTCGTGAAATTACTTTCGGCGAATTTTTGATGTTTAAGTTTATCACAATTTGGGTGGGATGTGGGTTTGGATAAGAATCAAGATCTGAGATGCGGATTTCGGATGCAGATCCGAATTTCGAACCCAGATCCGAGATCCGGATCTAGATCCGAAATCCGAGATCCGGACCCAGATCCGAGATCCGGATCCAGATCCGAAATCCGGACCCAGATCCGAGATCCGGATCCAGATCCGAGATCCGAATCCAGATCCGAGATCCGGACCCAGATCCGAGATTCGAGATCCGGATCCAGATCCGAGATCCGGACCCAGATCCGAGATCCGGATCCAAAGGATCCGGACCCAATCAGATCCGGATCCGGCCATCCCTAGTGTGAATGGACATACATCACCCACAGCACTATGAACTGTGGAACTCCTCAAGGTTCCATATTAGGGTCAGAAGAATTCTTCATGACGAAACTGGATACTATTACAAATTTAAATTAATCGTTAATATGATCGCATTACTACCCCATAAAGATGCAAGGAAGTAATAACACAAACAACAAAGCCGAGAGCACAAATCGAGTTTCATAAGCAGCGAATTGCATAAGTCAGCGAAATTTAACATCTAAAAACAACGCGTAACAACAACCTACTAATATTATTATATTGAAAAAGCAAAGGTTTAATTAATTTTCTTTCTCTCAAGGTGGTATAAATAAGGTAAGTTTAACGAATTTGTATTTTCCATTGTATCAACATCAACATTAGGCAAAACTGTTAGCAATTTAAATGTATACTTGATATTTTCATTCGGCTTTGCTTTCCTTATTCTACCGTGATTCCATTTTAAACTGTAGAAACTGTTGTACGACAATGAGTGGGGCAGTTTTCATTTTGTTGTGTTATGAGTCAAATAGTGCAACATACATATTCTTAATATACCGGAAACATTATACGAATGGTGCGCAGTGAATAGGAGGCGGGATTTCCCAACTAACGCCATATGTTTATTACGTCCATGGATGTTCAATGGTTAGGTAGCCTATTGGATATTTCAATTAATCCTTTTTATTCATTTATTGATTTTTTAAAAAAAATCTTTTTATTTAGTAAATAACTCCTTCATAAAAACTGTAAGAAAAGATTAGCGGAGAAATTAGAAGGAAAGGAAAATCACTCAGTGGAATTCGAGCCAGGTTTAAAAAAAAAAACTTGAAAATCCAACACAAAGAAACAAGTAAACGGTGTCATGAATTTGTTATTCGAGCCTAACTTATTCGCATGCTTATTGTCGGTTTCGAAAACTGGTTCTAGTGTTAAAGCGAACTGCTAGAACCTGTTGTAAATGTGGGTGTGCTCATGACTAGAATCGTATGGTTATTCGAATTAATTGTTTGTTCATATTCAAAGCTATAAATTCCACCGGGGTTTCGGCATGATATTTTCTTGTGATATCATGAGTAATTACAAATATCTTAAGCAAGGCATGGAGATTGCTTCCAATATTCTTCCTTGTCTTGAAGTACTCAAATGCTGACAGAACTGAGTCAGAGAATAAAGAGTTCTCTTTTATTTACCCTTCTCTTTCGAACTCTTGCACTGTGCAAATCATCGAAAATATACTGAAAACTTCTACATTTTAAATCTTGTATGATTAAATCACATTTTACTGATTTTTTTTAAATCGAAATATATACATTCTATTATTTCTGCAAATGCCGGCAATCGAGAACATTGTTGAGATTCCATTATACATTGTTGAATCATTGTTTGGAATAGAACTTAAATATACTTCATTGTCATTTGGCGTTAAATATGAACACCTTTGAATTTTTAAATTTAAATATGTAATTATAACGTCAAAAGAAAAACTATTGTCCAGGAACTATTATATATAAAACAATTCTTCTCAGAGTATAAACACCTCATCCAGTTCCTTGCCAGGTGGTAAAGTGCCAAGGACTGACGAGACGTTACCACGTTGGATAGAGACGAATATGCGCTGTATTAGATAAGATGTGGAGCGAACTTCGCCGGAAACACAAGAAATGCGTCTTCCTACCTCCCTAATGAATTCACGACTTCTTGCATCCCAAGCACCACTGGTTTCAATAGCGATTGGAATGAAAACAAACTTTTCGAGAAGGTTGTTGTATTTTCTTTGCTTTTCACAGCTTCTCTGCGATTAGCAACAGCTCCAGCGTTCATTACTGACAGAGGGAGAGTTGAATGAGCGTATGTATCAGCGCATGTGAAGTCCCACAATAAACATTTACCTCTCATCCATGAAACCAGTGCCATCCCATCTGGTCGCTTTCCATCCGAACGACAGAAACCAGAAGGTTCCCGTATTGAAGGAAATCCAGCTGTGTTGAGGGCTCGTAGTATTATATCATTTACAGAGGAATGTCGGTCGAATCTACCAGCGCTCTTCATGCATGAAAGGCCATGCAGGTCACGTTGGTTAAAATTACCCCCACAAGCTGGAGAGCGATGAGGCTCACAAACTGCTATGCCTAAACGTAAGGCTACAGCAATTCGAAAGCTTTCATTTGACAAATAAAGGTCTAAAGGGGAGAAGGTATCGCCATCAACCATGCACCCGCTTCGGGAGACGAGGCAGCAAGAAGCCTGGCTTTATCTTCTGGAACAACAACATATTGTAACAAATGATTATGTAATTGACATGCAATTGGTGTATTACAAGATGACTGATAACACTTTTTGCTAATCTCCGGAAGGCTTGTATCTGCTAAGCTTGCCCACTTATTAGAACCTTCTTGAACTGAACCATCTGGGTCCAAACAATAACCCTGTGGAAGGAGAGCTTCGATTAAACGCAGAGATCCGTGGTATGACGCTAAGAATGTAGGAATCACCATATCCACAGCTCGTCGAATACCAAGACCGCCCAAGCCAACAGGTAAAAATGCTTGTGTCCAAGAGTCGTCATTTAAGGAGCAGTTCAGAATTGATTCAAGGCCAGTTATCAGGACAGAATCATATTTTTCCAGCAAAGAACGCTCATGCCAAGATGGAAAGCATCGTAAAAAATAGGTTAAGCGAGGGATTGATAAAGATGCTCGTAAAAGGAAAAAGGCTGAATGGGCTGAAATTGAGGGAAGTCGAGACAAGAACAATTCTAAAGTAGATATTTTATTCAATAGCACGTTAGTGAGAGCAGCACCTAGAAGACAAGCATTCTGAATTGTCAGAGGCGTATGCCTGGTGCAGCCTCATTAAATCTTCTAAAGATTTCGTCGAATGCGGTTTCATCTGTTCCAAGACAACCAACCTCGCATTTAGAAAAGTTAAGGCGCAAGCCAAGAAGTGATGCCTTCTTATATATTTCTATAAAAGATGAAAGAACTATCTCGGGTTCACCACCAATTGTTCCATCGTCTACGCAGCAAATGTTTAATTTGGTATCCATTGATTTAACTAAAGAGTGAATGGTTATAGCGAAAACTGTTGGGCCCAGGGAATCACCTCGTTGTACACCTCTCTGAGAAGAAATAGTGTTTCCGTTGAAAAACAGGTCACTTGGTTGAGCACAACATTGATAAACATATGGATAAATTGAAGGAAAATTATTCATCACTGCGGCAAGCATAGTATCCCGGCGAAGCTCATTAAATGCGTTACGAAAATCCAATTTTACTGAAATATTTGTGCTCAATTTCTCCTTTGGTGTCAAAAATGCCTGTCGTAAATTTTCTGTTTTTCTCTGTTATGTTCTCTATATATTATCATCTGGGTAATACGTAATAGCAAATGCAGTATCTTGTTCAGTATGCTTTTAGATTATAGAGCTACACATCTAACATATTTTTAAATACTCTTGTATAATTACCTTCATCTGGATTCTCACTTGTTATCCGAGCTGCTATAACATGTCCCCAAGGTTGAGGTTTTCTTGCAGGATTGTCGAAATTAATAGGTGTTTCTCCCCACGGCTTCTCTCCGTATAACAACCTGATATCCTTTATCTGATGAAGAGGTAAACCCATCGCAATCTATAAATAAACACATTTTTGATTAAATATTAGAATACCTCAAGCTGCAGCAACAGCAATAATAACTTTTACCGAATTAATTTCTGCCAGAAAGTTTAAAATCCTTTAAGCTAACCAGAGTAATACACCATCAATTATAAACAACTGAACGTATAGCTTAGTAATAATGTTTTCAAGGCATATCGCATTCTATTATTCTAGACAAATGAAAGAACTAAACAAATAATCTCTATATTGTTACTCCATAAAAAGTAACATGCGACAATCATGTACCTAGGTATAATAATAGCAAAAAAATACAATCATATGCGTAATGAGAAAAGATTCCGTAACCAGTAAGTATATGCAATCCGTTAACATGTATTACTCATTTCCTAACACATTTCATTAAGCGTGCAGTCTGAACCTATTATGCCATATTAGTTAAACCAAATAACTAATCACAATGTCTATGTGCGTATTTTCAGGTTTCATTACCTACTATCTTAATTCTACTACCCACCGATGGTGGGCAATTATATTCATACAACATTGATACAACAACATCATATTTACATTACATTCATATTCCTCAAGTCCTAAATTTATTTTTATTTTTACAGTTTCGTATACAGGATGTTTTCAAACAAAACCACAACAGTTGGAAGACGATAGTTAACTAACGGAACCATAATTATGTAGACAATCAAAATTTCTCTGGGATTTATTATCTTGATGTCAATGCCGACAACGCTACATTGGAATGACTAGAAGAAATGTAGCAATTAGAATTACAGAACATTTGAGGGATCCTAAGGATTATGAACGTACAGTATCAAGTTTATTCAAACATCTATTCACTTCGAAGTCATAATCCAAACGATACAATTTCTCCGTAACCCCACTTCGGAAATTGAAAGATCTACTTCCGATCTTTCTTTATTACGACTAAAAATCCGGAACTTAATCTCGATCAAGGCACACTTAATAAAAACTGGAATTATACTATTAAAGTTAGTGACACTTCGAATTATCATTAACATTGTATGTCTCTGAAAGGAAAACAAGCAATGATTTTCTCATAAATGGAAAAATATTTCAACAAATGTTCAATTATCTTTAAGAACTGGATAAAATAGTAATTGGCACCAGGGTATGATGGAGTCGTGGTATTTTGAAGAATAGTAAGTATTGTACGTTAGTGTCTTTAATTTAGCTTTGAAAACAATGCAATGATTTTCTTATACTTAAAATATGCTTCAACAATTCTTTACTTTTAAGAACTGAACTAAATGGTAATTAGCAACATTGTATCATGGTAACGTGGTGTTTGAAAGAAATACAAGTTTGCCTTCCGTATATTCCACTAGTGATTCGTGAGTATTAACACGTGTTTAGTACTTATTTCTATTTGGGTGTCTACATCGATCAATACGTAAATTTTTCAGCAGCTTAACAAGTAACTCAAAGTTTATTTATCTAGGAAAAGATGTAAATTGGACACTGAATTTATTGACGTTTAAATAAAATCCCAAATACCCTAAGGCACATCTCTCTATTTCTTTATTATTTTACATGACAGTATGCAATACATAAAATGAAAACATTAACCCATTGTACTGTTTCAAGTTAATTATCTCTGAATGGAAAGTGATGATACTGAGCATGAGCGTGCTTTGTTCTTTATTATTAAGACACGGACGATATTTACATTTGATTATTACTACTTTTGTATCCGCAAGTTATTTGGCGGGCAAAACGATAATGATTTTTACTTGTAGTCCAAATTATAAAATAACTAGAATAATGCCCATTCTTTGCATGGGAAGAATAAAATTTATGAAAAATATTTGGAAAAGATACACAAATTTTTTGTAGTTCCAAAAAATTTATTGATGCTAGTTCGACTTTACTGCAGTTACGTAAACTTTCGCCCTGTTTCTTCTCTTAAAGGTCACATTTCGGGAAACTCCATTTTATTGTCAGCCTAGGGCACATGGGTAATATTTATACAAAATTTCAGTTCTACGCCTAATTCTTCGGAGATCTGATGAACAAGAAAACTTTCAAGACATCCACCTTCCGCCTTTACGAGTTGCAGCTTGCTAAAACACGACTTATTTGCAGCTAAGGATACAAGGATATCATTTTTACAAGTTTTCAAAGTTTTAGTCTCAATAATTTCGGAGACCTTGAAAACGCCATAAAAATGTTCAAGTCCCTTTTTCTTTTCCGCCGCTTTAGGATTTGAATCTCGCAAACTCATATCTTAACTATAAACTGAGGTATGGGTATTAATTCTGCAAAATGTCAAGGTTCTACTCTAAATAGTTTCGGAGATCTAGTAATGAGTCAGCCAATAATTCTATAAGTTATTAAGATCATTATTTTTATCTTCAAATCCATTATTATCGGGTACAAGCATATTATTGTATCAATCATAATTACCGTATTGAAGCAGGAAGATATATTAACATTTGAAGTCCATTAAATGCTGTAAACTGAGCGAAATGATATACAAATAGAACTTACTCTACCTAAATTTTTCAATAAATAATAATAACAATCGGCTGTTTAAAATTTGCGGAAATTTTACAACACTAGGAGTACATGACAACTGTCATTAAGTTTGAATTTACTTCACGAAGTAGTCGTGGAACAGGCACAGAGGCGGCAAATCAAATTCCGCTTTGCTAATTAAAGTGAATGGCAGAAGATTGTTTCAAAAAATAGAATAGTGAAAATTAAAGCACGACTACATAGTACTGAATCACTCCCCAAAGTACAGTCAGATACTTCGTTGCTTCTTCTTGACAATTCCTTCCTCCAACCTTGTTTTGCCTACGTTACTTATACATAACTTTCTGGATACTTTCTACCCACTTTAATTCAAGTGACCTAAAATGTGTACAGCATTCATGAGAAATCAAATATTGATGCCGGTACCCCTACAACGTTATTGCTACAAATATAATAATAATAAAAATAATAATAATAATAATAATAATAATAATAATAATAATAATAATAATAATAATAATAATAATAATAATAATAAACTCAATAACTTTAATATACAAGAAAAATAGTTCTACTACACAAGAAAAAATGAAGCCATTTAACCTGAATATACACTTCCAACCCTGGACGTGAATCTTCTAATTCGATACCTGTACCGTACTTGGTGATGATAATGCAATAATTGACCCCAAATGTTTCTTATTATTATTATTATTATTATTATTATTATTATTATTATTATTATTATTATTATTATTATTATTATTATTATTATTATTATTATTATTATTAAACGTGTTATCGTTACTATATTATCAACTGACAGTTTATTATGTTTTCGCACTTGGGTAAAGTTATAAATGAACTACCACAGACAAATTATTTCCAAATTTCAATTTACATTCAATTAAACACTTTACAAAAGACGGGAGCATATTTAAGATATACAAACGCCATTACTAAAATTAGACTCTCACAAGATGATACATTTCATGTTGAAAATAATTAATATAAGTAGTGTACAGAGGAGTTTATTTCAATCATGTGTTTGATATCTTGTCATTCCTATCTCGCTGTCCGGGATTCTTAGGATGTTTTCAGCATATTTCATAATAATAAATTCTCTTACAAACTTCCTTTCAAATTAAACAAAATTCGTAATTTTCCCGAATTAATGATTGGTATTACCCTCTTGAATTTAATACGAGTGATTCAGAAGAGTCACCAACAAGAGCATCTACAAGTTATTGATTGACTCGGTAGGTATTCAGAGCCGTACGTAGGGAGGGGCGAAAGGAATGGTTGCTCCGAGTACTTATAGCAAGAAGAAAGAAAAAGTGTTGATAATGAGTAAACAACACGTCGCCCCGAAAAAATATAGGTTCCCTATTAAGTCAATATTGTTGTTGGTTTCCAAAGAAAGAGATTTGTTAAAAATGTTCTTGATCGCTACGCTCGCAATCCAAAAGTTTCAACAAGAGTCACAACAAGTTTTTACTTATTACTTCAAGGAAGTTATTATACATGATTTCTTAATGACGATGTGATATACTATACATTCTGAAAAGTAATGACTTATAGAGTATGCAGGAGCGTTTTCAAAATAAGAGGCGATCAAAGTCTGAAATACGTGTTCATCGTTTTGATAATGATAAGTTTGGTTAGTTAGTCACGCCTTTCTGCCCATTCGAATTAATCACGACGGTGAGAATGAAGGTGTGGAACATAAGAGGAGTGAAGGAACACACAGAAGCTGTTGTTTGCACGGGAATATTACAAATGAAGGTAAACAAGGGGAATAATAAAATTTTCGAACTTGAAGCAGTTGTAGAATAGGGCCTTAACGGGTCAGAAATTAATCCAACGAATTTCGTCTTTTTCAAAGACTGATCACTACCAGTGCTATTTTTTCATTGACATACGAAACATTTCCAACTTGAAGGAATTTACTGGGATCATTTCTTCATCATCTACTTGTATCACCAGGATTTTTCTTTTAATGCATACATATCTAGTTGTATAATATTTTTATCTATCTACATACACATTATACAGTATATATATATATATATATATATATACAGTGCGTTCCACGAATAACACTAAGGTCCACCTCCTGAAGAAACCAAGGCAGATAGAAACATGAAACCTTTTGGAACCTTCAAGGGACATAAAAGGCAACATTATGCTGAGAAGGAGAATCCCCCACAAGGGGGGCTAAAGGGGGTTACTGGGGGTAACTCAAAAATTTTAAATAGCAACCCCCATCGTGTGGTACCTCGTTTGAAAGGTAATCACGAGTAAAGACCACTTGTGAAAATTGTAAGTCGCTAGCATGTCCGTAGCCAACATGGCGGCCATCCGTAAAGGACGGTCGAAGAATCATTGCAAACCTGTAAGCAGAGAGTAACATAGTATGATTTGGAACATACCTCATTAATGCAGGAGATGCTCGAAGTGTGCACCGCCCACTTCCTGGCAGTAATGTAAACGTTGGACGAACTCCTCTCGAACACGGGTAAAAGTCATTACCGGTATAGAATGACAGGCATCAACTATGCGTTGGTGCAACTCCGCAATGCTGTTCGGCTGCGTGCGGAACACTATAGTCTTCAAATAGCCCCAGAGAAAAAAGTCGGGTGGAGCAAGGTCTGGCGAACGGGCTGGCCATTCAATGGTGCCGCGACGACCAATCCATAGTCGGGGAAACTCACTATCTAAATAGTCCCGTACAAGGCGGTGAAAATGGGCAGGACAGCCGTCATGCTGAAAAACGGGCGGAATCTCTCCAAATTCTTGCGGATTCTCTTCCATAGCCTCGACAATCAACGGTGCAATAAAGTCTTGCAGCAGCGCCAGGTACTTCTCACCCGTTAATATTCCATCGATGAAGAGGGACCCGATTATGTGATTACCTAAGATACCCGCCCAGACATTCAGCGACTCTGGGTGTTGAGTGTTGCCTTCACGAAATACATGAGGGTTTGTGTCACACCAATATCCGCAGTTATGCCTGTTGACCTTGCCATTCAAGTAGAACGTACTCTCATCGCTGAAACACACGTTTGTCAGCACACGTTTGTCACACATCTGCTCACAAAACTCGATACGCATATCGGGATCATGTTCACTTAACTCCTGGACCATATGTAGTTTGTATGGATGGAAGGTATGTTTTTTTAAGATTCTGTATGTCGTTTGCCTGACACACCACACGTTTGAGCCACAGTTGTTATGGACTGTTGAGGATGCACATTCAGCTCCGCCAACACTTGTATCTGTGTTTCTTACGTAGCAACACTAGGGTTTCGAGGCTTTGGGGCATTGGTCACATTGCCTGTCGTAAAGAATTTGATTAATAAATGGCGTACAGAAGAAACACTAATTGGGTTGCGCACATTTTGTTCATTGAACAATCGTGCTGTTGCACTGTACGAACGATTCGTAGCACCAAAGAGTAACACAATTTCAATTCTTTGTTCAAGAGACCACATTATGTATGCAATATAGGATGGTCAAACGCACCAGCACAAACACACGTCCTTCAGACCTACTGTTCCGGGTTGTACTGTAGCGCACTGTTGGTCGGAAAAGAACATCTGATAGTGGTGCACGAGTAAACAGAGTAGCTTTGCTAAAGTACGTGTGTCCAACACCAAAGCACCACCACGGGCAACTCGTCGTCATGAACTACATCTCCTCGTCCGTAAGAGTAGCAGTTCGACAGTAGCGCAATGGTAAAGTGTTGGTTCAGTACACGTGCGGTCCGGGGTTCGAGCCTCGGAGGGTTCAGATTTTTCAATAATATTATGGTACTCTCTTTTCTATCGGTTTCAGTTCAATTTGCATGTTTTGTATTTGCAATACTGTTATAGTGGTATGTGTATTGTGCATTCGTTCCGAACTAGACCTACGTTAGACTTTAGAGTTTGTTGTGGACACGGTCTGGTCTCTATACGCGATTACTTTTCCAGCGAGGTACCACACGATGGGGGTTGCTATTCAAAATTTTTGAGTTACCCCCAGTAACCCCCTTTAGCCCCCCTTGTGGGGGATTCTCCTTCTCAGCATAGTGTTGCCTTTTAAGTTCCTTGAAGGTTCCAAAAGGTTTCATGTTTCTATCTGCCTTCGTTTCTTCTGGAGACGAGCTTTAGTGTTATTCGTTGAACGCACTTCGACCGTCCTTTACGGATGGCTGCCATGTTGGCTACGGACATGCTAGCGACTTACAATTTTCACAAGTGGTCTTTACTCGTGATTACCTTTCAAACGAGGTACCACACGATGGGGGTTGCTATTTAAAATTTTTGAGTTACCCCCAGTAACCCCCTTTAGCTCCCCTTGTGGGGGATTCTCCTTCTCAGCATAATGTTGCCTTTTATGTCCCTTGAAGGTTCCAAAAGGTTTCATGTTTCTATCTGCCTTGGTTTCATCAGGAGGTGGACCTTAGTGTTATTCGTGGAACGCACTGTATATATATATATATATATATATATATATATATATATATATATATATATATATATATATATATATACGTATGTGTATGTGTGTTAGTGTATTTTAATATGTTAATTATAAACAAGTAACCTTAAATTCAAAATTTTCATTCATTAAGAAATTAAGTAGTAATTACTATAATTTCAAAAACATGAAGTATTCAATTTTAAATTAAAACATTAAACATATTCTTTACCTCCATCGATCAATATTAAGAAATTCGCAGAGAAGGCTAATTCTCCTTCTGAATTTCCATTATATTTCATAATATATATATATATATATATATATATATATATATATATATATATATATATATATATATATATATATTAGGGTGGCAACGAAAATTCACTTTTGCATTTTTAATGGTCTCAGGGTCAAATTTCATTTCTTTTATCTCTAATGTTTAGTACAAAAATTTTGAAACAATGAAACAATATTTAGTGGTCGCTCAACGCATCCATAAATTCACTTAAAACCACTAAAATGTGAAAATTCACATATAAATACTACGAAATTCAAAAGTATCTTTGGAAACATCCTTTAGTAATATTTATGTTTCACGAGTGTATATTTTTTTCAGTATTTAAGTTTGCGAAAGTACATTCAACACAACAACCGAAAAATGTTTTGACTGAGAATGAATTTACTTGCATTTAGGAAATTTCTTGTGATGATCTACAACTTGGAGAAGAAATTAGGCCTGATCTTCCTGATTGCTTAGTTTTCCATTGAAGTTTTGAAACAACGCAATTCCTCGTTCTGCCAGATCACTTACTACATTCAGAGCTTTCACACGCTCTTGAGCCTGAAGGAAAGTATCGTTCGTGTCCCTTGTTTCAGGGTTTTCTAATAAAAAATCCGTTGAGATATCCAGTGCTTCAAACAGCTTCCTGGTGTTCCTAGAAACAAAGTCACTAAGGTCTTTATCCTTCGTGGTCTCCTCATGTCTTAAGTGCACCAGTTCTTCTTCTTCACTTCCATCCCTAAATAACGCTGTAACTATGTCTTTCTTCATTGCTGCGAGAACTTCAGGAAAGAAACTGAGGCCAATAAGTGATTCGCTCAAATACCACCGATGTCGTGAGAAACTGTGTATTGCTGCTTCTGCAATTTTTGCATCAACATTCTTGTAGGAATGAATACGTCTTAAGAGATTCAGATCATTTCTTGAAGCTGAAACCGCAAGAGAGGAATACCATGCTTTCAAATATACTGCGACGACAAATATGTTGAAGTCGCGAAGCCCGTTCAGCCCACGAGATGTAAGGTGAAACTGTGACCACAAAAGATACATCTTCAGGCAATAAATCAATTTCACACGATGGTAGGCTCCATGAACGTACAATGTGATACCTTCTGGAAGAATTTCGCCAAGAAATATGAAAGTATGTTGAAAAGGTTCTCTGTAATCATGAAAATGAAATGAAATCTTTGAGTTTTACGTCCCGCGGTTATGCCGGTTAGGCTAAAGGAGACGGTGATTATGAGAAATGAATGAAATGGTGGAATGAAGATGGGCTGAGAACCCCGGGAAAACCCACGCACACGGTGTTTGTCCACCACAAAGTTCACTTGGCGGGAGCAGGGTTTGGACCCGGGACCCCATGCACCAGAGGTGAACGCTCTACCACTGAGCCACCGCGGCCTCCTCTCTGTAATCATATCTGGGTTGATAGTTGCTGCTTCAAGAAAGATATCAGTTCATACTTTACTGAGGGCAAAACCTCTGCAACAACTTGGTCCTGGATTCCGGTGTCGAACTTCAGCTTGTCAATTGAGTTCCATGCTTCAGACAAAAGTTGAAATAGTTTTATGTGTGGACCCATTAAAGCATCAAAAACCATGTCGAACACTCTCGCCACAATTAGTTCTATTATGTGATGCCTGCAAGGGACTCCGATCAGATCCTTCTGCATTTTCTGTTCCAGCAGGATACATGCTCCATTTTGTGACCCCGTGTTATATGCTGTTGTGCACACGTGTGGTTAAATTAGAATTTTTCAGCAATTTCAAAACAGCTTCCGACTGGGAGGCAACACTTCCATTTGGAATAGCAGGCACTCCTAATAGTTTCGTGTCATCATTCCCAGAAATAAAAACCACTATGCATAATCTGAGTCGTCCCGATTATCAGAAGCCTCATATAAATTGTCACTATCATCATCATCATTCCTGGTTGAGGTATTTGCTGAAAGCCTATCCATTTACTTTCTCTTCCTGGTCTCCTCTTTCTTATCTCGTTCTTCTCTTTTTTCTTCTCACCTTGTCAATTTAACATCCACTCCGGTAGTCAAATAACGTCACAAGCACCCAATGTAATATATTTGTCACGCACCCTATATATGAGCCCTCTAAACATATCATCACCAAACTTTACAATACGTCGTGAATACATCCGGAGGTCATATACTATAAGTGTGAAAACTGTAACTCAAAGAGAAAGAGATGGGCTGATCCAGGTTGACACGCCGAGTTTCGCATGTAATGCTTAAGTAATGAAAAAGTAGCTACAAGTTTGAGCGCGTTGAGCGACCTTTAAATATTAAAATACTTCCATGAAAGTTTGCATATATATTTTACCGTAAAACCATCGAAATTAAAATACTATTTATGTGGTCATAAGCAGAATAAAATTACGCAAGTTTAGAATTATTAGTGGAAATTGATGCTGTCACCTATTTCAAACATTTCAAAAACACACAGTTCCTAATGTACTGAAATTTTATTACTTCTCGATAGTATGAAACGCTGTAAATTTCCATAACTGTTCTCCAAGTAGCTTTGTATACAGCCAATAGTAGTTATGTCAAGTTTAACAAAAAGTCCAAAATAAACCTCTTGAAAACAGTTCTTACACATAATGATTCTTATGGTTGTTGCAATGGTCTGTCCAAGCAGCTAAATTCACCGCAGCATAACAGCAAAAGCTACTTCTCTTAGGTGTTTTTTTTTTTTTTTTTTTTTTAACCCTTGGTAAGGTGAGTGTAAGGGGGAGACGAATTCTACTTCGCCAGGGCTCATATCAATTAAATATGTATCCAACTTCCTTACAAGAACGATACCCAGCTGCATCATTACTGAGATTCATGTGCAAAAGATTAGTGTATAACATCATAAAAATTAAAGCCTCCTTACCTGAAGCTGCGCAGCTGGTAAATTCACATCTGCTACCATTTCTGTACAAGGGTGTTCTACTTGGAGCCGGGGATTAAGCTCCAAAAAATAAAAATTTCCATCTGTATCATATAAATATTCCACAGTTCCTGCACTAACATACCCAACCATTTTCGCTAAACGAACAGCAGCCTGTAAATATAAATAAAATAAATAAATAAATAAATAAATAAATAAATAAATAATAATAATAATAATAATAATAATAATAATAATAATATAAAGGATTTACATCAGGATATGATTGTTTGGAAAGAAAAATATGAAAAGAAAAAGTCAAAACTTCCACGTTCAGCATCTTGAGCGTCCCAGGTTAGAATAATGAGAAGTTCAAAATTGGTAAGGCTGCGTTTGAGTCAAAATGACATCGCTAGGTTAGGTGTGGGAGCATAAATGTTTATTCAGATTTACATCTTGACATAGGTAGGTAGGTAGGTAGGTAGGTAGTTATAGCAAAGAAGTAAGGAACTCAAGGTCAGTATAAAGTTAAAGCCACTCCACTTACAAGGAATGATTCCTAATTTTAAAATGGGTTGTGCATAATATGAAAACAGATTTAGATAAATCCTCCGAAGGTTTTATATATTTCAAGGTTGTAGCTGCTAATGACCAATAAATAATAAAGTTTAACACAAGAGGGATTTGAGATAAGTGAGCTCAAACAATGGTAAAATTTTAAGATAAGTTCAATGTTCAAATAACTTCAAATGTATTTAAGTAATTCATAAGAAATTTTCAACACTATTAATAATGCTGTATTGTCAACTGGGTTACAGGATACCTAAAAGCATTACCATCAACACTAATAATGCAGTATTGCCAACTCGGTATTCATCTTTTCTATTTTCAAATGACACTTTGTCACATTACGTATATAACTGCATAACGGTAAAAGAATATACGTTTAGCGCGTACCAGTGTTGCAAACTTTAAGAATGGTTTGAGAAGACGGATTATTACAGCTTTGATAAATAGATTGCAAAATATATGATAACAAAATAATGTTTTCAGACGAAAGTAGTCCTAAAGAGGACTATCCTAATATCCAGTACAAAAATATTTATAATGACTTACTAATGTCTTGATAGAATACAAAATTTATTTTTCAATAATTTTATATAGAATATATTGAGCGGAATAGTTTACAAACTAATACAACACATTTCTGATATCAAAATATTTTAAGCTTACAAACCCTAAAATATCACAAAGATTAAAAGAAATAACCATAACAGAATCAATCCAGAAAGACAGAGTTATGTAAAAATAGCTAAAATGAATTCCGTTTACTATTTCTTGGTGTGGTTTTGTGGTTAACGTACTGTATTTTTTTTCTGTCGTTCGTGAAAGCCATTTGAAAGAATCTTTCAATTTAGGTCCAACGGTTATGCCGTGCACGCTACTGGAGACAGTGATGACTGAATGAAATAATGGAATGAAGAAAGTGGTAGGAAACGGGAGAATCCCAAGAAACCCATGCACAAGCTGCTTGCAAAAACATTGGAGAATAGTGAAAAACTCACGAAAGATATCGTCAAATGTTAACATCAAAGAAATAATGTCAAAAGGTAGTATAGGCTGTGTTACCTGTTTATAACTGAGGATTTTGCTGGAGAATCATTGCTACAGCGTTGATTCATATATTACAAATATTTATAGTTTCCGACTAAAGTAGTTTTCAAGGAGGTGATCCTAAATGCAAGTACGGAAATACGTAAGTTGGCAAAGCAGTGCTGCCAAAGTATAAGATTACATTTCACTGACTTTGTAAAGGATTCCTATCCTTGTCCTTGGAATCAAGGATCAGTGTTTGAATACTGAAGTACTGTCCCTCTTCAAATCACTCAATTCAACGTCAATTCAAATTCAAAAAGTTTAAAACATTGTTACGTATTAGACACACATTCATTCTCACAATTATCTAGTCATTCTTCATACGTATCTAAACGGAACAGTTGGATCATTCGGACACATCGAAACTCGAAATCATGTAACAAAAGGATCAATTTCAAAACATAACGGTTCCTCACATGACATCCGAAAACTAATTAACGCGTTGATTGAAATTTGAATTACTGAATGTTTTTTTCCATTCCAGTGTGATAGGAAGGCATTGAAGCGTCTCCACTATCTTGACTCATGGACTGGAAAATGGAATGAAGATATTTGGAAACAAAGTCCAGAAAAATACTTCAATATACAAAAGCTGAAATTCGTTTAAAGTTTCACTGCTATCATACAGCTATTAAATGTGGATTTTAATGAGGTATCAAATTTATCTTGAAGCGCATTAGCTGTTAAGCTGCCATTAAAGATATTCTACATAAAATGTATCACAGCAAAAGAAAGTTGTTGCTTTGCTTAACATTGAATCAACTTCTTTCTGCAGTCACTTACCACTATGAATCCAGACTACATACTGCTCAATTACTGGATAATTTGAGTCCTACCAACTTACATAGCAATGTGAGTGTATACTTTGCTTATATAGTAATGTGTAAAATTATTACTTTAATATAACATTGTTTGTTTGATGTTAATCAGGCCTCCCAGCAGGAGAATAAAAAATATAAAAAATATAGAGGACAGTTTGGTTTATACAATAGAATATTATGCTCTGAAGCACGGAAAAAAATTATATATATAACACTACTTTTTAAACTTAGTAGACCTGGTGTATTGTTTTGGAAAAAAAATTGAAATAAATCACTTGATTTACTGAATAAACGAAATATTCTTGTGGTACTTTTACATTTTAAAGGTTCAATAATGAACTGTAAAACACTAGTACAGTGTTACTTTTGCGACAACTTTGTTGTGGCATTTTTAAATCTTTTGGTTCCAGCCTTAATCGGAGCTTATGCAGCTGACACATCATCCATGAGCCGATGCTTTATTGCTTTCTGAAGCAGAATGTTTCCCTTTGAAATTAATTTTTCATCTTCACGAAATTCAACACACATGTTTTCCTTCACTCCTTTTTTGGCACTCACTTTTGTCTTTTCCGCTGTGATCTTATGCTCACTTTCTTGCTAAAGTTTTGTTTTTTTCTCTTCATATCTTTACGATACTTATGTTCTTCTTTGTAGTACATTAACATTTCATTAGTGCTTTTAATTAACATTTTTACCCATTGCATCTTTAATCATTCGTAGCCCCATTGATGGTTTTCTTTATTCAGTCCTCGTCTTTCGAATGGTATGATGTTCTTATTTGTCGAGAAACCACGTTCAACAGATGCCTGTCCGTGTGAAAGTGTTAACACTGCTTTCACAATTTTAGAATAAGCACGTAGGAAGCAAAGAAGAAAAAAGAGTTGACATGGAAGGACAGGAAAAAGCAAATAAAAAAATAATGGTGTGGATTAGTGACTAGCCTTTTAGAAAAAACTAGGCGCTCGTGGAACGAGGATGGCGAGGTCACTACGATAGATTCAAACCCCATTAAAATCATAGCAGCAGGTATGAATGTAGTTTTAAAAAATCACATTTTCAAAAATGAAACACGTGAAAATTATAGATAGTCAAGCAACTAATTCACGAGTCGTACCACAGAGCAAGACCTGGAGTACCTGTCGCTCAACTAAGTGAGCTCTTATACAAAAAAAAAAAAAAAAAAAAAAAAAAAGCAATATAACGCAACAGATTGTGGGATATAGTTGTGTCCTTTTCGCAACTATTTTAGCTACTGGTCACGAAATACCTTTCTCACTAAATGATAACCAGATGTATCAGTATCGTTTTCAAATGACACAAATTTGTAGTAGTACGATACAACTGTTAGCCGTTAGCGTGATGCTTTTATATTCCTTAGTGAATGTATATAATAATATTTCTTAACTTGAATATCATCCGTTGCCTTTATGTTATTTTAAACCATTATTAATATTTGGCACTAAGTTAAAAAAAAAAAAAAAAAAAAAAAAAAAAGCACAAATAGTGATCTCTTAAACAAATAATTTTCCTACTCTTCAATGTGACTGATGAGTGTTTGTATTTTGTACAGGTAAGTGTGCGTTATCTCCTTACGCATATCCTTTTTAAGGTCAGTGTAACTTTTAGGTCTCTTTCTATAGATTTTAGAAATTTTTTCAATAATTGAAGACTTTGGGGCAAAAACCCGTCAAGTCCAAAAAGTGAAAGTGTAAATGAGATAGCTTTACAATGGTTTCTCGTCGTCCAATTTTCTTCAAACTTGGCACATATATACTAGAACAAAAATAAATCAACACGTATTTTTTTTTTTTTTTTTTTTTGTTTCTTTCGGAAAATAGGTTAAGGGGGCAAAGAGCCCTTTTTCAAAAATGGGTTCTCGTTATTAAAAGAGACACTTAAAAAGAAACGAAACTATTCCGATTCAAAGATAACTTCAAAATAGGAAATACGGGTTTTGAAGCTTTTGCGAGAAAAGGGTTGCAGGGGGCAATGGCCCCCTTCGAAATTACAAATTTCTCCGCACAATCCTTACGGAAATTGGATTTCAATGGAATTGATTCAAACCGTATTAGGCCTATGTTGTAGATATGATGTTCCGAAGAAAAAGTCTCAACGGGTACAACAACAAATCACTAACGTTTGGCCACTATAGGGGCACATTTTTGGAAACAGCTGAAAATAACGACACTCTGGATTTCGGTAAAAATGACTGAAACGTTGATATGTTGTAGATATTGTGAGCCTGAGAAAAAGTCTTAATGGGCGTAACCACCAATCACTGATTGTTTGGCCACTACAGGGCCACTTTTTTGAAAGTAGCCAAAAATAGTGATATTCTGGATTTCGATTAAAATGACTGAAACTGTGATATGCTGTAGATGTTGTGATCCTGAGAAAAAGTTTCAATAAGCACAACCACCAATCATTGACCGTTTGCCCACATTTTTGAAAACAGCAGAAGGTAACGTTATTCTGGATTTCGGTGGAGTTGCTTGAAACTATATGTTGTAGAAATTGTGATCCTGAGAAAAAGTTTTTCAATTTGTACAACCACCCATCATTGACCGTTTGGCCACTGCAGGGCCAAATTTTTTAAAAACAGCAGAAGGTAACGTTATTTTGGGTTTCGGTGGAATTGCTTGAAACCGTGATATGTTGTAGATATTATGATCCTGAGAAAAAGTCTCAATTTGTAAAACCATCCATCACTGACCGTTTGCCCACTACTGGACCATTTTTTTTTTTTTTAAGTGCTAAAGGTAATGGTATTCCGGATTTCGGTGGAATTGCTT
Source organism: Thermobia domestica (assembly GCF_964235325.1). NCBI lineage: Eukaryota > Metazoa > Arthropoda > Insecta > Zygentoma > Lepismatidae > Thermobia > Thermobia domestica. The sequence continues at coordinate 150,445,011 of NC_137463.1, forward strand.
GAAACCGTGATATGTTGTAGGTATTGTAATCCTGAAAAAATCTCAACAGGCGCAGCCACCAATCAACGGCCGTTTGGCCACTACAGGAATACTTTATAAAAAAAAGAACTGAAGGTAACGGTATTCTTTATTATGGTGGAATTGCTTGAAACCGTGATATGTTGTAGATATTGTGATCCTGAGAAAAAGCCTCCATGATCACAACCACCAATTAGTGACCATTTGGCAACTACGGAGCCACATTTTTTTTTTAAACAGCAGAAGGTAAGAATGCTCTGGAATTTCGGTACAATTGTATGAAACCCTGATGATTCATATCCCACAACCCGGAAAGGGATGGGGAGAGTAACGGCGAACACCATTTAAACATAGCCCATATTCACATGCTCATCTCACGGGATAAAGCAAAGCCCTGGAAAGCCCTAGACATTTTTTCTCAGGACCACGACATCTACATCTTTCATTCATTTACACCGAGATAAAAAAAAATCGTTATACCCGGCTGTTTTTTTTTAAATGGATCTGTAGTGGCCAAATAGGGTTGCCAACTGGCCGTTTTTTGAGCGGCCTGACCAGAAATAAAGGGGTTGTTATTTTGATTAAAACCGGTGATTGGTACAAACTTCTTACCAACCTCTTTATGACTATTTTTTTTCTTCTCAAATTTGTATCTAGTTCGAAGTATAGATTTAAAAAGTAACTTTCATTCTGTAAATTCAAAACTGTCACCTTGCTTCATCTATAAATGATTAATATATTTTGTTCATGTGTTTAGATAATTTTAAAGACGACAGGGACTGTATCAGGGAAATTTTGAAATTTGCTTGAATTTGAATTTTATATATTTACTGAGAGTGAAAAAGGATTTCTTAAAGCAATTCCCTGTAGTTGAAGTATAAGTTTAGAGAATAAATTTCATTTTCAAAATGCAAAATTGTCACGTAAAAATTAATATACTTTTGATCATCTGTTTCAATGACTTTAAAGAAGTAGTGGTTACTGTTAAATACAATAAAATGACCAATGCTGATTTCAGTTTCTCATTTATAGTATAATATACCTATAAGCTTATTAGTGATTGTACTAAGGATATGTAGAATACAAATGTTAGTGCACTTTTGTTCACGATAGTACATTTCCTTCCCATGAATGGGTCCCAACAGAGACTCGTATTTCACACTCAGACCTATACCACAGGGAATTTTGAGGGGGAGCTGTTCTTTTTATTATTATTATTGCGAGTATTATTTTCCAGAGTTGGCAGTCCTATGGCCAAACGATCATAATTCGATGATTGTGTCCATTAAAACTTTTTCTCATGATAAGATCTTCAACATATCTCACGAGGAAGGTCCATAAACCGTGAGAGTTGAATTCTAATGAAAATTTGTGACAAGATTCAGTTCGAGTTGCTAAGTAACGTATTAATAGTCACTCGATGCGCAAATGCTGCGTTGAACTGCTACACCGACACCATCTTGAAATCCAGTAGGCAATGTCCAAGAATAGCCTTTTGCCACAAAAATGAAAAAGCTTTTGATAGATCTGACTTCAGTATTGTAAACCAAGGTAGAGCATCTATGTGTGGGAGTACTTCCAGTGCATGATTGCCATTTTGAAAGGCGCCATATTGAATCGTGGTCAAATATGATAAATGGTACGGAGGTCATGTGGGGTATCAAATAGCACTGGAATTTACTCCTGAATCCATTTCCACAACCAAAGTTTACATATCTGTTTTCACTTCAGAGTTAAGAGCTCTCTTACCCACAGGAACATATAAAAACTGTGTGAGTTAGACTTGTGTTATGAAACACGGTCGTGCGAGTACTTGCAGGGTTTTAACTAATGCAGTACAATAGCCAATCAGATCTTGAGACTAGTAAGATAAATCGTTAATTAAATTGAAATGCCTGTAGTGAAAAATGGAATGGCAGCATGTTACAAGTTATACCTATTTCAAAGTGCGATAGATTAGACTGCTCGTCGATGAAACATGCCTGATAGTACTGACGAGCAGAGAATGCCAAAGGGATTGTTTGGATATATATTGGAAAAATTATATAAACTGGTGAATATTAGTTGAACGACCAAAATGGTTTGCATTCCACTATAATCAGTAGGTCCACGTCTCCTTTAGCGTAGCAGGCATAAGTGTGGGACGTTGGACTGAATCAAACCAAAAATCTATTTTAGGCAATTTTACGTGGTCCGTTGTAGTGTGTTAAGTTTTATTCTCCAATCTCCAATCTCCAACCCTTATACAAAGACCATCATTGTTGCAGAATATTGCGTTCTTTTCCAATACTCATACTTGACAACCTATAATTTACCGTGCATATTACAAAGTTAAAATACTTTAATGTATTTATTGCCAGTTTGTCTAAATACAATCGATTTATTGCTGACGCATTGAACAAATAAGGGGATTTAAATTATCAGTTCACAGCCCATTCTTAGAAGAAGATACACCTGAAAACTTAGAATTCACTTTTCTTGTGTCTGTTCTGCTATTAGTGATAAGAGAATGAATACACACCTGCTAAGAATAGATGGCAATAAAGATTATTACAAGATTCAATACCAAGTTGCAACCCATAAAACAAGCCTCTTTCTTGCTTTTTCCTTCAATATTAAATAATTAAATATCTGCAACTTTCCACCCTTAACGATAAAACACTTGCTTATAATAAGGGCAAGACTAGTTTTCATATCAAAACTGTGATAAATAACTAATTGTAGCAGGTCTTCACTTGTTCGGTGTACAAATTATATGGCAGAATTTTTATAATGAAAATGCATTCTGTTGTGTATCATCAATTTTGTGCGCCAGTCCTAAAGGACATGCTTGCATATGCATGGCAGAAAATGTGGGTACGTCACAGGAGCAATAATTGGTTCATTTACAAATGCAAGATTTACTTATAAGCTAAACAAGCTATAGCTTAGGGCCCCATACTTTTGGTGGCCCAAAAAATTCAAGGAAAAATTTGAATGTACATTTTCAAAATATAAGAAAAACAATAAATAAAGTAACATCTACATATAGCAACAGTGCTTCGTTTGTGTAGGACCCTATGATGTAAGTAATGGGGCCCCTTCTGCTAGTCTGCTTCGTAAAATATCACTAGTTTCTTCATTTCTGTATATAGAGTCCTACGTTCATCTGGACACATAAAGGGCCCCATTATCTTCAGTAGCTTAGGGCCCCACCAAACCTAAATCCAGCCTTGTTCTGGAGACCAGTGGAAAATAGTGTCTGTGGTCATGAAGATTGTGACGAAAGTGCATTTGTTAAGTGTTTGTACTGCTCCACGATACTGTGTGCTAATCACTTTGTTTTGGATCTCCATCATCAGAACTGAAGAGCAAAAGGTTAGTAGGTTAATATTTGCTTATGTGCATTAGTTTATATTATTTTTCTAATAATTTTTCTATTAATTTTCTAATAACTTCAAGACATATTCTTGTAAAGTCATATATGCCATTGCACAGAACTTATATTACAGCATTTAAATGCTATGCATAATCGCAACACACACAGACTCATATATATAGCACACATTGAAATAGATATAATTTCTTACAGTGCTGCTATTCCATTTTTCACTACAGGAATTTCAATTTAATTAACGATTTCTCTCACTAGTCTCAAGATCTGAATGGTATAGTGGCTATTGTAGATCAAGTGACGACTACTGCATTAGTTAAAATCCTGCAAGTGCTCGCACGACTGCATTTCATAACAAAAATTTTAGTAGCACAGTTTTTATATGTTCCTGTGAGCGAGAGAGCTCTTAACTCTGAAGTGAAAACAGATATGTACATTTTGGTTATGGAAATAGATTTAGGAGTGAATTCCAGTGCTATTTGATACCCCACATGACCCCCTTTCCATTTATCATATTTGACCACGATTTAATATGGCGCCTTTCAAAATGGCGATCATCCACTGGAAGTACTCCCACATATAGATGCTCTACCTTGGTTTACAATACTGAAGTCAGATCTATCAAAAGTTTTTTCATTTTTGTGCCAAAAGGGTATTGTTGGACATTGCCTACTGGATTTCAAGATGGCGTCGGTGTAGCAGCTCAACGAAGCATTTGCGCATCGAGTGACTATTACTACGTTACTTAGCAATTGGTACTGAATCTTGTCACAAATTTTCATCAAAATTCAACTCTCTCGGTTTATGGACCTTCCTCGTCAGTTTTACTCAATCTTACCGAAATCCAGAACATTGTTATATTTGGCTGTTTTCAAGAAAGTTTCCTTGTAGTGACCAAAGGATTAGTGATTTGTGGTTGTGTCCATGGAGGTTTTTTCTCAGGATAACAATATCTACAATATCACAGTTCCAGCCATTTTCACCGAAATACTAAACATCACTATCTTCGGTTGCTTTCAAAAAAGTCGCCTCGTAGTGGCCAAACGGTCAGTGAGTGGTAGTTGTGCCCATTAAGACTTTTCCTTAAGGTTACAATATTTACAACATATCACGGTTTCAAGCAATCCCACCGAAATCCAGAATATGGTTGGCTACTGTTTCCAATAAAGCGACACTGTAGTGGCCAGACGGTCAGTGATTGGTGGTTGTGCCTATTGAGACTTTTTCTCAGGATCACATTTACAATATATTACAGTTTCAGTCATTTTCACCGAAATACAGAACATCACTATCTTCGGTTGCCTTCAAAAAGCTGGCCTCGTAGTGGCCAAACGTCAGTGATTTGTTGTTGTACCCGTTGAGACTTTTTCTTCGGAACATCATATATACAACATAGGCCTATCACGGTTTGAAGCAATTCCATTGAAATCCAATTTCCGTAAGGATTGTGCGGAGAAATTTGTCATTTCGAAGGGACCATTGCCCCCTGCAACTCTTTTCTCGCAAAAGCTTCAAAACCCGTATTTCCTATTTTGAAGTTATCTTTGCATCCTGAAGAGTTTCGTTTCTTTAAAGTTGCCCGTTTAATCACGAGGACCCTTTTTTTGAAAAGGGGCCCTTTGTCCCTTAACCTATTTTCTGAAAGAACCAAAAAAGAAAAAAAATACGTGTCGATTTATTTTCGGTCTAGTATATATGTGCCAAGTTTGAAGAATATCGGATGACGAGAAACCCTTGTGAAGCTATTTTCTTTACACTTTCACTGTCTGGACTGGACGGGTTTTTGACCCAAAGTATTCAATTTGACCTTTTCACCTTGAGAGTGACCCTAGATGGCTGCTTCGTTTATTGGATCTCGGTATTGACCTAAGGTACCAATATACGAAATTTGAGTCCCCTAGCTGTTATAAGTAAAAAGTTTTGTTTACAGAGAAACGTATTTCACCCTATTTGCGAATTTGTATAACTCGTACCTCGCCATAAAATGATAAGACATATTTAGCAAACTGCTAATATGTAGCAATTTAAATCATCACTGGAACTGCCTCTGGCTTGTACTTTTAATAATTCAATCACTGAAAAATATAGGAAATAAAGGGCAAGATTAAAATATAGGACATTTATAGGAGAAATATACACAAATTTCCAAAATATAGGAAAAAATAGGAAAATAGGACAGCTGGGAGACCTGCGTTAATATTTGACGATATCTTGCATGTGTATAAAGCAGGGTGGATTGATTTAAATCAGTCTGATTTAAATCACGATTTTAATCAAGATTTAAATCACTTGATTTTTTTCATAAAAATCGTTGATTTAAATCAAATTCCGAAATGAATTAATTTAAAGTGAAAGTAAGTAAAATCCCGTTTCTCTTCTGTTATTTCAATTATGAAAGATAATAATCATAATACAATGAGACTCAAATGTACGTAAGCACAGTATGAAAACGATTATCATATAGAGAAAGATCAGGGAAAATCCCATTTGAACGGGTAACGGGTGAACCCTGCTTTCTTCTCTTTGTAACACAGGGTTTTAAAATTTCTATTCTAACGGGGAAATCACCATGGACATTTAAGATGAAAACTCTTTTCGTTTGTTCGTCTATTCGTTTGTTTCCAGATAATAGAGGGGTCCGATCCCCTCTGCGAAACCAAAAAAAAATTAAAATTTTGGGCGAAATTTATGTACTAAATACATAAAAGTTCCTCGGGATCGTAATACGACAAATTTTGGATGCGTTAAAATATCGAATAATACTTTTGATAAAGTGGATACTTGACCCCATTACACAACATGCCGCGATCTGCGATGTGATCGCAGAAAATTTGCCGCGCCTGTGCAGGAAAAATTGTCAGAAGAAATAAAATAGCCAACAGAAAAGTATAAAAACGTGCCTGCTATGTATAGATGTCTTAAATGCACGTACAACTCGCATTTGAACTGTTTTTCACGTCACATAAAGCATATTATTTAACAAGTGTTTCTTCTGCTGGAACTGATCATCTTGATTTTTTTTTTTATTTTTATTTTGGAATTCCTGCAGAAAATTTTTGACTTACAAAAGCTCATCGCATAAAGACAAAGAAAGTTCTGCCATCGGCTAATATATAAGATCAGAAAACGATATTCACGAAGAAATTAAACATCGACTAAAAGCAGGGAATTCGTGTTGTTATTCAGTTCAAAATCTCTTATCGTCGCGAATTCTGTCGAGGAATTTGAAGCCTTAAAATATATAAAACGATAATTATGCCTGTTGTGCTGTATGGTTGTGAAACATGGTCGCTTACGCTGAGGGAAGAACGCAGACTGAAAGTATTTGAAAATAAAATCCTGAAACGAATATTCAGGACCAAAGGAACGGAACTGAGGAATGGCGAAAACTTCATGATGAGGAACTGCATAATTTATATCGTTCACCAAACATTGTTAGGGTCATCAAATCTTGGAGGCTCAGGTGGGCAGGACATGTAGCAAGAATGGAAGAAAGTAGGAACGCTTTCAAAGTTTTAACTGGAAGTCCAATCGGGAAACGACCATTAGGAAGACCTAGATACAGATGGGAGGACAATATTAAGATGGATCTCGCAGAAATAAGAATACAAAATAGAAACTGGATTCAGTTGACTAAGGATAGAAGTCAGGAAGCTTTTTTGAACATGGCATTGAACCTCCGGGTTCCATAGGTCATAGAGTTAGTTAATTTCAGGCGAAATTTATGTACTTTATATGTATTTCGTGCCGCTAGCTAGTTCCAATTGTTTAAAAATATGCCCCTGCCAAATATTAGTAACTTTCATGAAAAGTGTCATGTTGATATACATTGCTGTACTTTTTCCTTAATGCTTAAGAAACATTGTTTGGGATTGAAATAGGTTAACGATTGGGAATTAATTCAAAATTAAAACCCAATACTTTCACTTAAATGGCAAAATTAACATTTAATACTAATTCCTAATGTTTTTTCTTCAGTTCGCGACTTGTATTATACGAAGAAAAAGATTTGATTTAAATCAAAAAAATCGATTTAAATCAAAAAAATCAACAAAAATGATTTTTTTGAAAAAAATCATGATTTTTTTCCACCCTGGTATAAAGTTTTCTATTATTCTATATTTTTTTTTTCTTTTTTCTTTTTTTAATGACAATACAACCAACCAAACAAGCAAACACAAAGGTTCACGTAGGTAAGGATTCGAACCCTAATCTGCCGAGCGTGAATTCGGTGTGCTAATCACTAGACTACGCCTAGAACTAGTAGACTTATTTTAGTGGTTTTCACGTCACTTTCCCTTCCTAGTTTGATGTTTTCACAATTATTTTGTTTAATGAACTGTGATATTCTACATTTTGTATGTCTGAAATATTTCGATATGAGAAATGTGTTATATCAGTTTGTAAACTATTCCATCTGGAATTATTGAAAGACAATTTTATAATCTAACGATACTATTTAAATCAGTCTATATACATATTTTTTTACTTTAAGTTGAAACGTATTCCTTGGAAATACTTTCGTGGGAAAGCATTATTTCCTTATCGTCTAGTTTGCAATCTATGGATTAAAGAAATAGTTATCATCAATCTCTTCAAATAACTCTTGAAGTTTGCAACAATGACACGTAATAAACACAATTTTATTCACAATTATATAGCCATGTAATATACATAATAATATGTAGTAGTGCCACTCAAAAATATAAAAAATGCATAACGAGTTGGCAATACAACAGTACTTAGAGCATTAGTGAAAGTGCTTTTGAATAATCTCTATGCTTATATAACGTTACTAGAATTTCTTATGGATTGCTTAAATATAATTGAAGTTATTTGAATTTATCTTAGAATTTTACCACTCTCTGGTTCACTTTTCTCAAATATATTTTGTACCGCAATTCATTATGTATGACAATTCGCAGCTACAACTTTGTAATATGTTACACCCTCGTGGGGGCTATCTAAATCTGTTCTAGGATTATGCGAGACTCATGTTATAATTGTGAAGTATTCCTAGTTAGTAGGTGAAAGTATTGGTACAAGATGCAAGAAATACGACAAATACGAAGCAAATAGTATCAAATAACATTGCACACTGAAAGAAATCAAAAGTCACTAAAACAACTTTAAAAAAAAAAAAAAAAAAATCTTGGAATATAGAAATAAGTGAGATTGAGGTACGAGACGAGAAAGAAACTGCACACATCCTCCATTTGGAATCTAAGTATACTGACGATGATTATGTGCTTTTCAGCTGAGTTTACATCCAATCTCAATAACCATTATGCTTACAGGTAACTATAATTTCTAGAAACACTTTGCACTTCCTAGCTTTCGGTTCACCCCTCGGGCCTTGAACACAAAGGTTAAAAAAAGTGGAAAGAATAATAAAAACAAAAATAATAAAACTGACAGACTCACCAGGGTGCTGGTGCATAAGACACCTTATCTAAGCTGCTCACTCATTAAATGGTGGAGTAACACACCGTAACGTGGCGGGCTCAATTTTTATTCTTTTGTTTTGTAGTGGAATGTTGCCATTTCATATTAGTGTTTTCATTTTTATGCCAATGTTGAATGTATTTCTCAATTACTGGCTTTCATTCCTTAGTCAATCACTCCTTATCCAAATTTAACTTTGGATGCCTTAAGCAAATATGTATGTTCACGCAAACTGGTCTCTGTGGTTCACTTTTGGTCCTGAATAAAATTCTTGAATTATCAATTTTTGTTTCTTTTAAATGTTTGGACAGTCCAAAAACGGGTATTCTGCTTTATCGGTATCTTTAACGTGTATTTTGAGCTTTCTTTTTGCCACACGAGCCCTCTCACTAACTGTAGTTTATCACATAAACACTTGATTTTCGCTGAGGTCGGCGTAATAACTCTCAAATTGAGTGATTTTTTTCCCCTTGGAGTTTTGGGGAGACTCAACGTGGTAAGAAACTCATATCGAGTAAAATCTTATTTAGTGCAGTTGTTAATCTGTGATATACAGGCAGAGCGACTCGCTTCACATCAGTTGTTTTGGCTTTTGGACTGTCCAAACGGAAGTTCTTATTAACCTAAGTATTATTTATATCAACTTAATAAGATGGATTTTGAGTAGCCATCGACACTGTCTGGCTTCAAGAACTAAACAACACCCTGTAATTCTGATTTCAATGATAATACGACGCAAAGAAAAATCTTCCAAATACTTCCTTTACAAACTAGTGAATGTGTAGAACTCTAATGTATACACTAGGAAAATGGACGCTGGTAATGAACTTATTATATTTACTAACACTTAAATCTAAGTAGCTAACTTTATAATCTTTCTCATGCTCTACGGGGAAATTTAAATTACTATGGATTAGATTTTATTTTCATAATAAAAAGTCCATTTGAGAACTTTCAATATACAGAAAAATATATCATGAGCACACCCATAACACCGTACTGCACCTAGTTTCTGTTCCTTAACACTTCCGGTACGGAACTGGATGTGTAACGATCAGAATAAAACATCTGATGAATGACATCGTATTGCAGCTGTTGTATCATATATATTGCCATGTGTCATGAATATTTCAATGTGTACATTTTAAAAATGAAACATCTGAATGAATTATCTATTAAAACAGTCTAAGTATTACCATTAATACTATATTTTTCTGGATTCTTTTTTTAAAAGATGCCCTACAACACACAAGTAAAAGTCTACAACGATAATATATATTTTGTATGTACTTCTAAGTACTGTTTCTATTTACGGGCAAAAGTGCTATTTAAAAGAGCACAAGCTGTTAAGAAGAAGAAGAAAATATATAAAAAAAAAAATTTAAAATATTTTGTATTATATCGATATATTTGTTGTTTTCGTTGCTATGACAACTTGTTTATCTTGTTGTTAAGGTAACCAGAGAAAATAGAACGAAGAACCATATTGTTAGAATTGGATGTATATTATTTTAATGTGACAAATACGGTATATGTTGAAAAATATATATATCCAAAAGTACATAACTGTGTTGTGTGATTCATTATAATCTCGTGTACTTTATAAATATTCAATATAATTTTATTTTGAACCAGGGAATGTAACGGAAGAATTAACGTTACAAGTCCACAAGTAAAAGACGCCTGAAAACCGACATATAAAAAAAAGTTACGAATCTTACTTTCCAATGTATACAGAACTAAGTTAGCTAAGAAGGGAGATAAAGGATTACTCATGGCTTAACATTCTATTTAGTACAAAACGTTCTTTTCGAAGGGAAAAAAAAATATATTTTATGATAAACAGCGTTCCAGCGTTCCAGATGTGTTGAGTTTTCTGAGCTCTACAGCTGAACAGCTGAAAACTGTGTATTAAGAACTAATCTGAACCAACGAGTTTCATTTCGTAGTGTGAAACTAGGGTAAATTTCCAAACTATGCGAACTCAACACTCAAACTTGAAGTAGTACATCTATAACTACTAGTTACAATAGAAAAATCTAACCAAAGATAGAACCTGTTCTTCGGACTCGCTATCTCTTGTTGCTTTTGCTCTACTGACATTAGATTAAAACCAGAAGTGGTAATTGAACACTTCCAGTTGCTATAGAGGCATAAAATCAAAGGTGAAACATATTCTTGGTACCCAATCTATATAGAAAAGCTGCTTGTCGCTATTTGCTTGTTATCCATTATGCCATCAGTGCTGTAACCGAAAACTTTGAGATTTTCTCCATTTCCTGTTTCAACAAATATATAATGTTGAAACAAAACTAATTTTTGGGACACTGAATCCGTGTCAAAAAATGAAAATCAATATTGAAACTGGAAATACTAATATATTTGAACCACTTTCGGTTCTCGTAGTGTGTTATGTGTATTGATGGTATGTTCTCCTAAAACGTTGAATCGATTAATAATAATAATAATAATAATAATAATAATAATAATAATAATAATAATAATAATAATAATAATAATAATAATAATAATAATAATAATAATAATAAGAAGAAGAAGAAGAAGAAGAATCCTATCATCATCATCAATCATAATAATAATAATCATCATCAATATTTTAAAAAGCTTTTTGCTAGTTATTACCGTTATTGTTCTATAACAAGAAACGTTGAAACAGGCATTGGTTAATTTCTACAACTATTGGTTTAAACAGAGGATCAACGAAGGAAATGGGCCCTATACTTGAGATGCTGAATCGGTTGCAAGAAACCATTTCTGCTCTACGGAAATCAGCACCGTAACAGGAAATACTAGTAAATTTCAACCAATACTGATTTTACTACAGTGTTGCTGGTGGTGGTGTTATGTTCTCTTGATACTCTGAACCGATTGCTGAAAGCTCCTTGTCTCTATCTATTACAGTTTTTGTTCTACAGTGATAAACATTGAAACCGGAAATGGTTCATTTCTATCACTTCCAGTTTGAATAGGGATTTATCCTAAGATATGAAATCTATTCCTGGAACGCTGAACCGCTTCTCGATATCTTTAACCGCTTTTGCTCTATTGAATTCAGTATTGTTGCCGAAAGTAGTAGTAAGTTTCAACCACTTCCGGTTTGGGCAGAATGTTGCGGATGGTGACAATATGTTTACTTGAGATGCTGAATTGATTGCAACAAACAGCTTGTCGCTATCTATTACCGTTTTTGTTCTACGATGAAAAACATTGAAACCTGGAATGGCCAATTTCAACCTCTTTCAGTATGAATAACAGAGTAACGGAGGAGGTCAAACCTGTTTTCGGGACGCTGAATCGATTGCAAATAACCGCTTCTCGATATCCCTTAGAGCTTTTGCTTTGATACCTGTCAACAGAAGGACGGACGGATATGGTGTTCTATAAGACTTCCAACACTTAGTCGTTCTAAATTCTATTTTCGATTTTTCCATCTGTTTTCCTTGACTTACTTTAAACAGGTAGGAAATCCGCTACTAGGAGTTTGTGGTCCAAATCAATATTCGCTTCTAGTAGTCTTAACGTCCCATATACTACTCCTGAAACGCTGCATCACAAGAATATAATTAACTTTGATAGCATATTTTACCTCCTGGACTCTTCCATGTGTACAGCTTCGTTTGCCTTCTCTTAAAACACGTATTCGTCACCACCACACCATGTTCCCTACAGAAGACGATTAGCATCTGACCCTGTGCGTTTCTTCTGCATAGTTCAAACGATCCCACTATTTTATACTCACTGCTGAAATCTTCCGTTAGTATGGCGCCACTCTTACCTCTTCCCTTTTGATGCAATAAGTCATCAATTTTGTCATATATGGATTCTACTTCATTGTCGTCATAGTCGATAGTTAGCACATATACTTATTAGAATATTCACTGGTTTTCCACTTAGCTTTACAAACATCACGCCATTACTACAGCATTCCACCCTGGTTATATTTTTTATAGTTTCGTTTAACATTGCTATTGCGGTATCATTCTCTGCCTTAACACCACCCGAGTAGAATATTATGTAGTTTCCCGACACTCGTCTTTCTCTGATCATTGTACTTCATTCATACCCATGATGTTCACTTTATAATTACTCATTTCCAGCTTAAATTTTCAAGATTTCTCGCACGTCGTAAAGTTCGTACGCTCCATGTTCTTATGCTGAAATGAAAATTATTATCATTTTTCCCTTGATAATTCTTACCGCAATAATCTGCATCCGGAGATCCGAATGGAGGACTATTTTATCTCTGGATCTTTTTATATACATGTCTATCTTTATGTCTACCCTTTTCCTTCGTTCCTCCTAGGAAAATATGTGCTAGTATTCCCATTTCCTTTCCACATCTCCATGACGTTGATCACCTTGTGGCTCATTCGCATTGTAAGATAGTTTCCTCTTCTAAGGAGAAGGTATCCTGACCTCTACCCACTCATTTTCCCCCTAAGGAGATCGTTGCTACCTGGTAGAGGTTTATTCCGTATTCCGGGAGTTAATGGCTTCCCAGCCTTGTTGTCTGCCTACGACGTTTTCCGCTTTCCCTCACGAATTGCCTTTCCCTTCAATCTGAATTAGATTCGGAGGTGTTAGTCAATAGTTGATGTTTGTTCAATTGCTTTACCCTATTTGCAGGTAATTACTTTCGTAGTATACTATTCATATACTAAGTAAGTCTACGCCAACAAGAACCTACAATGTAATTCAATGTAATTAAGTTTATTTATGATCACTAAGATCACCGTACACCCCTCCGTTATGACCTTTATGAATTTCCAACATAAAATACATTAATTTAACTGATTATTACTTTTCTACCAATTAGAGTAGCAACCTACTTCTTAGAGCATATCAAAATTCAACACACTTCTAGCCATAACAAAACCGATCCCAACACACTTCGCCCTTACGCAATTCAAAACAGACAATTAAGTACCAGCAAGGACGATAATAACCTTTTTCAGCTCATTTTTTCTTCGAAGGCTTCCACCAACTGTTCCCCTTTCTCAATTACTCCACCGCCATTTCAAGTGTTATTAGTCTTCTGATTACAGACGTTAAAATTCCATCTTTCTGTAACTCTTCTTCTAATATCCCATCTTTATGTAACTGTTCTACGTTATGACTTGGAATATTGCGAGCTTCTTGAGCCATCGTGGTGTTCGCTTTTGATAGTATCACCTTTTCCGACAACTTTTCTCTCCTGTTTGTTTGAAGCATTTTTCCTTGCAATAGTCAAATTAAATCTCTTCTTCTGTCACAAATTTGTGTAAGATCGAGATTTACTTCTTTTATTTGAGAAGTTAATAAGGTCTTCTTCACCTGTGAGGTTAAACTACCTGGTTGCGAAATTATAGAACCTGATTTCTATTGATAATCTGGAGAACTGAATTGGTTCATGTCTTGTTTTCTACAAATAATATAAAACTTTGGTGTCGACTCTTCCTTTCCTAAGTAGTCTTCTATGTGTTGAACTTCAAGGTGTGTAACTGAATCAGATGTCCCAAATTTTCTAATTAGTCAGATTGCAACAACGTGATGGCAATTCTGGTCTTAAGACTTCCGGATTAAGACTTAAGAATTTTGAGGATTCCGGTTGAGACTCAACCTTTGACTCTTTCTTCCTTCAGATAGAGACATAGCAGAAACTCTGTCGTACTCTATAAGATTTTGCGACTCCCTGTTTGGGCACACCAGAGTTAAATTAGTTTTTCCCAGAACACTCAAAACAAGTCTTTCCATCCGCTGGACACGTATTTTTAGAATGTTACATGCTACATTTACGACATTTATTAATCTTATTTGAATATTTTTCTCTGGTGAAATACCCTCACTGAACCATCTTATTTGAATTATCTTTCTTTGATGACGGATCACAACTGGACGAATTTGTAGAGTAAAAAAATGAGCGTCTAGAACTTGGCGACTTCAGTAAGTTGACTTGTTCGTCGAATGAACGAAAAATTTTCAATCGCTATTTAGTATTTTCCATTGCAAGTGATACTTCAATCGCTTGTTCAAAAGATCAACTTTTTTGCGATAAAAGTCTTCTAATGCACCACTAGCAACACCAAAAATTAGTTGGTCTCTTAAGTTCATGCCTAAACAACAAGAATACTTACAGAGTGAGACCTGCTTCCTCCCTTCTAACAGAAAAGCTATAACATTTTGATAGAGCTTTTCTTTCAGCAATTGAAACTCATACCGTTCGGACATTACATTTGATTTTGATGCATAGTGATTCTTCATTAGAATTGTAAACTTCTCAAAATCTTTAAATTCTAGTAAATCTGGCCAACAAATATCCCCAAGCTGTTCGTATGCCGGTTCACCAATTACGGCTAGAAAAATCGAAATTTTTCTTTCTTCTGGAACTTGAGCAGCAATGCAAAAATGTTTAAAGCGTTCTAGATACGATTGTACATGTCCAAGCTAAATGTCAAAACTTTCAAATATCGATAAATTTGTCATTTTGGAGCGTTCTTCTATTTACAATCTGCAAAAGTTGATGCTTTTGAATTGCTTTACCCTAATTACGGCTAATTATTTTCGCAATATATCATTCATATACTAAGTAAGCCTCGCCAAACTAGAATCTGATTCAGTAACTGTATTGCACTTTATCATTCCAGTGATTACATGACTACTAACATCACCGTAGACTTCTCTGTTATGACTTTTGTCGATTTCCAAAATAAAAGTCCACTGATTTAACCGATTATTACTCTCCTACCAATTACTCCAATCAGTTCCAAAACACAATTACATCTCTACGAGACAGGGGGTTAAAATAGTGCCGTCAACCACTAAAGTTATGAGTTGGAGACAGTTATAAAGCCTTTAAGTACCACACTGTTTGCTAGGTAGCAGTGGACATTCCTACAACTCCGCACCTCCCTATAGTGCAAAAACGACACAACGCTGCTTAACATCCAATGTGTTTCACTTCATCATCAGTGATAATTGACTTTCAAACAGTCCTGATCTTGATCCTTTGAATTACCGATTGTGAAACATCTAGAGGAGAAGGCTTGTTCCATATCTTTTCACAATCTTGAAGTTCTGAAGACTGACAGCAGTATATATACCACTCGAAGTGTTGCGTGCAGCGTGTGTGAAGGCTAAGATTGGACATATTGAATAACTCTTGTTGGCGATGATGCTGTGTCGATAAATACTCCATACCATTATTTACATTATGTTATGTGAATTCTTTTATATATTACGTGACTTTCTCTAAGAGATAGTATATGCGATAGCACTAGCTGCATGAGTAGTATTACAACATATACTAGATGTACTCATAACTAGATATACGTTTATCTCTATCATTATTATTCCTCGATGTATTCCTTGAATCTGAACTAGAAACATCCACTCTTCAATACTCTTCCTGGATTACATGATTATAACTGATTGCCCTAGCTTTGACGATTTATTGCTCTAAGTTGCTTCGATCTGAATGACCACACATTTTCTGGAATGAAGAATGAAATCCTACGATGTTGGACAGTTACAGACACACCAAGTTACCCACAGTATACATGATATAATATGAATTAAGGGCATTTCTCGACCTGTATCACCCGGACTCATTTGAAATTCAAAATGAGATATTCAAATGGTAAGTGGCGTACTCGTTAACCAATAAGGATTTTAATTTTGTTATCGGTACTCAACAACAGAAACAATCCACCTACTGAGTGTTTTTTCTTCTTTTCTTTTTTCTTTCTTTAAGCCTACATTAAAAATTCAAAACAACATTCTCATATTTACTTTCTAACTGCTATCTTATACACGAAAGAAATTACAATTCTATTTTTCTTTTGAAATTAATCAGGCTAGAAAAGGTGCATCTAAAGATATTAGGGTCTGTTTTCGAAATTTGCTGCTTTTCATATAGAGTGAGAAATTAATATCCTGCCCTCCCGCTGGTCTAGTAGTAAGCGTATGCACATTTGGTGCAAGTGGTCTCACGTTCGATTCTCGGTGGGAGAGTATTAAAAATTTGAATCACTGATGGTGCAGATTCCACCTTGAACTCTTAAATCTACGTCTCATATAGCCTCGGTGTTGAAAATCAGCGTTAATTTTCAACAAACAAAAAAAGAAATCTAATATTTTAGAGAAATATTATTCTTATTCATCTTATGATCAATATCGAATAGCTGTCATCTAGTATTTAGTATTTAGGAAAAAAAATACATACCTTTTCCATTTGTTCAAATACTTCTGGCTTTGCGATTACACAGGGAGCTTCTTCTATTATTTTCTGATGTCTTCGTTGAATGGAACAATCACGACCAAAAAGAGATATAGCATTTCCGTATTGATCAGCCAATAGTTGTACTTCAAGATGTCGTGCACACCTAGCAAGCTTCATTACAAAAATAGGTGAACCAGGAACTTCTGCCTGAACCTGTAAAAGAGAGCCAAAATATAAATGACTGCAGAATTATGAAGTTCTAATGGGCATAGGTAAATAATTTTACTAGAATAAAAACTATCGCTGACTTAAACCGATATCTAACTGTAATGATTAATTACTGCTAATACTGTTTCACAATTTTGACGATCATAAAATGAAAATCTATTATGAAAATTTTTGAGGAAACATGCAATGTTTTGTACATGGAACTGCCTGTAAAAGCCTGTCAGATTTTGACAGGCATTATACAGGCGCCTGTTTCGGCGAAAACACATGTAAAGAAAATATTACAGGCACACTGTCTTCAGGTGATATGCATGTCGAAAAAGTATTATACTTCTGTTGGAAATTTTGCACGGAAACACGCGTTGTACAGAGCCTGTACATAAAAATGAGAACATGCAATGTACACGTAGTCACTCACATGCAAGTAAATGGAGGGAATATGTGCATGTAAAGTACATGGAATGGATTGTTGATAACATTCGCAATACAGTAAGAATTAAAAGTACAAGGAAGGTGCCTGTTCATCAACATGTAATATACATGTGTGACATTCGCATTACATGTAAATACCATATATTAGCGTACAGCATGGAAAACGCATTATGTAGAACATGTCATTTTACATTTACCATTTTCGTGTACATGCGAAGTGTGTAAATCCCTACGTGCAGTGTACAGGCAATGTACAGCTGAACGGGAACATGCAATGATCATGATTGCCAATAAATAAATTAAACAGATACGTGTGGTGAACAAGGTGGATTAGAGTTAAACATTCACGTTATAGGCATAGGAGACATGCAATATTCAGACACAAGTCTGCAATTCGACATTCGCTACATTCAATACAAGGTCTTGACACATGTATAATACATGGGATTACACCTGAATACATTGCCTGTATTATCTCCGTGTATATGCGAAGTGTGAACCAACCTATGTACAGGCAATGTGCAGGTAAACGGAAAATGCAATAGTCATGATTGCCAATAAATGGGTTAAACAGGTGCATGCAATGAACAAGGTTGATTGGAGTGAATCATTAATGTTACAGGTGTAGGAAATATGTACTATTCAGGCACAAAGTCTCTAGTTTGTCATGCACATATGCAAGGTCCTGACACATGTTTAGTACATTGGAATAGAATTGGACACATTGCCTGTAACATGTGAAGTGTGACCTCACCTACATGCAGTATACAGGCAATGTACAGATGAATGGAAACATGCAATGATCATGACTGCCAATAAATGGATTAAACAGATATGTGTAGTGAGTAAATAGCTTAAACAGGTAAATGCGATGGACAAAGTTGATTAGAGTGAAACATTCACGTTACAGGTGTAGGGAACATGCAATATCCAGACATCAAGTCTCCACTTTGACATGCACATATGCAAGGTGCTGACACATACATACAGAAACGTGCGCAGACCCTTAGATTAGATGGATCAAATACGAGGGTTGCTATATATATTTCTGGCCTAGGCAACACTAAGTGTTGCCAGGTGCAATCTGACATTTCCATTGGAAAGTTTGACATTTTGTAGCATAAATGTACTCAGAACTTTTTGACTTACGACAATTTTTTTTTCTTTTACAGGTACTTGAAGAAATCAACTTGGCAAAAAAATGGAATTAACTCGTGAACATTTTCGTGCGATCATTTTTCACAACTTTCGACGTGGATTATCACGACAAGAGTGCATCGATGAACTTAAATCTTTGTATGGCGACGAAGCACCATCCTATAGCACTGTGAAAAACTGGTACAACGAATTCAATCGTGGCCGACGCTCGCTCAAAGACGAATTCCGTGAAGGTCGTCCAAAAACAGCCGTTGTGCCAGAAAACATCGATGCCGTACGTGAACTGATAATGCAAGACCGTCATGTGACTTACCGTGAGATAGAGGCATGCCTAGGCATTTCTTCCACCAGCATACATTCGATATTGCATGAACACCTGGCCGTAAAAAAGGTTTGTTCTCGTTGGATCCCGCACAATTTGACAATCGCTCAAAAGAAAGCTCGTGTGGATTGGTGTAAAGAAATGCTGAAAAAATACGATCGCGGTGCTTCAAAAGACGTTTATAAGATCGTCACAGGTGACGAATCATGGATCTATGCGTATGAGCCCGAAACAAAACAGCAATCGACCGTGTGGGTCTTCCAAGACGAGCCAAATCCAACGAAAGTTGTTCGTGGAAGAAGCACTTCGAAGCAAATGGTCGCCTGTTTCTTCGGCATAACTGGTCATGTGGCGACTGTTCCGCTTGAGCAACGTAGGACGGTCAATTCTGAGTGGTACACCACCATTTGTTTGCCTGAAGTCTTCGGAGAAATTCGAAAAATGAACAAGAGAAGACGAATCATTGTGCACCATGACAATGCGAGCTCTCACACATCGGCTCAAACCAGCGCATTTTTGACCGGCCAAAACGTCGAAGTGATGGGTCATCCGCCGTACAGCCCTGACTTGGCACCCAATGACTTCTTTTTATTCCCACACATCAAGAAAAAAATGCGTGGTCAACGATTTTCGTCGCCAGAAAATGCTGTTGAAGCATTCAAAAACCATGTTTTGGAGGTGTCTCAATCGGAGTGGAAAAAGTGCTTCGAAAATTGGTTTGAGCGCATGCAAAAGTGTATAAATCTTGATGGAGAATATTTTGAAAAACAATAAAACCATTTTCGTTGATAAATATTCGTATTTTCATTATTAGGCCAGAAATATATATAGCAGCCCTCGTAGTAGTATTACTCTTTAAAGTATGCAGCCTACATACCAGTAATCGGATTTGAATTTTACACATTTTATTTCTATATTTTTATTTGAAGTACGGTATCACGCATGACCCACTTTTCGTCACTGGTAAGTACTCGACGGGAATCGAGTACATCACGGACGTACGCAGGAATTTCTTTCGGGAGGGGTCCAAAGCTTTTGGGGGCTCCAAACAATTTCAGGCTAAATTATATTAAAAATTGTAAAATTGCCCCTACAAATAAACTAAATTTACAAAAAAAGTCCGGATCTGAGGGGTTCCGGACCCCCAGGTCCCATCCCCTGCGTACGTTTCTGGGGTACATTGCGCTGCCGTGAAACGACAAACAAACTGTTAGCAATTATTGCTTGTTGGCTTCCTGTAATGTGTGAAGCTTGTTCAACTTGTACGTCTTTCCTATGTGGTGCAGGTAAAGAAAAATATATTGTTGTGAGCAGAGGTGTTGATCCTCACCCCCAAGTGCTTGGACGCAATCCCCCCAAATTTGCCTTTTCTCACCCCAAATATACCAATACTCCCTGGTCAAAAGTAGTAGAGAAAACTGAATTTGACACTGACAAATTCAAGATAACTTGTTTAAATTTTACTTAATTTGAGAACTTTTTGTCTTCATAATGAATGTACACTTTTAGCTACCTATCTGCATTTGTTTTTATATAATACATTTTAAGAACAGTACATGCAATAAAGTATGAAGAAATATTTTGTCACAGTCCTTGAAGTTTTATTTCATAGTTATCGTTCTTAAAAGCATCAGTACTAAATAATTAAATTTTGATGGTGAAATCTCCAATGAAAAAATCTGTCCTTCCCATATGCACATTGATGTATCCATACCCAATTCATGAACAGGCAAGCTGCATGTTACATGTGGCTTCCATGTACATGTTACCTACATGTCTCTTTTGCCGTATATATACATGGGACATATATGTCTTACGCGCATCCAATACCTGTGACACGCAAATTTTATGTACACTTACTGCGATGTATTTTACACATATATTTCGCTAGCACGTCCACTAATTCGCTAACACCTGTATTTCACATGTATTTAACATGTCAATTACATTTTTATTAAATGAAAAGCAGCTGTCGTCAGATTCTCATGAGGTAACGTATATGTCAACTACAACGTTTATGGAATATGCCGATTACGTACATGTCGTTCCACTCTCTACAGTTGTTTACACGCATTTTTCACTTTGCAAGGTTGCTATCCTGTCAACATGAAAACTACCTGTTTCCATGAAATGAATGTGCAATGATCTTGAAAAAAAAATCGATACCTGTTTCATGCATTTAAAAGTGTTCCGTTTTCAGGCGCCTGTAAAAATATGCCTGTTTATGCATGTTTCACAGGCGCCTGTAAACCACCTGCATTTTCTGTCTGGAATGAGAAAGCATACATACAAGATGACATAAAAAATGGCTCTCTTTAGGATATTATCCAATCTTATAGTCACACGGATACAGGTGCTGCATGTAAATTTTCAAAGGCACATGGTAAATGCAAGTGAATAACGTAAAAAAAATAATAATAATAATAATAATAATAATAATGAACAGAAAACATTCGGTAAAAATTAAGAGAATCCAGAAAATGCTCATGCACACGATGTTGTCTATTCTGTCGCTAAAAATCAAGAGTATCCAGAAAATTCTCCTGCACAAGATGTTCTCTATTCTGAACTTTAACACCATGCGATCGAACAAGAAGTGACTTACTCTACCACTAAGCCAAATAATAATGAATCTGGTAGGATTCAGCACCACTAATGCGCTACGTGTGTATTATAGTGAATTAGATGTCAAAACTATCCTTTTTAATTAAATGTATTGTTCAATTTTATTACCTTAAAACCCGACATTCTTTACTGCTTGGTCATGTACAATTTTAATCCAAGAATACTGGTCACTTATCTATCACTAAAATAACATATTAAAACACAAGAAACACAAACTTATCTACAAGAAAGAAAAAAGTATATCTTCTTTTGTTATACAAAGTATTCAGGAAAAGTGATGAGAATGCAGCTGTATAATATGAGACAAGAAACAGCAGTTTACAAACTAATTGATCAACTTCTGTTTAACTGATTGCTTCTCACGTTATTCAATATTTTTTTTCTCAAGTGTAACTTTAATAGATATATCTCCCACAATAAGCTTTGAATCTACGAGATGAATTTCGAGACAATAAAAGATAAATAAATAAAATTAAAAAAATAAATTTAAACACATGTAAAAACAAAGAAAACTTTGTAGCTACGTTAGTGGGTAAATGCAAATCTTTTCACTTCTCGGGCGGCTGGTTTCCACAGACATTATCAATACATTTTACCTTCTGTATTGATCATGTTCATGTCCCAATGTATCAGATTTGTGCTGGTAATTATTTTCTAGAACCAATTATATATACACGTCTCTTTCACGTACTTTACATATGTTAAATTTATATATATATATAAAAAATACGAGGCACGTCCAGAAAGTAAGTTCCGTTTGGTAATAAAACTAAATTGTGTACAGATACAGAAAAATTATTTATTGCACAAAATTCTACAACTCTTAAACTACTTTTCCACATAACTGCCGAAATTTTGCAGGCATTTGTCATAGCGTGGCACAAGGTTTTGTATACCTTCTTCATACAAGTTTGCCGCCTGTGTCTTCAACCAGTTGGAAACAGTTTCTTTCAGCTCGTCGTCATTGTTGAAGTGTTGATCGCCAAGCATACCATACTCCATACCGAGAGCACTAATTGTAAACCTGCGGTTTTCCTAGATCTTGTCATCAATCGCGTGAACCACTTCTTCTGTAACCAAAGATGGACGCCCACTTCGTTCTTCATCGTGCACGTCACGTCCTTCATTGAATTGTCGGACCCATCTTCTCACCATTGACTCACTCATCGCATTTTGTCCGTAAACATCGCAAATTTGCCGATAAATTTCACTTTCCTCGCATTGAGAATCACCGCTCTGATTTCACAAGCGGCGGGATTTTCAATGAACACCAAAATTTTAAACAAGCACAACAAAGCGTACGTGACTGACAGCGATCTCCAAATGGCGCACGTTTCTTCTCCTTGATAGAGAGCGTCTACCGCGCATGTGCGGAACTGCGATATATATAACTTTCAAGGGTAAAAAGTACTTGTCACAAGCAATTACTGAATACCATCCTTCAATAACATGATAAACATTCACTATGTGACTCAAATAATTTCGAGCGAAAATTGAGTAAAATAACAGAAGAAATACAATAGCATGAACTTCAGGGAAGTGTGCAGCATGTCATAATGTGAAGTCTTTTTTCGAACATAAGTCACGCTAAGTCAATATTGTAAACAACAAATACCGTACACGATGTTTTTCTTCCAGTTCTCCTCTCTTCAATCACTTTGCTTTTACCCCACCAGGTGTGTCACCATCGGTCAATTTTTAATTCACTATCGTCAAAAATGAATAAGTGTAAACCGTCAAACTACAAGATTTCTGGTATACTTTTACCAAGATACTGCTACATAGTTTCATGTAAAATTTCCACTATCCTTAAAGTAATTAGCCATAAAGGTATTTCTGCATCTTGCTAACCATTCGATCTATGAATACTCGTTTTCACTCATCTTCACAGAATTTCCAGGAATCCCTTTCACATTTTGGAGGAAAGCTTTTCATTGAATCATTCAGGAATATGAATTACCGGATAGAGTAGTTAAAAGCCTAAGGCAGGAAACAGCTTACTCGGCTCTGACGAGTAGGTTTGGAGATATTTAACTCCAAAGTTCACTTTTTCATAATTTCGAAAGCCTTTACCTTCTAACGGAATTATTTGTTTTGGTTTAGTAAGACTTACATACTTCGATGAAAGCTATTATCTCTCGAATTTATTATGGACACAGCAATACCGTTTATATTCATTTCATTTTCTTGATTTCCGTACAATTTGGTAGATATAAATAATAATAAAACTCATATTGACGCAAAATACTCTACAAATGCAAAATCAATATAACTATCGAATTTGACGAGTGACTGACAGACATAAATTGGCAAAAAACTGGTGTTATCTCTTTCTCCTTAATTTTTCTTTGCTTCAGGACTACAGTCATTTGGGCAGCCTAACTGGTTGTCTGAATGGAGTAAACAGGTACTATTTATTCCAGCTAATCTGGTAGTTGATCAAAACAAACTTTACAACAGTTATACATACTTCGTAAGTGAATATATACTTATATACGAAGAACATTTCGAAAATTCGTCATTTGTTTTGAACAACCACGTGAACAATCGCCATAAGAAATCACACCCGTTGGTGGTTCAAGGACGGAAGGAGCGTCAGCAGAGGTGGAATGACGCATGCGCAGAGCGCCGAAGAAGAGAAGAGTAACAGCATACTGGTGTACCCGAGACTGGAGAACAAATCACGATGGCAAACAGAAGTGCGCTGACAACGTGGTTGCCAATGGAAGTGCGTGCTGTTGTCCGGAATGAATGGGTACGTGGAACTTGTGTGTCCGTCATCCATGAACGCCTATAGACCGTGTATGGTAATAGGTTATGTCTCGTCAAATGATCGGTCGCTGGTGTTGCATATTCAGTGCAGAAGACAGAGCGTGGAGGATGAAGGTCGAGATGAGCGTCCACCCACATCCATGAGTCAAAACAACATTGCTACAGTACAAGGTGTTAGCGGACAGGAGCATAACGGTGTCAGATGTGGCGTCCACACTGCGTATTGGTCGTGCTTAGAACCATCACATGCTTCATGACATGTTGGGTTACCGAAAAGTGTCTGGAAGGTAGGGGATAAGAAACCTGACCCAGGGTCACGAAAGTGCAAGAACGGTAATCAGCCTCGATCACTTGAAGCAATACGCGCGAGAGGGACATGAATTTCTGTTTAGAATCATTACAGGCGATAAGACATAGGTGCACTGCTTTACCCCAGAAACCAAGGCCGTCTCAATGACGTGGGAGCATCCTAGTTCACCAGTGAGCAAAAAATTCAAGCTGTCCCTCCGCAGCAAAGGTTATGGTCGCAGTGTTCTGGAACGCGAAAAGTGTGATTCTCCTTGATTTCCTCCATGAAGGGATCATAAATGTGGCACACTATTGCAACACCCTCACCTAACTCAAGTCCGCCATTCGACGAAATAGACCAGGCTTCTTTAGTGAAGGTTTTGTGCTCTTGGGCGACAATGCAAAACTACACACACCAAGGCTCACAAATATTAGATTCGTCGCTTCGGATGAGAGGAGCTGGATCATCCTGCCTACAGCCCCGACCTTGAACATTGGACTTTCATCTGCTTCTTGCATTAAAGCCGCACTCTCAGGACGTCACTTCCAAACCAATGCTGAGGTGGAGCAGGCTGTGTGACAAGTCCTTGCACCGCAGGGCACCGAGTTCTACAGAGTGGTTTCTTCAAACTAATTGCACGCTGCAACAAATGACTCAATGTCGGTGACGACTATGTCGAATAATAGTGCAAGGTGTATAGTTTATGATGCCATTATGTAGTTGTGTTTGGCAATAAAGTTTCCATGTGAAAAAAAAATCGAAAATTACTTTCGGAACGCCCCTCGTACAACAAAGATATTGCTGTTGAGTTAATCCAGTCTAAGTGATTCAGCATGTGAGGCTCGACCATCTCCAAAGAATCTAATTTTTTCATGAATGTTTATCCTATATCAGGGTACTTCAAAACCACGATCACTGGATTTTTAAAATATCCTGTAGCGACGCACCGACTGCCGCCATTTTGCGTTTTTCCGATTTGAGGCATTTACTTATTATTCAATATCTCCACATGAGTTGGTCCTACCGAAATGAAAATTGCTGGACGTCTCCAACTTGTGCAGAGCTAAAACTTTGCCCTCTTAACATTTTTCCTAAAACCACTTGAAAGGGGTGAAATCAGGGCCTACGGTAGCAACATTTTTGGACAATGAAGACACATTTGGGGAGAGGAAACAACTGACGCAAAGGTCTGAATTTTGTGTGCATGTAGTACAGGGTCGTAAGTTAATACACAAAAACTTGCAGACTTGTAGCTGCTCCCAAGGGCCTGAAAAACAATCGTAAAGTTGAGGAATTATGCTAATTCGGTATGTTTCACTTTTCAATATCTCCAATGGGCCTGGATTTAAAAAAAAAAAAAATTAAAAAATTAAAAAAAAATATAAAATAAAAAGAAAAAACTTTGGGAATAGTTACACCTTTGGTATACCATAACACAAAACAACAGTGCATTTTGTGTTTTTTAAGCAGAAGGGGGTCAAAGTATTAAGGAATGACGTCATACTCTAGGAGGTATTTTGTTCACAAATCAACTGGAAATTCGTTGTTGTGAAGTAAAATAAAGTAGGATGAATGGTTAGTCCAGTCAAAGCTCTCAAGCTCGTTTCTTTCCTCTAGATGTGGCTCACTATCTTATCATACCCACAGCAACCCTGGTGAAGAATGTCGCTATGAGTAGAAGGCGAAAAAAGTCAAAATACAAACTTGATAAAAAAAAAAGTCCGTAAGTACTCATTTATATTCACGTTTCTCGATATATTAGTAAGACCAGGTGTCTATGAGAGTGTCACTCTCACTGTTTCATGTAATAGTACAGCCTACTCCCTTTCCGGAGCGGAATTTTCGACATCGATGAATATGAGTAGATAAGGTATAATACTTTTACCGCACTTTTCTTCTTCAAACATCTTGTATACAAAATTCACATGAATGAAATCCCAAATTTTCTATTGTTAAGTTAGGTTGAGTGCTCTATGCATAGGAACTTGGAATTTTTTCTCCTTTAACTTACAAAAAATGTAGGATATAAAAATTAATATAAATATAGAAGAACTTTCTTTCCTGTTGGACGCTGACGTGTCAAAATTGAACGTTGAATATTGAACGTTTAGACGTTGATATTGATGTTAATTGAGTATCTTGTGAAATGATTGTAAAATTCTTGATCTTGTTTCTATACTTTTCACCATTAATTTTTCTCGCCATATCAATTACTATAAAACCATAATTATCTTTCCAGCAAGTAGAACATATCTCTTTAAATTTACCATAAGACATATCTCCACCAATAAATTCATTATACTCATGTTTAACATCAGTATCATCTTCACGAAATATACACAAAAAATTAAAATTACCCTTTATTATTTTTTTTGTACTTTAGAGTATTCTGTGCAAGATAAAAATGATCTAAATACTTATGTCTTTCTCTTGTAAATAATCTCTAATGTTCTTGTTTTCTAAAATAAAATCATCAAACACAGCTATAGAATAATCTTTACATTCATCAATTGTAATAATAGAATCATTACTGGATAAAAATGTTGCTATTTCATCTGTAAATTTTAATTCTGCTCCTTTAAATCGTTGTTGATATTTTCGTTGATTCATGATTTTGAAATAAATGTAGTAGTAATAATTAGCTAACAATCCTGGCTGTATTAAAAAATTAAATAAGAGAAGTTTTACCACAACAAGATGAACCTATAATAAGACATTGTATATCTTAAGGTAATAATATTCCATTTTTCTTTTAAACTGTTTTTCACTTAACAGTTTTCTTAAGCTTAATCACCTATTACAGGGAAAATGTTTTTAAGTGTTTCTTTAATTTTAATGACATTTTTAATATATTCTTCATCCTCATCTCCATTTGATCTTATAATCATTTCTAATTGTTCTTTAAAGAGGTTAATACAATAAACAATCTCTTTATATTCATCTTTTTCCTTGCTAATATTTGATTTAGGTGATAAACCGGTAATTACAGTACTTCCTGTAGCTGGAGATTTTGTTATAATTGAACAAACAGTGAAGAGATGAATACATTAATAAAACAAGTTGTTAAAGATAATAATACTATTAAAGTGATTAAGACGTAATACGCATATTTAATAAAACGTAATTTCTTCTTTTCTTCATCCAGCTGTACTCAAATTTTCGAATAATATTTTCTATTAACTTCATTACTTTTTCTCTTGACGCGTTCCATCTCAATTCAGGCAGGGTATGTACCGGTCAAGTCATGGATTTTGGTAATTATTTTTTTATGAATTTCTTACGGAAAATTAAGAAACCAGTATTTTTTTTATTTCCTCGAAAAAAAAATTCTACTGAGATATTGCTTCCTTAACCCTGCACCACTTGTGCGGTGTTAGATATCAACAACCTTCGCGTGGGGTCACAGTGACCTCACTTTATATTAAACGTATTTTTTGTGTACGAAAAATGTTGCAGTAAACAACTAACTAATTGTTGGCCTTGAAGTAGACAATACAACAGACAGCTAGTAGGGTGGCCGGGTGAGAATTGCCAACTGTCTACGAGAGCCAAACAAAATATATCCCTCTGGGGTCATATTTACCCCGCGCGAGGGTTGCAGGGTTAAGTTCATTGTCGGTAATTGCTGAAGACCAAAAACTAGTATTCTGTACTACTTTGACGAAGCATATCTCAACAACAAATTAACATAAAGAATTCTTTTTTTGTCTAATAGATAATGGTGCGTAGTTTGCGATGTCAGAAGATTACTCCCATGTCTTGTATACAGGGTGTCCAAAAATTGTAGCAACTTTAGAAAAAATTTAGAAAATTACACGATTTCGGATATTTTTCCTCTTTTCCGTAACAATATATATATTTATTGTTTACAACTTTGAGTAGGCACGGCTAGGCTCTTTAACACAAAAATATTTTAGAGGTTGTGACTGTTATTTTAGCAGAACAACAACGAAAATTTAGCTGTTTTCTCAAAGTCCGCCATATTTGGACGCCATTTTCTTAGAAAACCTATTTTCAAAAAATATAATTTTTCAGTATAAATGAGCTATGTATGTTGTGCTGATACTTTAGTTACCATGTTTAATGTCGTCTCTTCTTCCTCCTTCTCCTCGAGCTCATTCGTGGCTAAGCGGTTAGCGTACGCGCCTACGGGGGGAGGGGAGACCCGGGTTCGATTCCCGGCGGGAGCTCATGTAGTTCGGATTCCATGTTAACCAGTAGGTCCACGTTTCATAAAGCTTCGGTGCTGAACGGGCGCTAAACTCAAAATCAATCAATAAATTATCCTCCTTCTAATAATAATAATATAGCAATAAATTGCTATTTCCAGCAGTAGGAGGAGGAGGTAGAGAGTTCTCATCTAGGAGGCCATGTATTCGTACCCAGAAGTTTCCAACTCTACACATTTTCCAATTATTGTTATCTACCCCAGTCGAATGCCGGGATGGTACCTTGAAACTAAGTCCTAATGTACTTCTTTCCAACATTTCTCGTAACTCCGTCCTATGCTGAAAGGTCATAAATAAAATAATAATAATGACGATTATGATTATGATTATTGTTATACTGCGTGGCCAAGTCGGTAACGCGCTCGCTTTCAGTACGAGTAGTGCCGGGTTCGATTCCCGGGTGCTCAAAAATTTCGGTGTTGATCCTGCATCGCAAAGACAACTGGGGAGCTATCTGAATAGAAAGGTAGACAGGGGTGTAGCCAGCAGGTTTGTGTAGGGGGCCCGTCGTTTTTGAGGGGGGGCAGCTACAATGTACAAAGCCAAAAAAAATTTGTTGCTGCTAGTGTTTATGAGGCCTGAAAGAAAGGAAAATTTTGATTTCCTTCTGGAAGGCTAAAAACACTATTTTAGCTACTTCTTCTTCTTCTTCTTCTTCTTCTTCTTATTATTATTATTATTATTATTATTATTATTATTATTATTATTATTATTATTATTATCAATAAATTATTCAAGATAGTTTTTATTATGCTTAATCAAGAACTATTGCCCGGGACCAAACGCTATACTTTTGTGCATAACTATAAAGGTAACCAAGAAAGTTCTGTCCCTTTTCGTGGAGGTCTGTGTTCAATTGGACCTCACTCTGTGAGTTGAATGCGAGTGGAGATAAGGCGAACGTCAGTTGTTGGTGTGGGTATATCCAACATACTACCTGGTTGTGGCAATTCAGACACACCGTGAACTTGCGTAAAGACAGAGGGAACATGGGACATCCACAGAGCGTCATAAGAGCATGTATGCTGAACGAGTTCAAATGGTGGTCAAACGCTGCTGTAGCGGAACAGAAGGCCAGGCCTTTGGTGAGGGTGTCGTGACGACGCGGACATTGCAGCGATGGTTTAACAAGTTTAAGGACGATGACGAAACACCCGAAAACACCACGTGCCAGAAGACAAACACATGTACAAAGAGGAACTGGGACTACAACCATTCGGCAGCACATCCATCAACTTGTGAAGCACTACCCACTTGTTTTGTTGGGTCGATGGGTCTTTCATATTTTGACTCCGGGCCAGAAAACAACGCGGCAGTCGCCTGTGTTTATTTACTGTTTCGGAGCCATTTCTGGACAGGGCGTTCACATGTGATAAAAAGTGGGTCCTATACGAAGCTCCACGGCGCCGTCATCATTGGTTAGCACATCATGAACCGATTTCAAAACAGCCGAAACCAGCACTGTACAAGAGGAAGGTCCTTCTGTGTGTTTGGTACATCGTGCATCGGGAACTGCTACCAGCTGGTCAGAGTATCAATGCAACTGTGTAGTGTCAGCAGTTGAGCTGTGCTCAACAAAAACTCAAAACTCTGGAGCCATCACTTATGAGTCGCAAATGGGTCCCCGTTTACGGGACAACGCTAAGTCCCACGTGGCTAGAATGACTCAGGACACAATTTTCCGCCTTGGATGGGAAACAATATTGCAACCACTATATTCCCCGGGTATTGCACCGTCCGATTATCACCTGTTCCATTCTTTGGACAATCACCTTAGAGGACGCCAGTTCAAATCCCTAGTAAAAGTCCAAAATGCACCTGATACTTTCTTCGTTTCAGGGCCCACCAAGTTCTACCGCGATGGATTGCATGGCCTTCCAGAACGTTTCCAGAAGGACGTCGATGCTGATGGGGACTATTTTTAATCTTCCAGGTTAGGTGACATATCGATGTTCGAAGGTGATGGGTGAAAAAGCAACAAAACTTTTCTTGGTTACCTTTATATTTAAATTTAAGACCTTGTATACAAGATTGACTTTCTTTGAAATTTCACTTAATTTCTTCATGGTTTCCTGACAAAAATATTTATTTATTATTCGTGACTAAAAGAAAAAAAAAACATAATTATTTTATTACACTGAGTAGAAATAAAAGAGAGCGAATGAAATCCAAATTGAATAAAAGAATTGTTTCTCACCAAATTTTCCATCCTCTATGTCTTTTAAAACACTTGTTAAAGCATATAAAATATACTGTACTTACAAATCAGTTTAGTACCTTTGTTTTATGGCTGTATTTGTAGTACCTTGTTAAAATGTTTGTCTTCAAACTGTCAAATATAAATCGCAGTAAATTGTGTAATCTGAGGTCACAAAAAAGTATCCTATTTGTCGATCGGTATGGAAAAACAATATTTCTCCATACTATTTTACCATAAATTATTAATTTTCAATAAACTTTGTTACTTTTAAATGAATGAAGCGAGATAATTTTACTATGATGTTTTAAAAGATGGTTATTTGGGGGGGGGGGAAGGAAACCATTTGGGGGGCCTGGCCCCGATGCCCCCCCCCTTGGCCACACCCCTGAAGGTAGAGGACTCTGGTTTGGAAAGCCAGGTTATACAACTGTGGGAGCCGAGGCGGGGACCACGTCTCACTCATGTGAAAAGCTGTCTGGCCGGCTTAAGCTCTTCAGGGCTTCGTGCTATGGAGTTATTATTGTTGTTATTATATTCCAACTAATTCTAGTTTTCCACAAACAAGCGGAGGCCACCACTTCTATGCAACATGTTTCAATAGAAAAATAAATTATACAGTATTCTGTGACTCTTTATTAACAAAAACGGGACATTCCCTAAATAGAGGCCATTACCGAACGGTTGCAAAATCGGGATTTTTTCTAATGTTAGTCATTGGTTTTGACTGTAAAGATTGGGAAATTCCCGAAGTCCTAAAGAAAGCACTTCGTCTTGCAAACGCATTCTCAAGCAGATCATTTCGAGTATGAATGTCGTGGAGTGTGCTGTGGGTGGTTAGTTTTGCTGCTCATTCACTTCTCATCGTAATTTTTGTAGTGCCTTCGAATGTTAACTGAATACGTTCTTAAGGTTCGCATTTTGAAGAACTTGTGTTTCCGACTATACGGGCTCTTAAAACTTCAACTAAGACTGGAATTTTCATTAATTTACGTAATCGTGAGAACATGTAAACATGTACAGTGTGGCTAGGACACAGCATGTACACAAAGTTGTTTAACATAGTGATTTGTAGAATTATAATTTCAGTCTTTCTCGTGCATATGATTGTGTAATTTTCAGCTCTTCGTGGTTAATAGTTTTAACGAGGAAGAGTTTACAGATAAATCTTGAAAGGAAAAGTACTTGGGCGTTCTTGGCCTCTGAAACTACGTCATTGCTTAAAAAAATAAAAAGTGATCGTTTCAGTGAAAATATTGGTGCATTGTGTGGAAGTGACTAAATAGCTTGTATACTTTCACAAATATATGTATTTAGACAATCGTTTTTAAGCTGTTAACCGGTCCTATTTTTATCATAGCTCTTCATAAGGAGTACGTTTACAGAATACCGTGTAAAGTGTGCCGACTATGCAAAACGGCACAAAAAAGTGATTATCAACCAAAGTCAAGAAAATTTCGTTCTGTTCGCTAGTTAGGACTGGTTAGTGTAATTCAACGCTGTCATCCTCAACTTGTTATTCGGATGCTGATACTTTGTGTTCCCGGTTTGTTGAGTATTATCTAAGTGCAAGAGAAGACCTTCCTGAACCACCCACACCAAATATTTAAAATAGTACTTCCACGGCAATATCACCGGCAATAGGTACTGATTAGCAGAGGTATGAAGATCCTGCAACTCTCATACATTCTTTAAATTTGGCCGCACGAGTAATGGAAATAGACACTAGTCCCCTTGTGCCACCGGCAAGTCTCAAAAGTCACCAACGAATGCCATATGTGTTAAAAAAAAAAAAAAAAAGTCGTAAACTGTCTCAAGAATTTGAAAAAGTTGTAGCAAAAACAGTAAGTTCAGTGTAGGACGTCGACCTTACACCAACTAAAACCACCCCAGTCAGTCCCGTTAGGTGTTCTGCATGTGTAACATGAGAAGAAAATATCAACGAAGGTTTTAGCGCAACATCTTACAATGAAAAGGTACGATTGGCTACGATAATACCAACTTCGATTTCCAGGTCAAAGGCACTAGAATTATTCCCTTCCGTGACAAAATACTCAATTGACAAGTCAAGAACAGTAATAAAAACCAAAGGAATTTACAGAAATCTCGACCCATACTGTGGCCATCCAATTGATGAGAACACAGTTGAAAGAGCTTTGAAGTATTATCTATGTGACGAATTTGACTGCTCCCGCCAAAGCCCAAACAAAAACGATGTTGTCACTGTGGTAGAAGATGGTATTAAGGCAAAGAAAGTTAAGCGATATCTAACACGGTCAATTAAAGAATTATATAAAGACTTTAGAAGAGAAAATCCAGAATTGAAAATGAGCCACTCAAAATTTTATAGCCTGCGGCCGAAATGGGTCATACCCCAACCCTATAGAGACTTTTGTGTTTGTGTCTGCTGTGCGAACTTCGAACTTACCGTTATTGCTTTAAATAATCTGAGAAACAAAAAAACTAGTAAAGAAGAAGTGTTCCAGGAGCTCTTTTCACTTGTGGTATGCTCAATTGACAGTCAAAGTTGCAAGCTACAAGAATGTGCCGATTATCCTGGTATAGAAGGAATACACAACGCTTCTCTGGAATTGGAAGAATACCTAACAGAAGAGGTTTCTTATGAAGTTTGGGAAAACAATTCTCTCATAACGATAACCGTCCCTCTGCAAAGTTTTGTCGCGTACATTGGTGCAGTCACAGTTAAAGTTCTTGTGCATAGGGAAGTGAAGGAAATTTAAAGGAAAGCTGTAGCTACTGAAACACTTAGGTGCGTGACCATAGTAGTTATTTAGTAATGCACGTTGATTTTGCAGAAAATTGGTCTGTAATATTGCCTGGGGAAATACAAAGTTACTATTGGCAATCCAATTAAATCTCAATTTTCACCTCAGTTACATACAGTGGCAATGAAACCCGATCCTACGCTGTTGTTAGTGACGATAAAGTACATGACACCGCCCATGCTATATACGCTATGAAAAAAATTGAGGAGCACGTTAAATTGGCAAGCCAAGCAGAAATAATGAAGTTGACGGTTGTGCCCGATGGAGCAGCTAGCCACTTCAAGAACCGATTTCAGTTTCAGGAACTGAAAAATCACTCGTATAAATTTAAATAATGGCTTTTCACGGCAGCTGGACATGAAAAAGGACCGTGTGATGGCATTGGGGGACTTGTAAAACATTTTGCTACACATCACAATCTCAGCAAAAGCGCTACTGAAATGAACAAGAATGCACAAGATTTTGCATTAACTATACAAGGTTATGTACCTTTAATTAAAATTATATTATTACGAAGTTCGGATGTGGAAGATTTTCGAAAACAGAAAGTGTCGGCGTGACAAAAGGTTCGTCCTATTATAGGTATTCAGAAATGTCATCGTTTGCTTTCCCAGGACGACAAAATGTACTTATCTCGCACAGTCAACGATAATCTCCACGAACCAGAGAACATTGTGACAACGTATGTTGGGGATGGCTTTCTGCAGTTACATGATATTAAGTTTGGTTGCTTTGTTACTTGTCTTTATGACAATGAATGGTGGGTGGCAGAAGTTTTAACGGTAAACTATGAGTTTCGTGACGTAACTGTCATATTTATGTTACAGCTTGGGCCTTGTGGAGGTTATAGATTTCCCGCTGAGCACATGAAGGAAGAAAATACATGTTCTATCCCACTAATAAACATTTTAAAAGTCGTTAATACACCTGTACCGGTAGGCAGCACAGGAAGGTCACACAAAATAAGTATTTGATACTGAGGAAGGCATTCATCGCTTTTCATGGAGGACACACTAGTGGTAAGTATTTATATTTGCATATAAACATTTGTGTTTGTAAGCATGCTAGCATATTATTCCATTATACACAAATTGTTCCATTGCGTTATTACTGGATGGGTAACATAGATTTCGACTGTGCAGCAGTGTTCATAGTCGATCTCATTCTGCGAATCAATGTTGTCCTTTTGTGTGTTTCGATCAATATAATTTAACGATGGTAACTAATGTACTGTATCAACACATGTACTGCGAACTTCGCAAAGGTGAGAAATGAATTATCGTCGACCGAAGCATCGTCTTCCGTCAAATTTCAAAATCCCGCGACTTCCTCGTGAACACAATTTTTTGGAGAAAATCTTTAGTCATAAAGTCTAAACCAGTGCGTGGTCGAACATAAGATTGATGAGCCTTAAGAAGACATACATAGCTCATTTACACTGAAAAATTATATTTTTTGAAAATACGTTTTCTAAGAAAATGGTGTGAAATATGGCGGACTTTGAGAAAACGGCCAACTTTTCGTTACTGTTACTGCTAAAATACGTGTCACAACCTCTTTAAAGTATTTTTGCGTTAAAGAGCCTAGTCATGCCCACTCAAAGTTTTAAACGACAAACATATATATTGTTACGGAAAAGAGGGGAAAAAATCCGAAATCGTGTAATTTTCGAATTTTTTTCTAAAGTTGCCACAATTTTTGGACACCCTGTATACAAGACATGGGAATAACCTTCTGACATCACAAACTGCACACAATTATCTATTAGACAAAAAAAAAATTACTTCTTTGAGTTAATTTGTTGCTGAGATATGCTTCGTCAAAATAGTACAAAATACTACTTTATGGTCTTCAGCAATTACCGACAATGAACTTGAGGCGGCAATATCTCAGCAGAAATTTTTTTTTCGAGAAAATAAAAAAATACGGGTTTCTTAATTTTCCACAAGGAACTCACAAAAAAATAATTATCAAAATCCATTACTTCACCGGTACATTTTTTTCTTGATCTGCCTGAACTGAGATGGAACGCGTCTCTTGCAATATCTTTAGGCAAATCAAACTCATTCATTTATTATATAATGAATGGATGAGGTGCTCAAGTTAAGTAGTGATACTTTTATTTTGAAAAAGAAGTTAGATTATTAATTAGATAATAGTAATAACGATTTAAGTATAAGACGAATTGCATTTTACAGTACTTATTTAACTCCAAACATTACAAATAATATAATAATTATATTTGGAGGTAAACGTCTGGTTATGCGAAACGAACAATACAGCTTAAAGGGCCTGAACGATTATTTAAAGTCTCAATCTATAAATATAATATTAACAGAAGATCATACAAGAATAGAGTAACAATAGAAATAGGTGATAGTGACTTTATAATAGAAAATTTAAATACTTTTCTTGGATTTGGGTATTTACCAATATTAGTAAAGAATGAAAGACTTGGAAGTAAATTACCGAAGTTCTATCCTTTTGAGACAATTAACGTTCACTATGATGTAGCTGATGGTATGTTTGTTAGTGTTTATACTCATACAGAAACAGGGGTTACAGCAACATTTGAAACAAAACGCAGAGTTTAAACAGAGTATTATATATGAACTTGCTTATCCATTATTTTTCCCACAACAAGGGATAAGATGGTTGAATTTGAAATTAAAGTAACAGATGAAAATAATAGCATGATTGATTTTGGTGGAGCTACAACAACAACACTTTTACAAACAAAGATTTTTTTCTTAAATAAATAGGAAGAATGTGTTCAACGAAAGGTTGTACGTTTACTATTCCTCAAAATGAAATTATGAAATTAAAGATTAATCATGTATTAACAAAGAAACAACTAAATGATAAAGCTAAGAAGATTAAAGAAGGCAAAGGTATGAATTTAACTTTAACGACAGCACAAATGAAAAAGATTAAAAATTCTCCAAAAGAACGTATTGGTGGATTTGTATTTACGATACCACCTACTCTTGCAGCAGCTGGAGCTTTTCGTTCTTTAGCAGGAGGAAACGCAGGTATTGTAAAAGCTGTTATTCAAGCGAAAAAGAATAAACAAGAATTAGAAGAACAGAAAAGAGTAACTTAACAATGGACGAAAAACAAGGTGAAGGTAGAAAGTCAAATAAATAAATAAATAAATAAATAAAACCATTAACCACCTTCGACATAGAGAAATTGATGGAAAATTTAGGATTAAACACTTTGCTGAAGTGTTTAGGAGTGATGAATTACAAACCCTTACAAAAACGAGTGTGCTGTTGTTAATTTAGATAAATCTGAAAACATTGTCGCACATTGAATATGTTATTGGAAAGATAAAGATGTCACGTATGTGTTTGATTCTTACGGAGTATATGTTTATGAGTACCACCTAAAATGCTGATACAATAACTTGGAAATCAAAATCCATTTTATAATGAAAATCACATACAAGACTTTAATTCTCTTGTTTGTGGACATATATTTGTTAACTAACTCACTCCATGGCCTGTGGAACCCGGAGGTTCAATGCCGCGTTTACAAAAGCTCTCCACTGACTTCTATCCTTAGCCAACTGGATCCAGTTTCTACTTTATATTCCTATTTCTGCAAGATCCATCTTAATATTGTCCTCCCGTCTACGTCTAGGTCTTCCTAATGGTCATTTTCCGATTGGTCTTCCAGTTAATACTTGGAAATCGTTTTTCTTTCTTTCATTCTGGCTACATGACCTGCTCATCTGAGCCTCCTAGATTTGATCACCCTAACAATGTTCGGTAAACCGTATAAATTATGTAGATCCTCATTATGAACTTTCCGCCATTTCCAATTGCCGTTCCTCTTGCGTCCGAATATCCATCTCAAGATCTTGTTCTCAAATACTTTCAGTCTATGTTCTTTCCTCAGAGTAAGCAACCATGTTTCGCAACCATACAGAACAACAGGCATGATTATCGTTTTATATATTTTAAGTTTCAAATTCCTCGACAGAATTCGCGACGACAAGAGATTTTGAACTGAATAATAACACGAATTCCCTGCTTTAGTCGGCATTTAATTTCTTCGTGATTATGATTTTCGTCTGTTAATACTGTAATGAAAATCTAAGAACAGAGTTTAAAAAAAAGAAAAATACATGTATATACTTTATAAAAGACATGAAAAATTTTTCTCTAATGTTAAATGAAAAGAAGACACTGAAATTGCAAATATCATTTTTGTATTGTTGTTTTGTGGCAATTTAAAAATGTGAATATTAGGTGATGGGAATCTAAATGTAACAAAAGAATTTTAGTCCCAGGCAATCACGTGTCCTTTCGTGTCATTTACTACCATTAGGAGAAAAACAAAGTAATTATAGTGGACCTCAGGGTCGAGAATGATGCAATTTTTCTAATATAAAATATACACGAGAGGACAGTGGGGATGGAGGTTCACATTAGGACTCAGAACAAAAACTCCCAATAATCGTAACTCGAAGAATGGGTGGACGACGGAGAACTGGAATCAAATCCTGTTTAATGTAAGTTGTATTTTTCATTCACAAAACGCTGTTATTTTGGTAAAACAAGTTTCAAGTTTGGTTTCCTTGCGATAAAGTTAAGCCTCAGAATTAATGGCTATCTCTTTTTAAATATAGTCACTAGATTTATTTCTGTAATTACCTGTAAATAAAATATTGCATTTTGCAAAGGGGAAAATAGAAACATTTGTCTTTTGTTTTGAATACCATCCAATAACTTATTAAGTTAATGACAGGTGGTAACACTCATCCTCTCAATAAAATCAAACCACTATATTACCGCACTATTAAATATGGCTCCCAGACGAAAATACATACCTTGGGTTCAATCCTAGGTGATAACGTTTTGTATATATTTATACCAGATTCAATTGTTTGTTCACAAGTTCCTCGTCAGTTGTTTCCTCCTCTCAGTAGTGGTATAGTTCAATCAGTGCATTTTTTCCCTTTTGTTCTCCTGGTACATTTTTAGAGTGATTTTCTATAATGCCAATAATACGTAGTCTTGCACAAACAATAAACATAAACGGTCACGTAGTTTCCTCGCAGTCTTTGACGACTCTTCCAGCTACCGCCCTTAACCTACACACTAACAGAAGTACACCCCATTCTATGACCCCAGATCCTGTAGCTAATATTCCTTCCGATACAGTTTCCCAACCTTCACCCTCAGTCACGTTAGGCCCAGCCTCCGTTTCGGTTAACCCCAACTCTCTCACAATATTTGCGGGCACACCTTTAGAGACGGCAGATTTGTTTCTAACTAATTTTGAACGCACAGCGAAAATATCGGTTGGTCAGCAGATAGAATGAAAAATATTTTTTCATTGTGTTTAGCAGATGTACCCTTGTACTGGTACCAAACAACTGCCGGATTACATGCTTTGTCATGGACAGATCTTATGGACAAATTTTTGAAACAATTTGGTTCTAATAACTTGCTTATATCCGCAACAGAAACGTATAGGTCTAGGGTTCAGGACCCTTCAGAATCTCTTTTGCATTACTTATACGCCAAAAAATATTTTTCAACCCAACTAGAGAACCCACCTAGCTTTGATAAATTTTTATTGGATGCTATTACAGGAATGCTGCCACACAGAGTTTTTTTTTTTTTAAAAAAAAGGTGGGATTGACACACACTACGGTGCTGTTCATGAACAGTTCCTCGTCAGTGGGAGACTGTAATGAAAATCTAAGAACAGAGTTTAAAAAAAAGAAAACTATATGTATATATTTTATAAAAGACATAAACAAATTTTACCCTAATGTTTACCGAAAAGAAGACACTGAAATTGCAAATATCATTTTTGTATTGTTATTTTGTGGCAATTTAAAAATGTGAATATTAGGTGATGGGAATCTAAATGTAACAAAAGAATTTTAGTCTCGGGCGATCACGTATCTTCTCGTGTCATTCAGTACCATTA
Source organism: Thermobia domestica (assembly GCF_964235325.1). Lineage (NCBI taxonomy): Eukaryota > Metazoa > Arthropoda > Insecta > Zygentoma > Lepismatidae > Thermobia > Thermobia domestica. The sequence goes on from NC_137463.1 coordinate 150,485,052, forward strand.
GGAGAAAAAACAAAGTAATTATAGTGGACCTCAGGGTTCAGAATGATGTAATTTTTCTAATAAAAAAGGTACACGAGAGGACAGTGGGGATGGAGGTTCACATTAGGACTCAGAACAAAAACTCCCAATAATCGTAACTCGAAGAATGGGTGGACGACGGAGAACTGGAATCAAATCCTGTTTAATGTAAGTTGCATTTCTCATTCACAAAACGCTGTTATTTTGGTAACCCAAGTTTCAAGTTTGGTTTTCTTGCGATAAAGTTAAGCCTCAGAATTAATGGCTCTCTCTTTTTAAATGTAATCATTAGGTTGATTTCTGTAATTACCTGTAAATAAAACATTGTATTTTGGCAAAGGGGTAAATAGAAACACTTGTCTTTTGTTTTGAATATCATCCAATAACTTATTAAGTTAATGAAAGGTGGTAACACATCCTCTCAATAAAATCAAACCACTATATTACCGCACTATTTAAACAATACTGATCCTAGATATTTGAAAGTATCCACTTTATCAAAAGAATTATTTGATATGTTACGCATTCAAAATATGCCGTATTCCGATCCCAACAAACTTCTATTATTTAGTTTTCTCTCCATTTAGTTTAAACGCATGTCCCTGCAAGCGTTTAATAAGACCTCTGCTTTTCTTTCTATTGTTCTCCTATCATCCCCTATTAAATTTACATCATCAGCATATCTCATAACCTGGTGAATACCATTCAACTCTAGGCCCTGGTTGCTATCTTTGATTTTCCTTATAATAGCGTATTCCAGGGCAAAGTTGAATAAAAATGGCGACAACGAATCTCCTTGTTTCAGGTCATTCTCGACGTGAAAGCTCGCGGACAAAAATTCTCCTACCCGGACTTGACTTTGGGATTCATTTAAAGATATCTTAATTAATCTAATTAGCTTTCAGTATTCGAAATTGTGTAAGAACGTTGTAAATGTTTCTCTCCTAACCGAGTAGTAAGCCTTTCTAAAATCAATGAATAGTTGATGTACCGGAGTATTGTATTCCCACTTCTTTTCGAGTATTTGGCGAATGGTAAATATTTGGTCGATAGTTGATCGATTTCGTCTAAATCCGCACTGATAGTCTCCAATCATTTCATCTGTGTATGGGTTCAATCTTGCTAATAGAATGTTTGAAAAAATTTTATACGATGTTGATAGAAGAGAAATGCCTCGATAATTATTACAGTCAGTTTTGTCGCCTTTCTTGTGAATTGGAACAATGATTGATTTTTTCCACTCTTATAGCACTTCTTCCTTGTTGCAGATAAGGAGAATAAGTATGTGTATCTTGTTCCACAATTTTTCGCCTCCACTTAAAATTAACTCAGCCGGAATTTCGTCTACACCCGGAGATTTGTGTTTCTTTAATTTCTTTATAGCGATTTCTGCTTCTATTCGGTTAGGTTCTGGAATATGCAGTTCTGCAGTGTGTATTTCTATTTCTCCACAAACATTAATTTTTGGCTGCGTGTTAAGCAAATCGTCAAAAACAAATCTTTCCATCTATTTAAGATGCTATCTGTATCAGTGAGAACTGTTCCATCAGCTTTCTTTAATATGTAAGCACAAGGTTGATAGCCTGTCTTAAATTCGTTGATCCCCTTATACATGTCCAGAATGTTTTTATTTTCAAGCTAATTAATTTTAGCTTTCAAAAAATCGCGTTTCTTTGTTTCAAAAGTTTTGGAAGTTTCCCGCCTGATATCCACGAAATTTGGTGTAGTTACTTCATTCGGATTTAAGTTGAGTTGAGTTGATTTTGAGTTTAACGTCACGCTCAGCCGCAAGGCTATATGAGACGTGGAGCTATTGATTAACGTGGAATCCGAACCACATGAGCTTCCGCCGGGAATCGAACCCAAGTCTCCCTCATTCGGATTTTGTAGCCTACGTAATTTTGCCTGTTTTCTATTCTCTGCTAGGGACATCTGTGTGTTAAGGTTTTAAACTAATTAAGTGAAATTATTTTAGCGATATTATGTATATAATAAAAATAAATAAAATATATGTTTAATGGTTTTTTACAGATAATTCTATAAACGTTTTTATAGATATGGAGGATAATCCGATTAAAGATTATGGGAAAAATTTTGATTGTGAAAGTCAGTATCGTGCGTATTATATATTCCTTGGAGATTCAGAACTAAGGGATAAAGATAATATAGAGAAATTTAATGAGATAATTAGTCGATATATCACTTGGAATAATATTATAAATTAGTTTCAATACTTACCTTAGAAAAGTTTAAAAGAAAAATTATATTGGGATATCATCACTAAATACATAGATGAAAGAATCAAAGCTTATAATGTTGGTATAAGAAAATCATGGTATAATATTATAAAAGATTTAAGTTGCAATTCTATTAAATACAAGCTTTACAAGAGAGAATTATACCAAAAGAAGTGTTTACGATGTTAGAAGATGAGTTTAATAAGATCAAATATCAATACAACTTGTTTTAAGAATAATAAAGAAATATAAATACTCAAAATAATATGATGATGTTTATTTAATACACTTTCACTTTACAGATCAAAAACCATTAAATTTTTATCATTTAGAAGAGGTGCTTACAAATAAATTTGAAGAATTATATAGCACCTTTTGTGAACTTTGTTTCGATAAACGAAAAGCTTCTATCAATATGAAGCGTGTTTTGCAAAGGCTATTAAGAAAACATGGTATAGACATTAATATTGAGTTTTAAAAGTCGAAAAAGAATTATGTTACATTACGAACATTGTTCAAGAAATTAATTTGGGAATTACCATTTGCTATATAATAAATAAGGATATCTTTGGTAATGCTTTATTTTAACATTAGCGCGGAGCAGTTGGATGGTGTTGTTAAGAAAGAAGAATTTGATAAACATAAAAAGAAATCAATTCCAAATTTAAGCGTTATTATATGACCTATTTCTACTTTCAATATGAACTAGATAAGATCTTTACAACAAACAAGGAATCATGGGTTTACTTCAAACAAAAGACTTGTTAATATAACCAACGGTGTTCATCAAAAAGATGTAGTAACTTTAGAACAACTCGAGTCAATAAATAGTAATATTAACAGCCAATCAGAAAGCAATAGAAGAAAACTCGAAGATCTATTAAAATCATTGCAAGACACACACACATATATATATATATATAAAAACGGAAAATAATGCATATGGAATTATGATTCGATAAAAACTACCTAAATATACTTTTGAAAGCAGGAAAAATACTAGTTGTTAATATGTATATAGAAACTATAACCGCCACCAGGTTATAGAAGTATTTTTGTGGACGCTCCGTATATTTCGTAGAGACAGTGATTATTTTTATGATTTATACTTTATTCTGCGACGCAAATAAGTTCTTTCTTTGGTGGGAATTGCTTCCTTCCCACGCAACTGAACAAAGAAGTATTTCATTGTTTTTTCATATATATATTTAAAACATCGCTTTGTGGTGAGAACATTTCAGTGAGCGACGAACCTTTTCAGTGTTTCTCCCTGACTTATTAATATGCACAATCTACATTCTACAGTTATTTGGAACTGAATTAAGTGTTTTCTTTAATCGTTTATGGAAATATTGCAGCAGGTTAGACCAGATCAGAGTAGACCAGGTGTTCAAGCGTCAGATCGTCGCCAGCCACATCGCTTTACCAGTTCGCTATCTGTACTTTCACACGCCCGGGTTATCGCAATGTCTCGTGCGTCGTGGCCAGTGGACTAAAATTAACATCAATTCTTTTCCATACTCTGTTTGCATGTACATACAGGTGATTTAACCTGAGTGCTTTTAAAAATGAACTGCCAGCTTTGATTAAAGGACCAATGCAGCTCGTATCTCGAACCTCTTGGTTTGGGGAGTGTTACTCCACGTTTCGAGGTAGCAACCACACACGTCGCGTCGAGCTTCAAGTATAATATTGTGCTAAGGGGCATAAGGTATTAGCCGGTGAAGGACGTTTTCTTACGGCTAGCACCAATCAATAAGTCCCAACAAATATACCTAGTGTGCTAAAAAGTTATAAACGCGCCCTCCAACATTAGCATTCCACTTTGGAGACTGTGTTATTTCGCTGAAGACTCGTGTCGACTCTACAGGACTGTTTGGAGCGGCAACAATATTACTACGTGGGATTATCGCGGCAACACTTCCCCAGTGCTAATCCTCCAAGTGCGTCAATGGTCTGAGAAAAGTATTTATAGTGAAATCTCAATTATAATCTTATATATATATATATATCAAAGTGATAAGGGCTACATTATAGTGAAAAGTAAAGTGTGATTTTAATAAAGCAAATAATTATACGTAATCAGTGTTAAGTGTTGTGATCGTTTCTCTTCATTATTTTTCTTTTTAATACTATTCTAATAAATAAGTATAGTGTCATTTAACCCAGTATGTTTTCGTTGTGTGTGTGTGTGTTTGATGTTTGTGTGCGTTATAATCTGGATGATCGTTTGTGAGGTTTTCGAGACGAGACATCCGAACCTCTCGGCGCCTAATGCACATCTCATCATTGAGACCGACGAGCAATTTGGGAACAATTTTGTAATCCCTTCTTGGAGAGGTCCTTCAATGTCCTACCCAGGTAAGTCCAGGTCTCAGGAGAATACTCATTGGCATGACCTCGGACTACAACGAAGGACACTACGACTAGGCGATTACAAATAAATGGTACCCGAACAGTGACCCGATACTCTGGGCGATTACAAATAAATGGTACCCGAACAGTGACCCGACACTCTGGGCGATTACAAATATATGACGACCGAACTACCGACCTGAATCGAGACCGTTAGTGCTCGAATACTTATAAGATCAATATTTTAATATACCATTTCTCTTTCAACTTAGTACCAGGAATTTGAAGAAAGAAGAAAAAAAGAATACTCTTTCAGGTGATTTTAATCATACTCTTTAGTGATAGTATATTTTATTCTAATCACACGTTTTAAGTTTATTCTTGTAAAAGATGGGACACCAGGAAGTAGATATGGTTACTAAGATAAGTTTTACTTTTTAAAGAGAATTTTGATAGATTAGAAAAGAAAAATGAAGAGAGCAAGGCTGAGAGGCTGAGCAAGAGAATTTGCTCGAAATAAGAAATGAGAATAACAAAAACTTAGCTAGATTAGAGCAAAAAGTAGATGATAATAAAGAGAATTTTGCTAGGTTAGAACAGGGAAATAAAGAAAATGTTGTCGAGTTAAAGAATGAATTAGGTCACAAGTTAGACACCGTGCAAAAAGAATGTGGAAATAACAAAAGATTAGAGCAAAGTATTAGTACTGTAGAAGCCGAAAGTAAACGTAGAAACGAAATCCTTGAACAAAAGTATGATGGCATAACCCTTAAGATTCACAACAAACTCGCTGACGTTAATCATAGTACTAAACAGGCAATCGACCTCGCCACATAGACCAGCGTCGAAGTTAGGCAACAAACTGAAGAAACATGTCATCGTGTAGAACAAATAGAAACAAAAGTTTGTAAAATTCAGAGCCACTTAGGAGGTTTGCACGAATACACACAATCCCTCTAAGGTCAGTTGGAATCAGCCCGAGATGTATGTCAGGGTAATAAGGAACGCTGCATTAGTTTCCATATAGATGCAGTCGATAAATTAGATGAGATGCATGACCGTATCGAAGAAATTTCCGAACGTGTAGAAAGGCAAGAGAACGACATTAAGTTGGTATACGAAGAAGCGAAACTAATAGATTATAATATGAAAGTAAAAAATGAATCTAATGCAGAATGTCGTGCTGAAATACGGGCAATAGATAAGAACATAAAAGAAATTAGGTGAGATACGGTACAGCTTGCTCAGAGAATAGGAAGTACCGAAAATAGAGCGCCGGAATCCGAGCCCCAAGTAGGGACAGATATTCCTAGACAAGTTAGAAATAGGCATTATAGTGATTCGGTTTATTCGGAATGTAAGGACACCAGTAGTAGTGACAGTGCAAGTGAAAATTCAGAAATCAAGGTCGTATAGACCAAAGGCGTACTTTCACAAATCATCAGAGAAGGAATACGAAATTGAAAGATGATGTCATGCTTAAAGAAATTCAGTGTTTCCTAAGTTTCAGGGTGATCCTTCCAGCGAATCAATTCACAATTATTTACAAAGGCTAGAGCTTACAGCTCAATTAGCTAACCTTTCTCATAAAGCTCTGTTTAAGCTCATTCCGCATATGTTACAAGGAGTTTCATTAAGTTGGTACAATATCAGGAAAGACGAATTTACTAATTATGAGCAAATCAAGCAAGCACTCATTGAAGCTTTCGCTGGAAAAGCTACAGTACAACACAGGCTATCAACCTGTAAGAGTACTAGGTTCGATCCCAAGGTGCATAATTCTGTACATGATTTCGCTCTTGATCAATTCAATAAGCTTCGTGAACTGACACCGCAGTTGTCTGAATTTCTCATACTTACAGACGTAATACAAACTTTGCCTAATACATTCAAAACTAAACTCTTCCTTCATTCATGTAACAATATCAGAGAATTTTTAGCCGCAATTCAAAAGTTAGAAACTTTACATGCTCAGCAAAGCCGTAGAGAGGAAAGCTACAAGCAGGGTAATAATTATAATGGTAATCAAAATTCCAATTTCCAAGGTAACCAACGAAATTTTTATATAAGAGTAACAATCAAAGATACCAGGATCAGCGTGTAAACAATATCAGAATTGACAGGAATCAGAACCAAGGTAGTATGCGACATGACAATAGTAGAAACAACAGGAATCGACCCTCGCGATCATGTGATCAGAGCAATAATGAGGAGTGAAATAGTAATCGCAACTCGCGCGATAATTCTAACACTAGACCTGAACGAAAGAACAACAATTCTAGGAATCGACAAAACAATAGTCGCAATAATGAAAGGGAAAATAACAACAGTAGAAATAACAATAATCGTAATAATCAAAACAGAAATAGTAACCACTGGAAAAAAGAAAACAAACAATAAGCAACATTTTATTTTCAGCTACCAACGAAAAAAAGGGAAAGAACTACGCATTTCTTTTAATCTATCTTTCGACTGTTACGCGATAAACATGTATTCATTTTTCTTTCTCCTTGCTTTTAACTTGTAACTGTTCAACGAAGAGCAGCTATCATGTTTTGTTTCTTTTTGTTTTGATAAGCTGCCGCCAGACTTCAGTACCACCTGTGTCCATACCTAAGTAGACAGCACAGCTGATCGATCCTCTTCTTCTTCCATTTGTTTTACTCAGTGTCGTACCTCATACGGTTGAATATTAGTGTTGCAAACCCTATTAAGTATTCACTTTTAGTTTAATGCCATTGATTTTTCATTTCAGATGTTTGAATTTAGGATTTTTAGAAAAAATTGACGTTTCTTACATGCATAAGGGAATTGCATTTTGAAAGCAATTCGAAATCTTGGCGAGATTTCCGCACCCTCAGCCAGTGGGAAAAAAGATATTTTGTTATTATAATTTTTTTTTATTAAGTGTTTTAAATTTTTAAATTCTTTTTAGAATCCCTTCCCACTTTCCAAATTCTTAATTACGTTACTATACGTGATTTACAATTAATGTTTGATTTTTTTTACCATTAAAATAATGTATCGAGATGCCCAGGATGAGAAAATTTTTAGTTGTTAATTATATATATACATTTGTATATTTGTAATTGAAATTCAGTATGTAATCTCACGCGTAGAATATGAAATTTTACAATTATATTCAATGTTAAATTTCTTTTTCTAGTGTTAATCCTAGATTTTCGTTTTCATTTTGGAGTGTTTATTGAAATTTGTTGAATCTCATTTACGTCATTTACCCGATTTTGACTTATTTGAATTTCCAGGATGTGACATGATATATTTCGTTCGAAGAGAAAAGTTTAGAAAGGGAGGTAGGCTAAGACTTAAACGAGTGAAACAGGCATTTCTTTGTTGGTTAGTACTAAGTGCAAGAATGTCGTGTGTATAGTATATCTTTTTATACCGAACGAAACCAGTAATCTTTTTATTTTAGAAGAAACTAACGAAGAAGAATCATGGTGGTGAACGGTCGTTTTTCTCCCATATTAATATGTATGTGGAAATATGTTTAACTTCTATATTTTCTTGTAATTTCTGATTAACGTTCTTTTCGACTTCTGTAGATCACTGAACGACCGTAGGGAAACTTCTTCGGGTAGGATATTTCATAGGGATATATATATATATATTTTTACAGGGAGGCAATATTTCCTGGAATTGCAGTTCTATTGCAAAATGGACTTGGCTAATCCATTGGATATTCCGTAGCTAACAGCATTTTTGCCATCAATCGCAAAATATAGTTTTTCTTTTCTTTTCCTCCTTTATAGTAACCCGTAACTAAGCGTGTGTATTCTTAGGTTAAATGTTTTCAGCATATTTTATCGTCTAGTAATACGCTAGTGAATATTTTAGTGTTTGTGAACCGTAATTATATTATGTGCATTTATATGATAGTGGGCTCCTGTAACCACGGCATGGCGCGTACTCAGGTTGCGGATCGAGGAGAAGGCCTCTAGATATAGAGGTTAGTTGCGAATATACTGAATAAGCAGTCGCGGATAGCCGACTAGGAGTGGTCCTCCAGCTTGGGGTTTTGGGTAGGGCTAACAGCCTCATCCTGAAAAAAAAAAAAAAAAAAAAAAAAAAAAAAAAAAAAAAAAAAAAAACTTGTTCAAAAATATGCACAGAAGCCTCGGACAAGGACTGATAACTTGGCACAACCTCAGCAAAAGAAAATGGACATGAGATTTGGAACATGGAACATTAGGAGTCTTTATAGGGCAGGCGTGTTAAAATCCGTAACGAATGAGTTAGAGAAATACAGGATGGACCTAGTAGGAGTTCAGGAAGTTAGGTGGGAAGGAAATGGATCTGTGAATTCCGGAAATTTTACATTCTTTTACGGGGAAGGAAATAAAAATCACCAGTTAGGAACAAGGTTTTTCGTTCATAAACGTATATTACCAGCAATAAAACGGGTTGAATTTGTTACTGACAGACTTTCTTTTATTACTCTTAAGGGACAGTGGTGTGATATTATTGTTTTAAATGTACATGCCCCAACTGAAGATAAGGATGACGATATAAAAGACAGTATTTACGAAGAAGTGGAACGGATATTTGACCAACTCCCGCGATACCATATGAAAATTCTATTAGGGGTTTTCAATGCGAAGGTAGGACGAGAGGATATTTTCAAACCGATTATAGGGAACGAAAGTCTGCATAAGGAAAGTAATGACAACGGTGTTAGACTCGTGAACTTTGCAACATCCAAAAACCTAATCGTAAAGAGTACAAAATTCCCACATCGCGACGATCATAAATACACTTGGACATCACCAGACGGAAAAACACATAATCAAATTGATCACACTGTAGTAGATAGAAGAAGGCAATCTAGCATATTTGATGTCCGGTCGTTTAGAGGGTTTCTTTGTGACACTAATCACTACCTGGTAGCAGCGATAATACGAGAGAGGTTATTCTTGAATAAAGGTAATATTCATTGTCCGAAAAAGGAGAGATTCAATTTAAAGAAATTAGAAGACAGCCAGGTAAGAGAGAAATGCCAGATTGAAGTTTCGAATAGATTTGCGGCTTTAGAAGATTCGGAGTGCACTAGTGTTGAGGATACATGGATTGAAATTAGAGATAGCATAAAAATTTCAGCAAAAGAAAAATTGGGATACGCGAAAATACGTAGGAACAAACCATGGTTCGACCAGGAATGCATAAAACTAGCAGAGAAGAGAAAACAGGTAAAATTACGCTTGCTATTAAATCCGAATGAAATAACTACACAAAATTTCGTGGATATCAGGCGGGAAACTTTCAAAAATTTTTAGAACAAAGAAACGCGATTTTCTGAAAGCTAAAATTAAGGAACTTGAAGACAATAGTAAAAATAAAAACATCCGGGACATGTATAAGGGAATCAACGAATTTAAGAAAGGCAATGAACCTCGTGCATAAATATTAAAGAAATCTGACGGTACAGTTCTCACTGACACGGATAGCATCTAAAAGAGGTGGAAAGATTTCTTTGACGATTTGCTTAACACGCAACCAAAAACTAGTGTGCGCGGAGAAAAGGAGATACACACCGCAGAACCGTATAGTCAAGAACCCAACCAAATAGAAGTAGAAACCGCTATAAAGAAATTAAAGAAACACAAATCTCCGGGTGTAGATGAAATTCCGGCTGAGTTAATTTTACCTGGAAGCGAAAAATTGTGGAACAATATACACAAACTCATTCTCCTTATCTGGAACAAGGAAGAATTGCCACAAGAGTGGAAAGAATCAATCATTCTTCCAATTCACAAGAAAGGCGACAAAACTGACTATAATAATTATCGAGGCATTTCTCTTCTGTCAACATCCTATAAAATGCTTTCAAATATTCTATTAGTAAGACTGACCCCATACGCAGATGAAATTATTGGAGATTATCAGTGCGGATTTAGACGAAATCGATCAACTATCGACCAAATATTTATCATTCACCAAATACTCGAAAAAAAGTGGGAATACAATACCCCGGTACATCAACTATTCATTGATTTTAGAAAGGCGTATGACTCGCTTAGGAGAGAAACATTATACGACGTTCTTACACAATTTGGAATACTGAAAGCTAATTAGATTAATTAAGATATGTTTAAATGAATCCCAAAGTAAAGTCCGGGTACGAAAATTTGTGTCCACGAGCTTTCACATCGAAAATGGCCTGAAACGAGGAGATACGTTGTCGCCATTATTATTTAACTTCTTTCTGGAATACGATATAAGGAAAATCAAAGATAGCAACCAGGGCCTAGAGTTGAATGGTATTCACCAGGTTATGAGATATGCTGATGATGTAAATTTAATAAGGGATGATAGGAGAACAATAGAAAGAATCAAGAGAACAATAGAGATCTTATTAAACGCTTGCAGGGACATGGGTTTAGAAGTAAATGCAGAAAAAACTAAATACATAGAAGTGCGTCGGGACCGGTATACGGAAAATTATGGATGCGTTAAAATATTAAATAATACTTTTGATAAAGTGGATAGTTTCAAATATCTAGGATCAATATTAACAGAGGAAAATCATATTCACGGTGAAATTAAATGTCGACTAAAAGCAGGGAATTCGTGTTACTATTCGGTTCAAAACCTCTTGTCGTCGCGAATTCTGTCGAGGAATTTGAAGCTTAAAATATACAAAACGATAATCATGCCTGTTGTTCTGTATGGCTGGCATGTCACTTACTCTGAGGGAAGAACATAGTCTGAAAGTATTTGAGAACAAGATCCTCAGACAAATATTCGGACCCAAGAGGAACGGGAATAGGGAATGGCGGAAACTTCATAACGAGGAACTACATAATTTACATGGTTTACCAAACATTGTTAGGGTCGTCAAGTCTAGAAGGCTTAGGTAGGCGGGTCATGTAGCTAGAATGGAAGAAAGTAGAAACACTTTCAAAGTCTTGACTGGAAGACCAATCGGAAAAAAAAAACATTAGGAAGACCTAGGCGCAGATGAGAGGACAATATTAAGATGGATCTCGCAAAGATTGGAATACAAAGTAGAAACTGGATGCAGTTAGCTAAGAATAGAAGTCGGTGGAGAGCTTTTGTGAACGCGGCGTTGAACCTCCGGGCTCCATATGCCATAGAGTTAGTTAGTTAGTTTGTTAATGTTTTTCATACTAATTTTGAGAAAGTTATATTTTAGTTACAGTGTCCTACAAACTATTTGAATTCGATATAGATCCCGAAAAATAAACTTATTTTCATTCTTTCCAACAGCATGAAGCCATAACGATTTATGAAAATTACTTTCTGTCAATTATTTCGTAATCTCGATGACTAAATTTTAATGTGTTGATAATACCATTTTGAATATTTTGTAGCGAAGGTGAGTAAGAAACTTTAACTGTCGTGGAATAATATAACTGTTTTGTAGGGAATTTAATTTTGATGTTTCAGGCCGACCAGAAAGTTGTAATGTCGTTGACTATATTTTCGCGTTTGTCTTATAGAGGCATATCTTTACGATGCTACGAGAGCATTTGTATTTTGTGTGTTTACACATCTTTTTCCAGGCGGAAGACGTACGTTACGTTCCAGAGAACATACATGAATTTTACTGAATATTAGAGTGTTGATATTTCACTTATGTTTAGAAACATTTTATAAGTGACTATGGTTACAGGCCTTTTCACGTTTCTAGTTTTGCATCGTAGAAAACGATCGCATATTTTGTGTGTAAGTACGTGTAGTATTACACATTTTTTCCCACCTATGGTTTTGGTCAATTCATGGCCTAATGACTGTTTATTTTCAGGAATGTTTGGACTAGAGAGTCAACTTCCTTGATTCAGACCTTTGAAAAACTTGGATCAACACTGTATAGTTTTCAACGCTTTATTAATATTTTTTTTGCAGACAATACCCACATGTTCTGGTAACCCTACAATATTTACGACTTTTGGAAGTGAATAACAATTATTATTCTAGGCCTAAGCTAATAATAACTTTGTTTCATGAATCATTTCATGTATTAAGCATTACTGAATTAACGTCTCGATTTTCACATGGCGAGCAGATGTCATTTTGATCTTATGGCGTACCGAATTTTTTCATACATGTCAACGAAATCACAATCTTCTTTTCTTGATATACAGAATCATGCTTATTTTTTGGAATTACTATGAACGTCAGTTTTGACACGTAAGTTTATTTTTAATTAAAAAAACGATTTTTCGTTTCTTTTCTTTAAACAACACAAGGCACTATCAAAAATAAAAGGCATAAAGGTGAAAACCTTATTGTTTGTATATCGTCAGTTTATAATGTGTTTACGTTTCTATTCATTTTACTTTTTTTTAACGATCTTTATATTTTTCAAATATATTTCAGTAATATCGAAATTTTGATAATAATGTTCATATTATAATATGTTTTAGATTTTTGTTATTTGTCTATACACATTTTAATGTTTTAAATACAGATATAAGTATATTCTAAAGGAGAAATTTAGTGACTTTTATTGAGACGTCTGATACTTATTGGAGTCGATATTTTCATGAATAGTTATTGTGTGTGTATATTTACTTCATATTATACCAAATAGTGATCGAAACGAAACACTTAAAAACATTTTACGAGAAGTATTTTTTTAAAAAATTAAACAACAATTTAGATAGCCCTATGAACGCTTTTTGTCCACTTTCAGTGAAAAAAGGTTATCATAGAGGTGCCTTAACCATACCGCGTTTCTCACACCAGTGTATTAAAAAAATCTCCCCTTCCTTCCTCATCAACTCATCGTTGGAGAACCACGGAGGATATTTAACACAGGAAGAAAGCTTGGTTTCAACATGTGAAGAAACGGAAGATAAGGAAACCCGACTACAGACATTTAAAAGAAACTTATTACTTCATGGAACACTTGGATTGGATACTGCTCTTGCAGGAACCTCATCATGTTGTAGTGAGTGAACCAGTCATTTAACTATTTTAAATAGCTCTTTTACAGGTGAAAAACCATGGAACGCTTATGCACGTCAATCTCACACCATATCACAATGTTGCCAACTAACTGATTTTAAATTTTTGGTGAAAAACCTAATTTTATGCAAATCTCTTTAAACGGCCAGAAGTTCTCAACCTGTCTACGCAGAACCTTGACAGGTTGTTCCGCATGACAGACGCCAATCCATAACCGCCACTAGATTATAGAAGTATTTTTTGTGGACGCTCTGTATATTTCGTAAAGACAGTGATTATTTTTTTATTTATACTTTATTCTGCGACGCAAATAAGTTCTTTCTTTGGTGGGAATTGCTTCCTTCCCACGCAACTGGACAAAGAAGTATTTCATTGTTTTTTCATATATATATTTAAAACATCACTTTGTGGTGAGAACGTATCAGTGAGCGACGAACCTCTTCAGTGTTTCTCCCTGACTTATTAATATGCACAATCTACATTCTACAGTTATTTGGAACTGAATAAAGTGTTTTCTTTAATCGTTTATGGAAATATTCCAGTAGATCAGAGCAGATCAGAGTAGACCAAGTGTTCAAGCAGCAGATCGTCGCCAGTCACATCGCTTTACCAGTTCGTTATCTGTACTTTGACACGCTCGAGTTATCGCAATGTCTCGATCGTCGTGTCCAGTGGACTAAATTTAACATCAATTCTTTTCCATACTCTGTTTGCATGTACATACAAGTGATTTAACCTGGATGCTTTTAAAAATGAACTGCCAGCTTTGATTAAAGGACCAATGCAGCTCGTATCTCGAACCTCTTGGTTTGGGGAGTGTTACTCCACGTTTCGAGGTACCAATCACGCACATCGCGTCGAGCTTCAAGTATAATATTGTGCTAAGGGGTATAAGGTATTAGCCGGTGAAGGACGTTTTCTTACGGCTAGCACCAATCAATAAGTCCCAACAAATATACCTAGTGTGCTAAAAAGTTATAAACGCGCCCTCCAACATTAGCATTCCACTTTGGAGACTGTGTTATTTCGCTGAAGACTCGTGTCGACTCTTCAGGACTGTTTGGAGCGGCAACCATATTACTACGTGAGATTATCCCGGCGACACTTCCCCAGTGCTAATCCTCCACGTGCATCAATGGTGTGAGAAAAGTATTTATAGTGAAATCTCAATTATACTCTTATATATATATATATATATATATATATATATATATATATATATATATATATATATATATATATATATATATATATATATATATATATTTGGTCTAGGAATTAATTCGTGCGGTTGGTACGCACACATTGAAGCTGTAGCACAAACACAAAATACATAAATACCTTAAGAAAAATATTGTCCATCGCTAGCCACCACTTTCGCCCATCTGTCAGGCAATGTACGGATGCCGTGGCGAAAGAAGTCCTCATCCTTGGAAGCGATCCAGTCAGAGACCCATGTTTCGATATCTTCTGAAGAAGTAAACCGCTGTCCAATCAAATCGTTGTTCATGCAATCGAACAAGTAGTAGTCCGAAGGAGCAACGTCTGGTGAATACGGCGGGTGGGGTAAAACTTCCCATCCGACATTTTCTAAATAGGTTTTGACCGGTTTTGCGACATGTGGGCGAGCGTTATCATGTTGAACAATAAGTTTATCATGTCTGTTCTCCCATTCTGGTCGTGTTCTGGCCAGAGCTTGCTTCAAACGCATTAATTGTCGTCGATAACGTTCTCTATTCATAGTTTCACCCGGTTGCAGCAGCTCATAGTACACCACACCTTTCATATCCCACCATATGCACAGCATAACCTTTGCACAGTGAATATCTCGTTTTGGTTGTGATGGACCTGGTTCACCTGGTTTCACCCAGGCCTTTTTTCGTTTAGGGTTCTCGTAATGGATCCACTTCTCATCACCCGTAATAATTCGATGCAGAAACCCCTTTCTGCTCTGTCGGTGAAGCAGCAATTCGCAAATGTTTTTTCGTCTTTCAACGTCTCTGTCTTTCAATTCATGTGGAACCCAATGTGACATCTTTTGAATCATTCCCATGGCTTTCAAGCGTTTGGAGACTGTTGTTTGATCAACGCCTAATGCTGCTGCAAGTTGTTCCTGCGTTTCACACGAATCCTGCTCGAGCAATGCTGTCAATTCTTCGTCTTGAAATTTTTTTGGCTGTCCAGCTCGCTCTTGGTCTGCCAAGCCGAAATCACCACTTCTAAACCGTGCAAACCACTTCTGACACGTTCGCTCAGCTAGAGCATGGTCACCATACACTTCCAAAAAAATACGATGACTTTCAGTTGCACTTTTCTGCATGTTAAAGTAATGCAGCAGGACACCCCGCAAAAACACTTTATCAGGCACAAATTGCGCCATGTTCACTTAACTACAAACTGGTGTTGTTGACGCTTTAATCCACTGCCCTATACTACGAACGATACGCGATGACAGGGGTTTGCAACACATGTGTGGATACACGGAACTGTGGGACGCTCCGTTCGTTGCGCCATCTCTTGTCCACCCGCACGAATTAATTCCTAGACCAAATATATATATATATATATTAAACTGATAAGGGGTACGATATAGTGAAAAGTAAAATGTGATTTTAATAAAGCAAATAATCATGCGTAATCAGTGTTAAGTGTTGTGATCGTGTCTCTTCGTTATTTTTCTTTTTAATACTATTCTAATAAACAAGTATAATGTCATTTAACCCAGTATGTTTTCGTTGTGTGTGTGAGTGATGTTTGTGTGCGTTTTGGTTTGGATGACCATCTGATCGTCCGTGAGGTTTTCGAGACGAGACATCCTAACCTCTCGGCGCCTAATGTTCATCTCATTATTGAGACCGACGAGCAATTTGGGAACAATTTTGTAATCCCTTCTTGGAGAGATCCTTCAATGTCCTACCCAGGTAAGTTCAGGTCTCAGGAGAATACTCATTGGTAGGACCTCGGAGGACAACGGAAGACAGACTAAGACCAGGCGATTACAAATAAATGGTACCCGAACTGTGACCCGACACTCTGGGCGATTACAAAACTGAGCTTTAGTAAAGATTATATTTAGAAGTTATCACTTGCTGCATAATAAAAATGGATATCTTTGGTAATGTTAAAATAATATTGGAGTTAGTTAATACTTGTATTAAAAGACATTGAAATCTAAAAAGCATTTAATTTAATTAAGCGGAATGAAATTATACAATTATTATGCCGATTAATAACAGAAAATGTTGAAAATCTATTCTTTTTGATACATAATTTATCTACTTCCTATAAATTTCTTTAACAATGATAAAACAATAGATATGGACTTTTGTCTTAATACATATTTTATAGGCATATTTTTAAATAGTACTTTAACTGAAAATTTCCCTTTAAATTCTAATATAAATGATATATTAACAATTAGACCAATTAAAGATTCTGATTTGAAGCATGACCAAATATGTATGTAGAAAGAGAAGATTGAGATAGTAATGATGAAAATGCGAATGTTAGTAATGTAATAATAGGTCGTGATATTTATTAACTTTTATGATATTTTATATAATAAATATTAATTATGAAGTATTGTGTTAAGTATTAGAAATCAACAGATACGAAAAAAAATATACTATTAGAATGGAGCGAACAAAGAATGGAAGGTATATAAAGAAAGATGTATGTAGCGTAGGTGGTATTAATAAACCTCAATTCATAAAAAAGGAAGATTGACTAGAAGAAGGTAAAGGTGTTGGATATTCATAAACTAGCAAGAAAAAATCTTATGAGATTAAACATTGTTACAA
The DNA here is from genome assembly GCF_964235325.1 of Thermobia domestica. Lineage (NCBI taxonomy): Eukaryota > Metazoa > Arthropoda > Insecta > Zygentoma > Lepismatidae > Thermobia > Thermobia domestica. The sequence goes on from NC_137463.1 coordinate 150,502,414, forward strand.
AAGGTATTGATGATTTATGGCAAGGTGATCTTATGGAAATTGATAGTGGTGTGTTAAAAGGTATTTCTAAATTAAACAAAAGTTATAAATATTTACTAATGATAATTGATGTTTTTTTCTAAATATGCGTTTGCTATTTCTGTTAAAGAAGCGTTTGAATCAGCATTAAAAATTAGAAAATCTAATAATTTACAAATTGATCACGGAAAAAAAATTTATAACTGTTGATGAGGTAAAATAATATTAATCATTACTCAACTTATGATGGTAGAAAAGCTTCTATCGTAGAACGCTTTAACAAAACTCTTAAACACGTGGAAAAAATGTATTATTCAACAAAATTATAAATGGATGGATATATTACAAGAATTGGCTAATGTGTATAATAATAAAGTGCACAGAGCAATTGGCATAAAGCCTGAAGAAAAATGAGCAAATAATTTTTGGAAAATGTGTATGAGAGAGAATAATAACGTATTAAGCCAAAATATAAAATTATGATTATGTTCGTATAACTTAAGCAAATCTAGAGGTTTGTCTGAGAAAGGATATACACCAAATTGGTCAACAGAAGTATTTGTTATTAAAGAGCCACCTTCCTTCTAACCCACTAACATAAAGAATAAGAGATTTAAACAAAGATGTACAAGGAAGATTTTATGAACTAGAATTATCAAAAGCTAAATATAAAGATAACTATATTGTACAAAAAGTTAAAGATTTTCTGTATATATAATAAATATGAGTAGTATGGATAATTCTTATAGTTTAAATGATATTTGCCACAAACAGGTTAAAGATAATTATTGATATGGTTTATTTGGTCGTTTTAAATTGATTATAGCTAAGGAAACAGGATACTTTAACGCTACTAAACTTTGTCAGTGATGGTAAGAAGTTTGATAGTTGCCTTAAAAATAAAGGATCAGAAGAATTAAAACAGCATTATAAAAACTATTTAGCCTATAATTGTATGTAGCTACAAAATCCATTTTATTATATACACAAGAAACTGCAAAATCAGAACTACCCAAGTTAATCTTTGGAACTTCTGTATATTTTTTAAAAAAAAGTTATATCCAGCTATTGCTTTATGCATAATTCAAGACTTTTATAATAAATGTTGTGATATGATGGAAGACTATTTCACTCAAGACAAGAAAATATCAAGAAGACAACAGAAAATTACAATCAAGAACAGAAGAAATTGAACAATCAATGGATAGATCAAAAATTTAATGTGTAGAGTTAAAAGAAACAGCAGCACCATATACTAATGATAGTTTAAAAGATCATTATTTAATCACATATAAAAAATACAAACTAAATGGCCCTTTTCCTCATTACAGGGCTCATAGTGGTCTGATCTCTTGTAAATAGTTGAAAAGTGACCAAAAGCACACGAAAAAGTGACCAAAATCTCATCATGCCTCTTTTTTCCTTTGCCAATTTCTCCATCATTTCTCCTTGTTTGTTGTTTTGTTTCATCTTTTCTTCTTTATTGCTTCTTTTTGAGCTTCGTCCTTTCTTAGGCTTTCTAAGTATGCTTTGTAGTAGCTACGGTAAGCAGACTTAGGAGATGTAAGAAGCTTCTGAGTAAGTGGAACCAGTTCTGGCCTATTTTCGAATTTCTTCATCCCAGACACTATATTTAACTTAGCATTGAGAGGTTTCAAAGCCATGAAATATTCAAATTCATCACCCACTCTTAAGAACATTATACAAGAAGCATAACACAAGACGAACATGAACCACACAAACACACACACAACGTTGAGCGGAGCGTTAACTATCACGAGAGAAAACTAAAAGACTATTATAATAGAAGAACGGCTCTCAACCCCACCTTGAGAGCTTACGCATTCACCAACCATCCACTGTGCTTTAGAAAGAATAAAAGCTGAAGTGAGAATAAAGCTGACTGTTTCACATGTGGCAGCAAGTACTGAAGCTTTCAGAAGAGTAGTGAGTAACCAGTTTCTGCCTTTTTCCCTTTATTTTTATATTTTTCTTAGAAAACTGTCAACGCACAACATAAATCACACGAAAAGGTCATTTTACCTCCCAAAAAAAGCAACTTTAATGACAAATTTGAAAAAAGGTAACTTTTAGTGACCAACTTCAAAAAAAGTAACTTTTAGTTTAAAAAAAAAAAAGTGACTCGCTATGAGCCCTGTTATTATGCTATTCGATGTCAGAAGAGAAGTCTATATAAACCTCTTAATGAAGCGTATGAAAAATATCCAAATCTTGAGATAATATACCGAAAGTTTAGAGATCCTAATAGTGTAAAGCTGTTTAATTAAGTGCAACAAGAATCAGATATTTGTGAAGGTAAAGGTAATGAGTTTTGGACACCACTATTAGAAGAAGACTTCATTAAAGAAATTACTTACTTATATGATTAGTTATTATGTGTTTAAATATTTTATATATTTTTTAAATATATAACTTTTATAGATACTAACCATAAAAGTATTAACTAAATATTCTATAGTAACATCAAATACTATATTCCTGTAATCTCAATATTGACTAAATAGAAATAGGAGCTGGTTAGGAATCCTATCTTTAAATTATAGAATAAAAGCTTTTGATAAACGTTGTTTTATTAAAATTCCTATCCAACATACTATATCAGCATAATCTCCTATAAAGTTCTCAGATAAAGTTTGATAGTAGGATATATTATTTTTCTACAAAATCTTGAACAATTACTAATTTCTTCCGAATCAAACTTAACGGCAAATTCTAATAAAATTCTTAGATATTTCTTTCTCTGACATAATTCTCCAGTTGATCTTATTTGCAAACGCTCTTCTAAAATCTTCTGATAAGTCTTTGTATGCTATGGTTTTCCAATTAATCTTATTCTTATATTTATGTATAAAATCTTCTGTAACATTTTCACTAAAACACATATAAGATCATTGCTCATGAGTTAGTGTATCTAATATTTCATCTGACAAATTCAAAATATATTTCGTAATAATATTTTGTATAAAAAGTTCGTTTTTTTAACAGCTTTCTTAAATAAATGATCTAACATGTCAGTCAAATTTAACACTTGCAACATTTAACACCTAAATTTTCATCATAATAATAACCTTTGTCATCATTTGCAGGATAATTATCTACGTATTCATCATCTTCACTTAAATCATAATAATTTAAATAATAACATACAGGATAGGTTTATAACATACAGGAAGAAATGAAATTTGTTTAGCAAATTCGATTACAATTCTTCTGTATATAAATATAATTAATTTCATTTTTAAAGATTTTTTATCTAATAAATATGGAGAAGCATTGTGATTTAATACATGATAGATTTACCCTTATTATCAACATCTTAAACCTATAGCATCATTACTAAGAAAACAAATATTGTTAAAAGAAAACGAAATGGTGTTTAAAGAACAAAAAAATGTTATGAAATGAACAAGAAAGAAAATTAAGTAAAACTTATTCATCAGAATTAAATTTGGATAGTGACAAAGAAAATGAATCTGTAAGTCGTAGTGAAAGTCATGATGAACTAGATTCTTAAGAATATAGTTTAGAATGTAATTATTAATCACTTCGGTGGATTATCCCACACAAGTTTTATATTTTAAAAATGAAAGTATTACATTTGAAAATGAATTTTTTTTTTAATTTTTCTATAATAAATAAGATGAACAGATATACTGTAGTAACATTAAGAAAAATGTGTAAAGGAAATGGTACAAAAAGATATTCCAGGCTAAGAAAAGCAGAACGGACTTACCTTATTAAACAATATGACCAAAATAATTAACATCAAGATGAAAAATCAAAACCCGAAAGTAACGATGATATCATAAAAGATATTAAACGACATCCCAAATATGTGGTAGAATATTTTGAAAACCCTTTTGTAGAGATATTGTTATGGAAGTACTTAATGAATCAGACATTGAAGCGTGGGAACAGTTTTCTAAATTTGAGAATTCAACTGAAGACTTTATTTATTACTTTAGAGAAAAAAAAACTAAATTGGAGACGCGTTTCATTTCATCATCCACTTGCACTTTCCTTCGTTAAACGTTTTCAAAAGTATGTAATTGGGAAGCTATATCTAATAACAGAGATTTAGTTGCTCACCACGATATCGTAAAAAGTATGCAGATAAATTATATTGTAAAAGAATATATGAACAAAATAAGTATTGTTTGAGAAAATATTCCAATCTTACACTTGCGTTTGTATTATAATATAAAGACTATGTAAGATCACACATTGATTTTTCCAGATATACCTTTAAACATACTGAACATATGTCTATTGATTTTCTTAATGAGCTTAAAGATGGTACAGATTGGCGTAATTATAGCAAACACAACAGCTGAAGTAAAAAAAAATCTATTACACTGGAATGCTACAGAGGTTGTTCAACCTACGTTTGGCCGATTTCGTTCCTTCCCCCTCCCGGGCAGAATGGACTCACCCGACCTGGCTCGTGGCGTCCTGCAGTGTTGTGGAGTGGTTTCCTGGGAACGGAGTTGTTTTTCCGCGCGGATGACATTAACGCACAAAACAGGACCATTGTTGTGAGTGTTGTGTTAAATTTGTTTCCAAGTATGTGGGTTTCCTTTCTTTGAACAAAATGCTGCCCAAACTAAGCCGGTTTTGGGAAGGCTATGTTGCGGCTCTTTATGACGCCCACTTTAATGTTTCTGTCATTAGAAAACAGTGCAAGAAGAATGGTTGCAACATCAGTTTAAGTGGAATAAAAAATATTATAAAGTACAAAGGCAACGAAGCTCCATCATTTGGATCACCAACGAAGTTGCCTAGGAAGCGGGAATGCACCAAGGCCACCTCCACCATGCAGTGAAAACTTCGCAAAATGGCAATGCAAGAAAATCCGTCAACAAAAAGGTCTATGGATAATCGTCTTGACGTGTCTTTGGGAATTGTGAGCCGGACGTTACACCATCAACTCAAGCTGGAAAAAGTCAGGAAAGCTCGCCGTCATCTTCTCACGGATGCCCACCAAAAGGAACGAAAGTGTAACGACCGGAAGCTGTACGAAAGGCATCTGGCAAAACAAAGGTGGATGTACGTCGTAACGCTCGATGAAGCATGAATTTACCTTTCCGACTGCGGCAAACCGAGAGCCATTATGTACCGAGAGAAAGGCGCCAAGAACTTCAGAAGGTGGGTCCGTGTCTGTAATGAATCCTTCCCAAAAGGGTTCATGGTCATTACTGGCTACTGTTACCGAGGTAAACTGAAGATTCACAGGGTGGCGAAGAACTGCAAAATAAATTCGCAGTATTTTCAGGAGCAGATCATGCGACCGATCTACGAGCATGAGTTCCAACAATATACGGAAATGACGCCAATCTGGTGCGCATTCACATGGACAAGGCCTCATCACATACCTCACGATCGTCCCTCGCATTCTACAGGGAGATGGAGGAGGCAAGTGGTACGCAGGTGATACCTTTCAATGAAGTACTTGTTAAATCTCCAGATGCAAGTCCTATGAACTATTGTGGATTTGGATTGCTGAAGTGGACTTTGGGAGAATGGCGTGTGACAACTGTGGAAGAACTTTTGAAAGCTGTGCAAAGGGAATGGGACAAGATTCCCCTTCCAGTTCTTCAGAGGAGCCTATTACAGTGGAAATTACGCTGTCGGGCTATTGTTAGGAACCAAGGGAAACACATCGAGCACTTACGGACCTGGCGCCATGGATTCTTCTAAATTTTTAGGTAAGTCGAAATTGGCCAAATGTAGACTGAACAACCTCTGTATTTCTAGAAGAAAACTCAATTTTAAGAACATTTAAAGACGAATTAGATTGCACTTTGGTTTCTAGATACTATAGCTTTACAGGACTTGAACAGGCAAACTTTTTAAAAGAGTTTAATGATTTAATAGATTGGGAGCCATTACACGTTTGTTAGATGAATCTCTGGTTGAAAAATATGATGATGTTATTTGTTAATTTAAATGTTAATGCCAAATGTTAATTTACATTGTATGAGTGAAGAATTCATTCTTAAATATCAAATTAAAAGTATAGACTTAAATTCATTAATACGCTGTTATGATAGAAAGTTCTGAAGAATGGAAAGGACTTGGAATGGAAAGATAGAAGACTCATAAGAAACTTATACATGAACCAACAAGTAAGTGTTAGGATAGGGGAAGAACTGAAGGAAGAGAATGCAATTGGCAGGGGAGTTCGACAAGGATGCTGCCTCTCGCCAACATTATTTAATGTCTATCTAGAAGAGAAAGTATAAAAGAGTTTACATGATGATGATGGCATTTCGGTAGGAGGTAAAATGATTAGATGCATAAGATTTGCAGACGATATGGCGCTTGTTGCAGAATCCGAAAAGAAAATCAATAAAATGTTAGAAAAAATTAGAAAGGGCTTTGAAGAATATGGGATGAAAATAAATGTTAGAAAGACAAAAGCCATGGCGATTGGAACGAAGGGGTCTGTGTCAAATATAAAAGTGAGATGGGAGAAAAGAGAACAAGTGAATAGTTTTCGACATCTGGGTAGTATTCTTAGTAATAACATGAAGTGCGAACGTGAAATAAAAGCAAGAATAAGAATGGCGAAAGAAGCCTTTAGGAGGAAGAAAAGTCTGTTTTGTGGGACCTTGAATAAAGAGTTGAGAAAAAGACTCACAAAATGCTTCGTGTGGAGTGTTGTACTATATGGGCGGAAACGTGGATATTACGTAAAGGTGATGAAAATCGACTGGAAGCCTTCGAAATGTGGGTGTGGAGAAGAATGGAAAGAATTAGTTGGGTCGAGCGGAAAACGAATGAGAGAGTGTTAGAAATGGTGGTTGAGAAAAGAACACTTTTGGATATTATAAGGAAGAGGAAGAGAAACTGGTTGGGACATTGCCTAAGAAGAGATTGTATCATGAGGGATGTCCTTGAGGGTATGGTGGCGGGAAAGAGAAGGAGGGGGCGAAGGAGACTACAATTAGTGGATGATATAAAAACAGAAAGATCATACGCGAAGACGAAGAAGTTAGCGGAGGACCGTGGAGCATGGAAGCTTCTCAGCTGCGGCAAGTGACCTGCCAATAAAGGCAGAATACCTATGATGATGATGAATAATAATATAGGTACTGATGATAAAACAGACAGAAACTATATTGATGATGAGCTACAAGCCTTACATGATCAAATAGACAGAAAGTATAGTGATGATTAGAGACTGGATGTTTAGGCATTAAAAATCTGGAAAATAGGCAGGCAAATAGGCACTTAAAATTTAAAAAATAGGCAAATATACATGGAATACATGTGAAGCTTTGTTTATATATTTAAATATAAATATATATATATATATATATATATATATATATATATATATATATATATATATATGGTAAATACATTCTCTACAGCATTTATCACTACACACAACCGTCCAAATTTTACACACTTTATTAATACACACAGCAGTCCGAAGTTTTACAGCACTTTATTAGTACACTTAGTAGTCCAGAATTTTACATCTTATCACTACAAACAGCACTTACCTTGGAAGAGGCAGAATCCTTTCTTGAGATACTAAATTATACAGGGTGTTTGGAAACAACGCCGACAACGTTTGGGAGGTGATTCCTGACACCAAGATAAGACGAAAAATATAGACCAACCTGCGTGCACAAATGTTTCCTCTCGAAGTTATAGGCTGTCGAAAACGTGAAAAAATTAAATTTTAAAGTCCATAACTCCAACCTGTGGGACATACCGTAGTCGAGTCAAGACTTTATTTAGGAATTAGTATGTGACCTATCCAAATATCCATGTTTCAAAATCCTGCGGTACTTTCACAACAATTTTTACAAAGGTAGTTGGTGAGTATTTAAAACTATACGCCTCTATAAAAACTGTTGCGTGAGTACCTTAGGATTCTGAAACAAGTATTCTTGGATAATGCACATATTAGTTCCTAAGTGAAGTCTTAACCCAACTACAATAGGTCCCATAGTTTTGGAGCTCTGGACCTTTAAATTTCATTTTTTCATGTTTTCGGCAGCCTATGATTCCGAAAGGAAGCATTTGTGCATCCAGGTTGGTCTGTATTCTTCGCCTTATCTTGGTATCAGGAATCACCTGCCAAACGTTGTCGTCGTTATTTTGAAACACACTGTATATTTTTCTCCAACAAAGTCTTATTTTGAAGAACATGCATAGATTTAGGTAATATTAGGCACCAAAGCAATTATTTAGGCAGGAATGGGCGAAATAGGCAAAATAGGCAAAATAAAATTGGCTTAAATTGAAACCATAACACCACATATAAACTTTAAAACGTTATTTTTGATCATATCTTTAATATTAAAGAATAGGCATTTTGCCTAACATCCGGTCTCTAGTGATGACATATGAAGAAAAAATAAATAAATAAATTAGTTTTACTTTAAGTAATTTGTAACTTTGATAAGGTATTCCCACAAACGCCGAATTTCTAATATAACACGCTAATAAACATGAGGATTTATGCAGGCCGTATGAATATTAGCTGTTGCATTAGTTCTAAGATTTTCACTATAATAAATAAGCAATGAGTTTTAACAGTACTCTAAAAAATAATGTAATAAAATTGAAATCAAATCAAATGGTGAAAGTAGAAAATAAAAAGATGAAACATTTACGTAAACATATTGTAGTAGAATTAAGAAAAATATGTAAATAAAAAGGATTAAGAAGATTCCGGCTAAGAAAGGCAGAATTGATTGACCTTATTAAACAACATGAAGATGAATATAACAGATCACAATATATATCCGTTTAAAGAACAAATATTTGAAGAACAAAATAAAAACTGAATCACTACTAATTGATGTAAAACTAAGATTTAGCATTTAAATCAAGATTAGAAACATAGGGATTTAAAACAGATCATAAAGCACATGATCCTCATGAACAATATATTATCTCAACATCAAAAGCTTTAATAAATGAACTAATATTAGCTTAAGGAAACATGGTTCGTTAAAAATTAATATTTTAATCTGTCAATATAAGACAGGAAGAATTCAAAATATTTAATTTTAGCACTAATAACAAAGAAGTATAACAATCAACTAATTTAACCCCTTCGGGATCCTATGGTACAATTTGTACCATATGCACTTTTCACGGTACATTGCGTTATTTCTCTTCTATTTGAGATTTTTCGTTCGGGTTTTTTTTGTTTTCCAAGTCCAGAGGCCTTGCAGAAGACATTACGTATGGTTTCAGACCGTCCTGCGTCCAGACATAGGAGGTGATGACGTCATAAGTCAAAAAATTTTTTTCTCATTTTCTAAGCGTATGTTCAATATTTTTTGGCGGGCTTATTTTTCTACGTAGAAGATTGAAATTTTGCACAAACATTCAGTCCACCGAGTAGTATTTACCAGATTTTTTGTTCCGATGTCAGTGCTAAAACGGGGGGGAACCAGAGGGGCAAAGGGGTAAAAATAGGGATTTTTTACCCCAAAAATCCCGTTTTTCATCATTTTCCCGCCTGACATACATGATAGGACCACGTGAGTCATACCGTCAGAAAGGCAGTTCCATTCTGAAGAGAACGACGGTCGAATTATTATTCTAGGGTAATTAGGGCCGTCTCAGTGAATTTTTATCCAAATATACTTCTGTATAGGGTAAAAGTGGGGCATGGTAGGGAATTTTTTTTCTGGCGGGCCTATTTTTTCACGTAGAAGATTGAAATTTTGCACAAACATTCAGTCCACCGAGTAGTATTTACCAGAAGTTTTTTTTCCGATTTCTGCGTAAAAAGGGGAGGGGGGGTCCAGAGGAGCAAAAGTTGAAAAAAGGGAAAATTTGCCCCAAAAAATCCGTTTTTTCAGGAATTTCCCGCCTTAGATACATGACGGAGACATGTGAATGGTACCGCCTGAAAGACAGTTCTATTCTGAAGAGAATGATTGGCGGATTATAGTCCTAGGGTAATTAGGGATGTCTCAGGAATTTTTTTCCCTGAGATCATAATGTTTTATGGTACTTTGGGGCATTGTGGGAATTTTTGATAAAAATTCTCCCGCCCTTACTATTCAAGATAGAAACTTGAAATTTGGCACACATTCAGTATACCAAGTACTATTTATCAGATTTTTTTTGATGGCTACGATCACACAGGGGGAGTCCAGGGGGGCCAAAGTTCGAGAAAAACAATTTTCCCTCTGAAATTTTCACTTTGACATTTTTTTCCCGCTTCTGGTATATGGTATGAGCATGCAAGTGGCACCATTCGAAAGCCAGCTCAATTCTGAAGAGAAGGAGGTATGAACCATGATCCTAACAATAGCTTTCATACAATATGCTACTTGACCCCCGGTTTCCATTTGCAAATTCTGAGTTGGACCCCGCCTGGGACCCTGCGTGTGCCCCGGGGACTCAAATTTTTCATTCAAAAGGTACGGGGCTCTCCACACTAATTTGATATGTATTCACTAAGATTCCTTACCCGACCGTTTCCGAAAAATCTGACCCGGAATCTGACTTTGTAATGTATAGTATGGAGCTCAATATCCAACTTTTCACGCTTATATCTCCGCAACGGTTGAGATCGAGGATGTATCCTTTCTCGTGTTATGTTCTTTAGGGACAAGGTATTCAACAGCCATAGTCCCGACTCGAAGTCAGAGTTACACTTGGATAGGTTCCCTCGTTAGAAACCCAATTAAAAAATATATTCATTTTCCTTAAAACTAAGTGACATTTCAAAAATTGAAAGAAGACTCGATATATCAATTAACGTTTATACATACAACAAAAATATATGGTGTACATTTTATATCACACTCAAAATAAAAAACAGAAATATGTTAATTTATTTATATATAAAAGAAGAAAATAAAACACATTGTTGGATTAAACACTTAAAACAGATTAGTTAATAGTCAAATAACTAAACTGAGAGCTCGAAAATACTTATGCGATAGATGTTTGTTAGTTTTACTCACAAGATGCATTATATAAACATGAGAAAGATTGTTATATTCACGAAGCTGTTAAAATGGAAGTGCCAGAGCAAGGTACACTCATGTCCAAAATTATTGTCGCATGTCTATAACTGTCTTCTTGTAAAATATAATTTGATCATGATTTTGTAGGGTACTTTTAATACTGATGCTGTGTGTATAATCGGGAAATGTATATCTGTGGTAAGTTTTATAGGTAAAGAATTATAAATACGACAATTATAATTAGTAAAATAAAATGTAGCTAAATGGACAAGAAAATTTTATTTTCGTTTTGTTGTTCTTATTTACTGCTCTTTTGTCATGGAATTTTCCACATACATGTCTTTGCCAATTATATACATACTAAAATTATAAGAAATGCCGGAAGAATTCGTTATTAGATTATATTCCTAGAACAAAATATTTATAGACATGCGACAATAATTTTGGACATGAGTGTACATACGTTAAATTTAAGAACTATCAATATACAATGAAAATGCCATTTGTGATTTATGCTGAATCTGTATGTTTACTGCATAATGTTATGGGTTCTGAAGGTTATCCAGAAAATGAGTCATATACGAAAAATATCAACAAAAGTCAAAAATATAACAGTGGATTATGTAACTATGTTGTGAAATGTGATGGCACTAAAACAAATCCGGTTATATATAAAGGTAAAGATGCTGCTAAAAATTTCTAAGAATGTTAAAGAAAGAAGCCAAACAAATATCAAGCATACATAAACAAAATAATGAATTACCTTTAACACATAACAGAAAAAAGAACTCAACAAATCTAAATCCTGCTTTTACTGTAAAGTAGAATATACTGCAAAAAATCATAAAGTTAAACATCATGACCATATAACTTTTTGTAGCTGCATTATGTAATAATTGTAATTTAAAAGTATCTAAGTTTGTGCCTGTGATTATATATAACTTAACAGGATATAATTCCCACTTATTTATTAAAGAGCTAGAATGTAATAAACAAAAAAATTGATTTAACACCTAATAATGAACAACGTTATATATCAATCAGTAAAGAAGTTGGAACTATCAAATAAAAATATATGGTTTCATTTAGATTTATGCTATGTAGTTTAGACAAATTATAATCAAAACTAACGAGAAAACAACTGATTCATACACAAAACTTCTATCCTGATAAAGAACAATTTAAACTTGTAAGAAAAGGTGTTTACCCATACGATTATGTTAATGACTGGAATAAGTCCAGAAATAGAAAATTACCTACAAAAGAAGCATTCTTCAACAAGCTTTCTAACACACATATTAGTGATAAAGACTATGAGCACGCAAAGAAATTATGGGAAAAAAGACAATATCATGACTTATATCTAAAAACTAATGTGTTATTACAGAAGGGTTTTTGAGAATTTTAGAGAAACATATCTTAAAGCTTGTTGTATCCATCTTGGTATATGACAGCACTAGGTTTAGCTTGGGATACAATGTTAAAGATCACAAATATAAAATTAGAGTTATTAACAGTTTATGATACGGTCTTGATGATAAAGGCATAAGAGGCGGAATTAGTCAATGCTCAAAAGGATACGTAAAAGCAAACAATAAATGTATGGAAGATTAAAATGAGAATAAAATTTGATTCTTACATAATGTACTTAGACGCAAACAATCTGTATTGATGGGCTATGAATCAATATCTACCATATAAAGGATTCAGACAGTTAAGTGAGGAAGAAATAGAAGAAAATAGATTTTACAAATATACTCGGAAACCCCAATACTGATTATATATTACAAGCAGATCTTTACTATCCAAAAGAATTATATGATTATCAGAAAGATTATAAATTTGCTCCTCAAGATATGTGTCCACCTGGCTTAAAACAATCAAAGCTATTAACAACTCTGTATGATAAAGAAAAATATGTGATTCACTATCAAAACTTAAAACAATGTTTGTCACTTGGATTAAAATTAAAGGAAATACATCGAATAATAGAATTTGAATAATAATATTGGTAAAAGAATTTAATTTGTTACAATAACAATACGGACATTATTTCTTCCTTATAAGCACTTCTAAGAATACATAGATTATCTGTAGGCATCATATTTGTTCCAAAATAAACATAGGACAAGTTGACAACAATATCTTTCGGGTCTTTAACGATTTTGAGCAACAAAGTAAAATCTGTAGATAATGTTGCTACCACTCCCTAATTTACTGGTATTAGCCATGACTTCCAAGAATTTATATTTATCCAAACTGGATTCAAAACATTCTTCATGAACATGAGGCCAAAGTGGTTGTTAGCCTCCTAGGATGTCTCTACTTCCGTCTTATTGTGTGTTATAGAAGAAAAATCTCGTCCAGTTCTTTACCAGGAGGTAATGTGCATAAGATCGATGACACATTCCCGCGCTGGATGGCGATGCTGATACGTTGGAAAAGGAATGCAGTAGCTCGGAGGTCACCAGTTTTGATTGCTATTCGATTACCAACTTCATTAATAAAATTAGATCCTTCGTGACCCCAAGACCCACTGGTTTCTATTGCTACTGTTACAAACCAATATTTGTCCAATAGGTTTGAGTATTTTAATCTTTTGTCTGATTCTCTGTCAGAGGCGACGAGACCTGCCTGAATTGAAGAATGGGGTAAGTTGGAAGGAGCAAACGTATCGGAACATGTGAAATCCCAGAGTAGTGCTTTTCCATTTTTCCACGGTACCAAGGTCATGCCATCAGGCCTTTTACCATCAGGGTGGCAACAACCATTTGGTTCTTTTATTGAAGGAACTTCCGCTGAAACGAGGGCTCTACAAATAATGTCGTTTACAATATGATGTCGAGAATGTCTTCCCGCACTCTTTTTACATAAAAGACCATGTAATCCTTTATTATCAACATATGCGTTGCAAGCAGGACAAAAGTGAGGCTCACAAATATTAGCACCTAAGCGCAGAGCCGTAGCAATACGAAAGCTCTCATTAGAAAGGTGTAGGCCGAGTGTGTGAGAAGGTAGGGCCGTAGGACCTTGAAGCCATGCTCCGTTTTTGGAGGAGACAGCTAACAGCCTGGGTTTGTCATCTGGGTTATTAGTTGATGATAGGAGTGAAGATAAACGAAGCTTGACTATAGGTTTATAACAAAAAGACTTTACTTGTCTTTTGTCGTTAGGTGGGGAATCCATTCCAACCAGACTTGTCCATTTATCGATGCATTCTTGTACATCTCGAATCGAGTCTAAGTCAACCTCCTGTTGAAGAAGAGATCCAATTAGTTCTCGTGAGCCATAGAATGATGCGAGGAAAGAAGGTATGGCGATATCCATGCTCGACGAATTCCAAAGCCTCCACTCTCAACTGGTAAGGAAGCTTGTAACCATGAACTGTCTTTCAAAGAACAGTTTAGAATGGATGCCAGTCCTGTTCTAAGAGTGTGGTCAAATTTGTCAAGTAATTTATCATCCTGCCAAGAAGGGGAGCAACGGAGGAAATACAGTAATCTTGGAAGTGAGAGTGAAGCTCGTAGTAAATAATAAGCGGAGTGTGCAGGAAGTTTTGATAATTGAGAAGAGAAGAGTTCTAAATTTGATATCTTGTCCAATAAAATTCTGCTCCTTGATTCGGTAGAGATGGCAGCCCCTAAAAGTTCCGCATTGGTAGGTGATAAGAGTTTGATACCAGGTGCTACTTCGTTAAACCTTTCATAAAGGTCATGGACTTCATTAACTCTGGCGCTCATAAAACTCACTTCACATTTGGCAGGGTTAAGAAACAATCCAATAGATGAAGCTTCTAGACGAATTTTATTAAAAGCGCGTAGTACTACGTCGATATTTCCAGCTATGGTACCGTCATCTAAGTACCAGATATTTAAATCTGTGTTAATATCCTTAATAATGTGATGGATGGTTAGGGCGAACAGTGCTGGTCCAAGTGGGTCGCCTTGCTGTACTCCACGTTGTGTGTGAATTATGTTATCACTTATAAAAAGATTGCTTGGTTCGGAGTAGCATTGGTAGATGTATGGATAGTAAGTTGGAAAGTTAGTTTTATCCACATTGTTATTTATTGTAACATTGAGTCGCGGTTGAGTTCATTAAAGGCGTTGCGAAAGTCAATTTTCAAAAATTCTTTCACTTTAGTATAGGAAGATGAGTAGTACATTCTGGCAGCATGTACGGCTGATTCTGCTCCGAATGGTATACAGACCCCTAGTTGGTGTGGTGATAGTATATTAATTAATGAATCTCGTATCCGGAAGCAGATAATTTTTGCTGATAAGCGTCTCCAAACATTATATAGATTTAAATTATATAGATAAACAAAAAAGAATCTATCTATTAAAATGCTACAGTACCAATTAAGAGCGTCCGAGCTCTAACCTATAACCTTAGCTTTCAAACCTTTGATTTACGATTATTTGTGATTTCATGTTTATAACAAAGACTAATATTTTTAAAAGAGTGTACTTTAAATAAATTACTTAAAAAAACATTTTTCACAAAGTTTATCCTTTTAAATTATTGTTCAAAGGCCTTTGCCTTTAATAAGCCTTCTCCGAAATAAATAACAAAGAGATCTCGGAAACTACAGGCTCTAGAAAGATGACGTTTTCACTGATCGATTGCAAATTTCATGTAGATTGTCCAGTTCTAATTGAATATTTAAAAAACATGGGCACTTTTTCTTTATTACATTTTTACGGGTACATTGGAAGTGTTGAAATTAAAAAAAATAAAAACTAAAGCATCACATCCTAAGCATTATACATTCCAACACTACACTGTTGTATATAGGGGTTGTATATGTCTCAGGCGTTTGTTTCATGGCCAAATAATAATGGAAAAGGACGGATAACCATTTCTCCAGTCTAAGATGAACCTTTTTTATGAAGTGTTTTGCCCAATGGACACCATATATAACTGACACTATAATTAATTTTGTATGTAATGTATTTGCTTATTACATACTGCATGCAAGAAGAAAGAAAACACTTGTCATACATGAATTAGAAACTCCAACCGGAAGCAGGCTCAAATCTTGCAAACGGTGCAAGATATTGAGAAAAAATAATTGAAAAAAGTCTCCCCTTTATAATACCCCTTGGCTTTTTTAAATCAATACGTCTTTCACTTGTGTCTGTAAAGGGACATATACAGATGTTGTAAGAAATGAGAAGGAGATTTACGCTCATATGCGAATGATGCGCTGTGTAGAGAGCGCAGGTTCAGCTAGTTATATAGATTTAAACACACAAATGAGAACTAAAGCAACAAATGATTTTAAGAAAGGCTTAGCTGATGAATAATAGCGTATTTGGAAAAACATTGGAAAATACTAAAAAAAGAAAAAAAATGAAATGAAATCTTTTAAGTTTTACGTCCCACGGTTATGCCGGTTAGGCTAAAAGAGACGGTGATGATGAGAGATGAGCGAAATGTTGGAATGAAGAAAGTGGGAGGAAACGGGAGAACCCCGAGAAAACCCGCCAGCACGGTGTTTGTCCACCACAAAGTCCACACGGCGCGAGCTGGGATCGACAGAATACCACAAAAAATACCACAAATAAATACAAAATACCACAAATAAATACGAAAATAGATGGTAAGACAAAAGATAAAGTTAAGGGTACAATTATAGAAGAGGTTGTTGGTTGAAGATCGAAAATGTGCTCAATTAAAGCACCACAAATCGATTTTTACAGATAAAGACTTTAAAGATAAGTTCGATAAAGAAAAATGTAAGAAAAGCAAAAGGTATTAAGAAAAGTGTTGTATAAACAACTCACATTCAATGAAAATAAAGACTTCTTGTTGAATCAAAAGGAGGAATATAAGATTAATCTAATTAGAATGAATAAGCACACTATATTTTGTATAGAAGTAAATAAGTTAGCAATAAGTTGCGTAGATGATAAAAAATGTATTTTAAAGAATGGAATACACATGGGGTCATTATAAGATAAAAGAGAAGTAGATTTAGATATAGTTGGATACGCTTTTACAGTTAAAGAGCTATAACAATTTTGATTAATTAAATTTCCTCTCTAAATACTTTTTGCGCTATAGTAACTTAACATAATAATTTCCGCACGATATATTTATGTAGCTTTGTATTTAAAAGCAGCTTAAAAAGGAAAAGTGCACTAGAAGTAGTATACCTTATCTACTAATATGTATATCCTCATTATTATTTAAGAATATATATATATAGATTTTCACACCTCCAACTTAAGAAATTATAACATTATTCATTTTCTCAATAAATAACGGGAAATTTGCAGATTATACTGCTTTAGGTGACGCTACACCCAAGTCAAAAAAAAAAAAAAAAAACCGTATCTACCTTACGCGAACCGTCACATTTGGAACTTTGTGAATAAATAAAGGGAAATTTCAGTATTACACAAATTGGTCCCTCTAACCCACTTAGGAACGGAATTTTCGAAGACTGGAGAGGATATAGCTGAGATATTTCTCCCAAATATACCCAAAAATTGGCATCTACGAAAGTTTTACTACCAATTTTGCAAGTACGTATCTTTGGATCTGGCTGGACAGTGGCAACTGAATTTAATCCACACAACGACATCATAGAGCAGAATCATGTCTCCACGTTTCGGTTGAATTGGTGCATTCACAATGTAGTTATGCTGTGTTTAATGTAAGCTCCCTGAATTGCGAAAAGGCTTTTTTGCCAAATTTCAAAAGCTATATCTATGCTGAGGCATGCTTGAACGGCTAAATAGTAACATTCTGAATCAGTGTCAAAAGTTATCCAAATGTGCAGAAGACCAGATCTTTATGTCTACTAAAACCTTCAAAAACGTTGGACAAACTTAGCATCTTTGCACCTTCATATGTTGAGCCAAGGTATATAAATGAAGATCTCTCCTTGAAAGGCTATATAAATGAAGCCAAAGCAAATATTCAACTCATATTTGAGCATAACTATCAAAGGCAATATAGAAACTTCCTACCAAGTTCCATTAACTTTGGAAATGTTTGAGCTGGGACCTCTGCTTCCCTTGACGTGGAATCACCCAATTATTCTTTTAAACAAGCTACAATTTCTGTTTCAGTTTTAGAACAATATATAATAAAAAAAGTTGTAAATTATATTTGAATTTTAAATTAATATGGTCTTCCGGAAGGAAGACGATTTATTAAATTGGTATGTCAGAAAATTTGATAATTATTAAGATACGTTACATAATTCTATCGAGCTAACAGATAGATCAACTCCAGGCGTTTATGCAATATGGATAAGACTCTGCTCTTTGTATTTATAATATTTGTGAAATATTAATTATAGTAATCTCTAAACATTTGAAAAGATATAAAAATAAGTAAATCTGAGGAGTTACCACGTAATATGTCTGTTAAGAATTTAAAATTATAATCAGAATACATATAACATTTTCAAGTCGATTCCAGTTTTTACAATAATTATTAATCTAATTTGACGCGTGTTCTCCTTATGACTGGTTAAAGTGTTCTATCTGAGGTAAAAAATTTCTTCAAGTTTATAGGAAGAAGGGAAGGAACTCAAAATACTGACAGCATTGCCTTTTTGTATGGCTATGCTTATACGTTGCAGTAAAAATTGATAGCTTCTCGGGTATCCTGTTTTTGCTGTCAGACTTGCTCCTATTTATAATATTTTATTTATATGCAATGCGTTCTGATGACGGTTAACATGTGGCTTGAATCCCAGGCTAACCTGTATGACTATACTTCAATTAGCTTCAATACTGAGAGGGTACGTTAAACGACAAATAATTTCAGAGGAACAAAAACTATATATGTTAAAGCGAAAATTTTAAAATATTATTGTCGAAAACCATTAAAAATATTTTCTAACTAACATCTACATATATGTAAAATATTTTGTACTGAATTCTAATTTAAATTTAATAAAAAGAGAAAGAAGGATTTTAGTGTGTCTACCCGTTTTAAAGTTACCCTAATATGCAACTATGAATAACGCTACTATGGATTGCTAATAAAGAAACTGTTTCTTGTGTTTTGTTAATGTGTTTCTAACTAAGGAAATTCTAATCTATTCTTTAAAAATCTTTTCAGATATCATAAATTTACCAGTTTTTCTACTACTTTACTTACTATGGTAATTAAATATTAATGCAACGAACGAAGATATGTTATTTTAAACGTTCAAAAAGTAATAAGTATTCAGTTAAGAAAGTACATGTTTCAATTTAACCTGATGAGGACAATGTGCCTCATATGAGGTGCAAACTCAGTCTTGAGCGAAAGGACTAGCTGCGTATGTGAAGTTTTGCATTTACATTTTAAAAATAAAGCTCTATGTTGCTGTAAAGGTCATTAACAATACTTTCAAAGTCTGAGATAATCTAACACCCGTTGTCATCACAGCTAGAACATTATCGGAAAACTTTATGTTTAGGTGAAATAAAATGGACTGAAAGGTACATCATTTCTACATTGCTTGACAGATTTAGCTACATTAGTTTTAAAGCACATAATTTAGGTATAGTAAGCAGATATTTCTACACGTGAACAGAATAAAGATTGAACATACCTGTCGGAAAAGGTTTGCAAAATCTTCTGGACCTTCAGCTTTCCTAATGCCCTTTCCCCCTCCACCTTCGCTAGCTTTGATCATAACTGGAAATCCTATTTTCTGCGCAGCTTTGAGGCCATCTTCAATACCATTTACGCATCCTTTCTTATATAACTCAGACGAAATTTTAATTTTCTTGCCGCTATACTGAGCTTTTAATTCTGAAATCGACAGAATATAGGAATAAATAAATTTGTCAGCTCAACTACAAAGAAAGTTATTTAAATATATATTACCCAACTTGAATTACTCACATTCACTGGATTGTTTAACATATCGAAACAAATCACATACAATATATGGCTGCATAATATAGGTGGACCGACAACTTATGAATGTAAACTTTACATCGTCCACTATCTTTAAGTTTACACTTTTGAAATCACTGGTTTTTAAATGAAAACAGGGTCATATAATACATATATTAAGCCTAAACGTTACAGAGAAACCAATAATACACTTTTTAGGTCTAAACGTTACAGAGAAACCACTGGTAACATCAGTGGTATTTGGTAATAAGTATTTAATTTGCTCTATTAGTCATTGTACACAATCTATTGTAAGTAACCAAGTCTGACAAAGGAAAACTTATCAAAAATATAGTTTGCAAATTAATTTCATCATTTTTTTTCTTTCTTCAAAAAAGGACGTATAGGTGCAACACGAAGTCGAGTGTGCACGAAGAATATTTCCTGGTTGACAGAACTACAGTATATCATTTTACATTGTCTTCATCTGTATACATTTGCACCAATTTGTCAATGTATCTGGTACTATAAAGAGAGAAATGTTTATCTGTAATTTACAGCAGCCTAAAAAATTTACTTTCAGTTTTCTTCTTGGTTGGTTTGAAGAATGAATTATACATTTCCGGGACTAATTTTTCAGTCCTTTTTAACTAGCAAGCGTTATCTACACATCAACCTCAGAATATCTGCCAGGAGACACGAAAATTTGTTCTAAATCTCAATGCTGTTAACTTTCTATTGTCTTACCTATTAATTGTATACACGAAAATAACGTATGCTTAGCATATATCTGCAATACACCGAACGAACTGGCCATCGATGACTTCACGTTTGAATGCATGTTACAATCATCTAAGCAAAAACTTGAAACCAAGTTTTTTAATATGACGGACTCGTCATAGCCTTTGATGTGGCTTTAATACATACCAGAAATTTTTGTCGTAATGACAGCAACAAACATTAACTTCTCTACGTTGATGCTCCCGATACTTTTTTTCCGGAAACATGTAACACTTTTAAGAAAACGTATGCTGAGAATCCTTTTTTGCATACACAAATTATTATTATTTTTGACCACAGTTTCAAAGTGACACACCCATTGATTACTGAAAGTGACAAGAAAGTATAGATTTAATGTAACATTCAAACCTCCAATGAAATTAAAATGTAGATTCAAACGTTGCAAGAGCTATTATGTGGATAATCTTAGTGCGTTAAGCACATATTTAGTTGAGTGCAATTGCAACAAAATTTATATAGTTACAATGTGATAGGGGCGGATCCAGGGGAAGCGATCGGGGCCATTGCCCCGTCCCCAGAAAAGGAAACTCTTATTTTATATATATAAATGAAACCCATCCCAAAATTTGGAGCCCTTAAAAGTAGCAGTATGACAACCCACCGCCCCCTCCGCAAGAAGTCGGTCCTGGATCCGCCCCTGCAATGTGACAAACAGGATAAAAGAAAAATAAGAGACTGAAAAAAACATTTCGCAGTTTCAGGTTTATCAGCCTCAAATGATATCATAAAAAGATAAAGCACTCCATAAACCGTCATCGCAAGTACAGAACGAAATTCATGAATCGTGTTTCATTACCAAAAAGGTGTCAGAATCGACTCTTTACTGAGGATCACTAGATACAGTAAAAGCAATATTATTTACCTTGGAAATGCCACAAAATTTGCTTAAAATTTAAAAAGCACAAACTTCCTTCACATATTTTCAAGTGATCGTTAATTCAATTTCCGCACATTTTTCCTAAAAAAAAGTGTGAATAATTTTTTATAATTATGTGTAAAAAGTTTTTAAAAACTTCGAGTGAACATGAAAAAGTGGCACAAATTAAATAAAAGCACAAAATTTATTTAAATTATGATAAAAATTTAAAAAGCACAAATTTCCTTTCAGTATTTTTTTTTTTTATATAATAGCAAGAAAATTTACGATAAGGACTGGCTACTACGATACATGGTGATATTAATGAAAATCACTATGTTCTTAAGTAAATATTAATATATTTCTCATATAAGAATAGTAAACACATTTTTATAATTGCCTGTAAAAAGGGTTTAAACAATTTGCACTGAACATTGAGAAGAGACGCCCACTAAACACAAAGATAAACAAGGCAAGCCTCTAAATACAACTCGATCTATTTTCAAGAGTTAACCCCTTCAAAGATCCTGCCAGTACAGGATGGACACAAAGTTCACAAAACAAATGTTTCTACGCATATTGGGAAAAGCCACTTTGTGCTCACCCTGTATACAGGAAGTGAAATATAAGGAAATAGAAAATATCAATTAACGCAAGATGTATAAAAACATGTATTTTCTACAGCTGTAAATTCTTTTATGCGCACTAAAAATAACGAAAGTTTCAAACTGACATGTCTAATATTATATGATAATATCGATCCCATATTGTAAATCTAAACTTATACATGGGCGACAATTTTCCAATATAAACAACTAAAACATATTCGATTATGAGAAACCACGGTGTAAAGTTTCCTTCGAATTTATCAGAATCCCCCCAAACAAACAAACACACACACACACACACACACACACACAGAGAGAGAGAGAGAGAGAGAGAGGAGAGAGAGAGAGAGAGAGAGAGAGAGAGAGAGAGAGAGAGAGAGAGAGAGAGCTTGGAACTAAATCTGCCAAGAATGAAAATTTTAATTTTTCCCTCTCCACAATTTAAAAGATATGGTTATCGATAATTTTCGTTAAAAAAAAAAAATCGATTTTGGTGTAGGTCGTGTATTTTCTTCGAGGCTCCCCAATCATCCCTTTTGCATGGAGGGATAATTGTAAATAAAAAATAAAGTAATCAAATTGCCCTCCCCTATTTATTTTAAGAGAGTTATTGTAAAAGCTCTTACAACTTATTCGGTTTTGTTACAATATTATGGGCATTTCTATTTTTGCCAAGCTACTCGTATGATAATGAATGTATAATTGTATTAATATGGTTTAACTGGGGCGTCAGCAGCGAGGCTAACTGTCCCCGTTACGATAAGGCTAATGGCTAACACATACCGTACATTAAAAATGCATAATAAAACTTCTTTTAAAAGTATATTTCAAATCAAAGTACTATAAAAGAAAACACTAAAACAGAAGAAAATACAAAAAATGAAGCAAAATGGTAGAAAGACTTAAATAACAAAATATATGAGATAAAAAAAAATTAAACAAAATATCAATATTGTTAACAAAACGCGAAAAATCTAGTAAGAAAACCACAAAGTTAGCTATTTCAATTTCACAAAGAAAATTGAGAATGTGGTCATTAAAGAATACAAAAATCCTCAAAACTTGACTGATTCCTAAGCGTCTTCTGAAGTCTGAGTATTCTGGGCAAGAATATGCCGAATCAGTGGGACGATACAGTATTTACAATACGGATGGTTAGTGCCACGCATTAAACAAAAATGTATTAGTTGAGAATACCCGATAGGCAAGCTAGTTAGGATCACTTCATCACGGCGACTAGTATGCGATGACGTCTGCCAATTTCAAAAATAAATAAATAAATAAATAAATACTAAGTGAAGCTTATTGCCATTTTCCTGGTTCCAAGCTGGTTTCTAGTCAGAGTGCATCCATTGGACGAGATAAGATCTGTGCATGACAATGTGTGCTCCAGTTCAACACCTATCAATGCGGGATTCCTGGCTGATGTTCGCTTCCCTGAATGCCGACATGTCCTGATACCCAGCAAAGTAACGACGACACAACCATTGTTGTAACCAATAGCATCTAAAGAATGTCTTCCACGAGGGTGTGTTTGCTAAAGGTATTCTGAAGAGTTTTAATAACGTTCTGCGACTCAGTACAGATAAGCACACGACGCAGCGAAAGATCATGTGCATGGTCGGGGGCAAGCTTCACTGGTATTAATTCAACAGTAAATACTGAATACAAGCAATGCAAACTAAATTTTGTGCTGTCCTCGACTAATGCGAAAGCATATTTGACAGAATTATCTACTTTAGAACCGTCTTTATACATTATATACAAATTGGAATATTGTTCAAGCAACACTCGAAACTCTTCTGTAACTCCTGGGTACTTATGTGCTGTATGGTATGTCACGACAACGGATGGAAGTGCATTGGTGAAGCCAACAAGCATAATGAAAGAGCACAACACGAACACACCAAAGAAGTCTGGCCAGAGGAAATGCTCATATTGGTCCTAAATCTGGCCACCACACAAATGGACGCTGCTAAGGTGATCAGAAATACAATGCATATGAGCTGTGTAGTTAACCCTTTCGTGCATAACGTCCACTGGAGTGGACACTAGGGTGCAGCGTTTTACCACTTTTTTTCGGAACGAAATGTAATACCTGGCAAAAGTGGCCCACCCACATGGACATTACAGGTATAGATTTTCTTTCAAATCGGATAATATCTTCTGTGAGAACTATTGCCTCAAAGTTTCAAAATTTCATTGAAAATTAGGAAAAATAACAAAGTTCTTCATGAATTTTAGTTATGTTAAAGTAAACATTTTTTGGTTAAATACATGTCAGTTGCTTAGAAAACTGACATTCAAGTATAAAAATGCCAGTTATGTGCCCTTGGGGGGATAGGGATGCCTCCTCTGGGACCAGAAAAGGGGGCAAATTCAGTACATTTAAGCAGTTGTCAGGTCCTCGCTCACCTGGTCATATAGCCTGTCCAAGCGTCCCAGAGTCTACCACGTGGAGGTGGCTGCACCTAAGGCTGCTGCGCCAGCCCTATCCAACCAACTAACCATACATAGGGACGGATGAACTAATCCAATTCGTCACTGTCAGGAAAAATTGTAACAAATTGGGACTTTGATTGAAATTTAGACAAAGCTTGCCTAGAAAGTAAGGTTGACCTGATCACCCCGTCCCTAGCATCACTGCCACATACTTCAGAGGCTGCTTCAGTGACTAATTTCACTATCCGTTCTACTGTCACCGTGTGGTATGGATAGACGGTGGAGGACTATTCTGGCACAGTGTTGTCAGAAAGTGAAAGTTTTGTCCATGACCTATTTGTTTGATACCGTCCTTAGAACTGGTGGTACAGTTATTGACACATCAGTGCTTTCCCAAAAGATCATTTCAGTGTAATCTTTCGCCTCAAAATTCAGTCTGGGAATGATGTTATATGTAATAGTGTTATGAAGATTCTCTGCTTCGTGTTTTCCAGCACTAAGAATCTTATGTAAATCATCTTGTCGGACAGCAAGTAGACCATCAGTCATCATGGCGAAAAGAACATTCTCTGGGAGTGCGAGAAACACATTCGTCTGAATGGATGAACGGATTACAGCCTGGTATTCATTTGGTAAGTATCTAGACCTATGAATGGTCTCAAAGACGTGACGAGGACCATTAGCAATGGAAGACTTGAAATAAGTATCTCAGGTCATTACTGAGTTATCTGAGCTCTTCTGACTATGATGAGGTGAGTCACATTTTATTGGCTTGAATGACACCACTGGAAGCTTTTCACAGTCAGATAGTTTTGAACCTATGGGACCTGTGTAAAAATAGAGGCTTGAATTAGCGCCAATATGCGTGAAGAGAGCTCGGGAAGGCAGTTCATTAAAATGCAAGAGACAAATAGCCTGTTAGTTCCTTTAATTTTCGACGAATACCTCCCTTCCAACCAGCGTTAGTGTTTGTTCCATCACACCCAAGAACCTCAAAAACCATAAAACTTCATCAAAGCCACCTTCGATTTGGTTCATGATGTACTGGAAAATAGCCGTGGTCTCGTCATAGCCAGAGCCAGAGGATGGTGTCACGTCACCAACGTATTGAGAGTTGGTTCAGCCACAAGTGATAAGTGCTCTTCTCTAACGATGCCTGCGTGTGTTTTAGTGTCTTCCCTTTGACCATCAAAGTATAAGCTTTTAATGGGATCATCATTTCCAGAACTTTCTTTTAAATTCTGAGCAATTTTAATTTTCGCACGCCTTATTTTGCTCCTGTCCACAATTAAAGCAGATTTTATGTCGCTATATTGTTGAGATGTTATAATTCCAGCCTTTAAAGCTGCCTGAAGCACAGTTGATGTTATATGTGCCGCAGCACTTTCGCTTACATTGTATCTCTGAGCAATCATAGCAGTTTCAGTCGAATCTAGCTTCGGTTTAGATGTTCTGTCTTTGGGTTCGATCTCTTCCTCAGAAGAGCTTTCCTCTGCTTTCTCTTCAAGGTCTGCTTCATTGTCACTGAAGTCATTTTTGTGATATAATAAATAATATTGACTTTTTAAAAAAAGAAATACAGAATTTTCTGTGAAAATAGTGTTTAGCAAACTATTATCTGTAACGGCCAATTCTTATAAGCTGAAGGCAACAGTAACCAAATATAGCGCTTGAGAAATGGCGCCCAATTTGAAGCATATCCGACTCGTTCCTGATAATGACGCTGAGTTACGCAGATCGGGACAGGAGAAGGACGATGCAGTATTGTGAGGTGGAGGGGGAGTGTCATGGTGAAAAATAACAATGCTCTGCTACCACCATGAACCACCAGTAGAAGGAAAAGGCAAGGACGAAAATAGCTGTAGAAAGACTTAATTGTACTGAATTTGCCAACTTTGCCGGCTCCAGAGGAGGCACCCCTATCCCACCGCAGGGGCATATAACTGACATTTTGAGACTTGAATGTCAGTTTTCATAGCATCTGGCATGTAAAATCCAAAAATATGTTTACTTTAACATAACTAAAAATAATGAACAATTTTGGTATTTTTTGTAATTTTCAGTGAAATTTTGAAACTTTGAGGCAATAGTTCTCACAGAAGATATTATTTGATTAAAAAAAAATCTATACCTGTAATGTCCGTGTACATGGGCCACTTTTGCCAGGTATTACATTTCGTTCCGAAAAAAAAAAGTGACAAAACGACCCACCCTAGTGGACACTGCTGATTGGTTACGATTGTGTTCTGTCGGAACTCTCTACTCGCTGGCATGTCTTAATGGCCACAAGAAGCGGAAATAAGTTTGGATGAAGTTTAGAGAAGAAAATGTTGTATTTACGCAAAATTCCTAGAAACCCTGCCGACGCCAATGAATGGGGGTGAACTTTTGAAGAAAAAAAAGAAAGAAATAGTTATTTATTAATGGGATGGACCTTTAAACGATAACAGTATTTTTTAAATCATTATGTGTGATTTGTTCTCTTTTTTTAAAAAAAAAGAAAAAGAAAAAATGGAAAAATAATAAATATGTAGTTATATAAAAGAAATAGGTTTGAACGCAACTTGTAAGTTTTGTTTCAGAGCGAAAAGAAAGAAAAGAAAAGTTGTGTATGTGTTACGTCAGCACTCAATGGAGTATCCTTGCGCTTCTGCCTTGTGGCTGAAGGACGTTGCGTGAAGCTTCATTTGCAAGCCAGAATTAACGCGGATAGTATGGGTGTCAAACTGAGCCTGTTAATGTAACCCGAATGTTAAAGTTCGTCAGTACTTGTTGGACTTGGGACTCCGTGACTTTAATTTTTCGGAGTTGAGAGAGAAAAAAAAAGCTAACTTTGGTTCATTATTATCATCTGTAAGTGGTGGTTTAAAAGGACTGAGCTTTGCTGAGGATGTGCTGTTTGCCTTCGTTTTTGGCTGTTTGTCCATTCGAAGTACCCATTTGTTGAGTGTTATAATTGAAGCCAGAAAAAGGGGACTTTTGGGAGCAGTATCCGGTAAGTGTGATTAAGTAAAACCTGTAGATATATCCCTTGTCTTTTGTCTTTTTTATGTATGTATGGTTGTCTATTTGAAGTTCCAATTTTGGCAGTTGATCAAAGGCTGAATTGTTCAGTTTTTCTTCTTTTTTCGGTTGGTTTTTCTGGATAATTTAACGTTCCTCATTTGTGCATTGATGTTGGATTGCAAGTTTCGATTACGCGGCTTGTAGATGATAATAATTAAGGAAAATTAGTTGAATTTTGTCTCGTAATAATTAAATTAAATAAAACAAAAACGACTTTGAAGCCTTTTTCTGACGTGTGAATTGCTTAACGCGATTAAGTTTTAAATATTATTCCTATTTGATTTATTATGAAATTTTCTTGGTTGGCTAATTTAAAGATAAGTGAACTTGTTTAACCATTGAAGGCTGACTTTTGGTTGATACACATTTGTGGAAAAAAAATATGTTAATCGGTTATAGTATTTTGTATAGGGTGAGCATAAATAATCGAGAAATTTTTTGAAATTGTAAAGTTTTAACTAGTTAAGCTCTTTCTGTTAAAAGGAGATTCAAGTTACCGATAAAATTATGTCTTGGCCCGTTAATGAAATTCTGAATTGTTGTTATTGTTGAAATTCCATTTAAAGTAGTTGTAAATGAAATTATAGAATTGTTTAAATGAGTTTAATGTTTGTAATCTCAATCATATATTCTGTTTATTTGCTTCACATGATACTTTTGAGTTAAAGATGTTTTATTAGCGTCATCGTCAGGTGTGAAAGAAAATAGGTAAGAAAAATAACTGGTTTTTCCTTAGGTATGTTTGAACCCTTCAGAAGCCGCCCGCTGTGTTGGGTCTACAATGCTTCCGTCTGATTTGTGCCATTATAGATTGGTCAGTAGTCGTTAAATTGCGGATTCCAAATAAGCGTGGTAGCGTTGCAACATCGCAACCCAAGTGCATTCTTTTTCAATAGAAGTTACCTGGGTGCCCTGACGATCTGAAATTTTCTGCCACCTAGCGTGAAACTCTGAAAACACGGGTGTGATGTTATCGGTGCATACTTGAAACAGGCAAGAAAGAGGCGTGGCGAGTTCTTCTGAAATATATGCTGTTATCTTCTACGGAGTGTGTGCCAAGCAAGTGATATTTTTTTTCCATTTCTTTGTTACAATGTCTGAAACAAGCTGACATCATGATATTATCAGGTTTTCTTCTTGTATCTACAGAAATCATCCGAGCAGACATGTTCCATGTAGTGGACAGTATGCACTTGAAGCACATTTGTTTGCAATAATCTGTCCACTGTAGTGGACTTCATGCATCTATTGAAGGTGTGATTGGTTTCGCAAGAAATGGTGCTTGCCACTTACAAAAATATAATTCTAGCCTCTATGGCAACCAATAAGCCTCTTCAAGACTTCTTACTAATATATGTGTGAAATCTGCGTTCGATTTCCAGTTGATGTCACTATACTTGACCCAATACGTTATGGCAGACAAAATTGATATGTTCATAACACCTCCGAAAAAGACCATCTTTCCTGAAATCAGAAACATATAGACCTGTACCCACAAACTGCCATGAACATATGTTACTCAGTATATTGAGGATGACGGAAGTGAATCAGCATAAGCGAATGAACAGAAAGAAATTCAAGATCCTTGTCTGACTAGAAGCAACCAAAGACGACAACAAGTACAATTGAGGTGATCAAAATGTGACAATAAGTTTTCTCAAAATGTTTCTCCATTTCCTAACAATAACAATGTAAATATTACAAGAAATGAACAAATTGATTTGTTTTACCAGTTGTTTACAGAGGACGTTGTAAATGACATTGTTTCAGACCAATCTGTATGCGAATCAAAATGGCAAGGAATACGACAGCGTTGGTCTTACGATGAAGTTTTACGTTTTAAAGTAGTAGCTGACGTAATGTCAGTAAACCGGTATGGAGATATCTTCATTTCTATGATAATTCACAGTGTCGGGATGTGAACGACAGACTTCATAAATTACAATATGTAGTGAATAAACTGAAGGAGAGATTCGAATTTGCTGTAAATGATGAAGAGTATGAATGCATTGACGGGCAAATCATGCCGTTCAAGGGTAGACGAAAGCTTGGGGGTGAAAATTTGGGTAAGGGCACACAGCAGTGGTTACATGTACGATTTTGATGAATATGTTGATTTTTAACTCTTATTACTTTGGCAAGTTTTCTACAATATAATGTTCATTCCATTTACTTTTAGTGTAATTTTGCAAACTTTATATGTTACAATTCAGAAATGATTATCTTACCCAAAATGCATGAAGTCCATTCAAGTAGACAGATCAAGATAATGATTAAATTCTGCTAATAAAATATCAATTTTCAAAATTTTCGATTTTACATGTCATAGTACATCAAGAACAATTTGTAAAAAAAAAAAAAAAAAAAAAAAAATTCATAATCATATGTCAATGAGAACATAATTCATGCATGAAAGGGTTAAGGAGAATGACGGCAGGTGAATGATTGTTCAGCATAAAGGCAAGTTACAGGATTAGTTCGAAAAGCACAGTAGCTATTCGCAATCTCAGATGATGTGCAGTGTCAAGTTGCTTCGGAGAGGAATAGGCTGGTGAGTAAATAATACAATCATAGTCTAACTTGGACCGAATTTGGCTACAACACGATCACAACAAAACTATACGTCCAGCACTCCAAGTACGGCGGGAAAATACTCAAAGAAAGTTCAGAGCTCGAAGACAAAAATACTTAAGATTTTGAATATGTGGTCCTAACGTTAAGCGACAATGCACTAGCGCAAACCCAAAAATGGAATTGTTTCAACAAACGAGAGAAGAATGTCATTCAGATACAAGCCGAAACCAACAAAGAAGTTCGCTATCAACAGAGATGCACACATTGAGGCTTATTTATTTTTTAAATACCAGAAAACCGAAACCTTGTCTTGTTCGATCAGCAAACAAGGCGATTTAGTATAAGCTGAGGCTCTTGAGTAATACACCAAAAATATCTGCAACGGACGACTACATAACTAGATCTCAACATATCGCAAATTACAGCAACAGTAAACAGTTTGAGACTAAGGACGCTGCCTTGAGGGACACTATTTCCCTGCAAAAACCGCTCTGAGATATTAGAACCACAAATATCCTAAAATAACGTTCATAAACGAAATTACTTACGAATTTAGTTGTGTAGTCACGTAAAGCTCCCGTCATAAAGCTGCTTTCGTAATGCCTCGTTGTGCTACAAGTCTTTTCAAAATCAAAAGGTATTGAAACAAGGTGCTCAGGATGGAAGAAGGCTTGCTGAATCTGGTTTTCATGGTTAGCAAGATTGTCAGTAGTGGAACAGAAAGAACGATAGCTTACTAAAATTTGCTCAAGAGAGAGTTTGACTTCAAATATTACACCAACCGCTTATTCACATACGTTCAAACAGCTTACAGACACAACTCAAGAGACAGTCTGTAGCTGGTGGCATTAGTTGCAGCTTTCTCTGGGTTTAAGATCGGAAGGACCTGAATGGCATGCTCTTGAGGGGAAAAGCCTCCTCTTCTCAGATACGATTAAACAGCTGTAATAATGCAAGCTATCAAAAGAGACCTTGAGCATTATTACGCAAGATGCCATGAACAATATTTGACAACTGACGTGAGGCACGTGAGGCAGAGTCGAATTTGAGAGGAGTGCAGGTTACGTTTTACTCCTCTGGATTAGCGCTACGGAAATTTAAATAGTTTCTCTCGATACAAGTACGAAAGCGATTAAACTCGATCGAACAGTGTGCAGAGCCAGCCAGACAAAAAGTGTTGGCCCAATACGCTGATGATAGAGCAGACACTAGAAGAAGAACAATGACCGTTTATGGAGTGAACTCGATGTCAAACAGAATTCATAGGAGTTCTTTACAATGTATTACATATGTTCTTTTCTATTCATATGTTATAAAATCTTTCCAATATTGGCGCTTCGAAGATTTTATCTGGTACAACATGTAGACGAGACAGAACAACCTCACGAATTTCGCAGACCACCATGCAAATCGACATTGTGCAACACCGGGTCCACACTCTGGTATGGAATCATCTGTGTCGATCACAACACTCAAATAGGTACACAGCAACACAGACATATAAGTGTTCTGGGGAACGAAGTTCTCGAAAGACTGACGAATCAGCACGCCTCGAGTTAAAGCGTCAAGGAAAGCATGAATTAATACCAGGGGACCGTCTGCATTTATCGAAAAATAATCAATGCCACAGAGATCTGGATGCACTCTCCATGTAAAGGAAATCGAAATGAAAATACTACAGAGAAAGAGATTCAGTAGAAAAGTGAGTAGGATTACCATTATTAAGGATGACCATTCTATTGTCATCAAGGAACGTCGTGACCTGACAGTCACTATCTTCAGTACGCATGCAGTCCCACATGCGATGATATGAACTCAGATCTTCAATAATCAATACAGGTGACTACAGTGGCTTATATTGATTGTAAAGCTGAACCAGATTATAATGGAGATGGCTATTGCGCGAGGGAAGAAAACTCGCATTCAAACTGCTAGCAACCGTGATTGTATGTTGATACAGCGGGAATGAAACTCACCCAACAGCGATGTCTACGCCGCTAGCAGTACCACCATCAGTGTGCTTATCACACCTATATCATGTAACGAGTTAAAACTGATAATTGAATATCCCGAAAATGAGTTTCTTACACAAAGACAAAACCAAGTGAGAGGTTAGCGTAAGCAGTTTAAATTCCTCAAAACGACTACTGAAGCCGTTACGATTCTATTCAAGAGACCCTCACCACGAAATTATTCCACGGCTAACTTTCAGTAGACGGTGTGGTTCTACGGTGGCGTGAAGTGATTTAATGCAGTCTAATTCTCAGTTTGCTTTCCATTAATCGTTTCCACTAGGATTGTATCCTTTGTTAGTTTTCTGTCTTTAACCTGTCCGGCAGTCTACGTAATTACTTTGTTAATTACAAAAGTGAACAAACTCTTAAATCCACTCCGGCGCTTTGACATGCTACTGGCACTTTCAACTATATCTTTATCTTTAAAAACAAGTTAGAGAATCACTGGAGTTGCAACACTTGTTTTTCTTTAACTGCATCCTGCTCTTGTATCTGTGCTTTGGCTTCTTTCGAAGAAAGTGCGGCGCCGATGAATTTAAAGATAATATACCCATGAATTAAAGTTTTTACAATACATAATGAACTGAAAAATGTTTGTGATCGTCACAACATCACACCGAGGCATTTGCAGGGAGAACTAACGCTACTCTCCTAGTAATCATGCAGAGACAACCTTAACGAATACCAGCCTGGAAACGACCGGTCACGGTGAATGACAGCATCAAACTTTCATTCCTGCCGACAGAATATATGGCCCCAAAATCAAAAGAAGAAACAAAAACGAACGAAGAGTAGAAATAACCGAAAACAACCCAAAATCTATTTAGTACATAGAAAAGTGTAGATTTTTAAAAACATTTTTATATTTTCTATTTCTTTGTTTTACAGTTTTTCTATACAAGATTAGAAGGATAACAAAACCCTGGACAGAAACTAAAGTAGGTCAGGATGATACACGTCCACCTTAAACAGACAATAATATCCACTGATCATCCTCTTGTAACACTCTCACTAAGAACTAAAAACTCTGTGAGTCTTGAACTCAGCTGAGAAAGTAGACAAAGAACATGATGTTCAAGGGTAATAAAATGAGTGATTAATAAAGTCCCCTTTCAACTAGTAACTAATTAACTAATCAATACTCAACTAAATTGGCACTGTTGGCGTTCTCCATTGTACATTACGAGGTATTGTTGGCGTCTTGAAGAAAAACACTTTAGCTTACTAAGAAATAGGCAGAAGATAACAAAAATATACGGCACTGTAGGATGTATTATAAACGTTCCAAAACAGACTGACTTTAGAAAGATTAAAATCTCTACAGAACTCATTATTTAATTCTGCAAATAACAGTTCACAGTGCTCCAAAGTATATTGAACATTATAAAACGAAAATTACGGCTTTAGCTATTTTCATCCATCTTCTATGTTTATTTTCGTTACATTGTCCACTTAGCAATGATCACAGCTACACAGCAATAATCGTATACTCTAGGTAGCTGACAAAATTTAACGGCTTGTATCCAGGGCCGGCGCGAGGGGGGGTCGAGCCGTGCCACCGCCCAGGGCGGCAAGTCTAATGGGCGGAAAAATTTGAAAAAGAAAAGAATACTATTAAACTATAATGCTTCGGAATAGGCCCACATGAAAAAATAAAATTGTGTTCACCTGAAAACGTAACTGAACTTACTTCACTCACTTTCAGGAAAATGCTCACTCAGGAACTTCAGAGCATTCCCCTTCATTTTCAATTATTATCAAACTACTAGCCACAAGTATCTCGTTCAATATTTCCCTGGCAGTAGCGTAGATAAGATTTTCAACTAGGGTGGATAAGATTATCAAGATATATTATTTCTATTCAGCAATGTTCAAACACTCCACTCCAAGTATGCAAAAGGTAAACTGCCACTTGAGAAAGGCCGTTCTAGCCTACAGCACCTAGAGACCAGGCCCGTATTCACGGGGGGCCGGACCCCCTCTAAATTTTCACGGTAGGCTTGCAAAGGAACTATAATATGGTGATGAACTATAATGTGGTTGGGTCGGTCCCCCTAACTTCTACCGGCCCCCCTTACATTTTTAGGCTGGCTACCGGCCTGCTAGAGACATTTACGTTAAATGCCGAAGCACAGCATTAGAAAAACGTAATAGAACAACTAGTTGTAATAATACAGCCTTTAGTCGAACAATGTCTACCGTTACGCGGAACATCAGATCAAACTTTACACAAATAATAATGGTAATTTTCTGAAACTGATAGAACTCTTTGCAAAGTTAGACAGCGTCATGGTCGAATACATTAAAAGAACCATGGGAGGACAAAATAAATACCACCATTACTTAGGAAAAGATGTCCAAAATAAAATTATTCAAATTCTTAGTAAACAAATAAGAAGGAAAATACTGTCTTTATTGAGAGATGCAAAATATTATAGTATAATATTAGACTGTACGCCAGATATTTCTGGTACAGAGCCAGGCCCGTAGCCAACCCAAAAATGTAGGAGGGCCGGCTGAAGTTAGGGGGGTCCGATCCAACCATATGATACTTCATCATATTATAGTTCTTTTGCAAGCCTACTGTAAAACTTTTAGGGGGACAGCCAAAAATTTAGGGGACCCGCCCCCTTGATCCCCCTAGATACGGGCCTGTACAGAGCAAATGACAATAATCGTTCGTTTTGTACAAATTACATACAGTAATGGAGAATGCCTTGTAAAAATTTGCGAACACTTTCTTGGTTTCGTATCGGGAACAGACAACACCGGTCTAGAACTGACAGAAGTAATAATTGAACAGATATAGGAAATAAACATTCCAATCGAAGACATGAGAGGCCAAGGATATGACAACGGTTCCAATATGAAAGGCAAACATTCAGGGATTCAGAATAGAATTTTAGAAATAAATTCCCGAACCTTTTATGTTCCTTGAAGTAGTCATTCACTAAACATTGTCGTTAACGATGCAGCCTTAGCATTTCAGTGCGCCGTTTCATTTTTTAAACATAGTTAAAAAAGTTTATGACTTTTTCTGCGTCAGTTCATTGTTGGACCATACTAAAGGAACATGTCAGCAGTCTCACTTTAAAACCATTAAGCACCACAAGGTGGAAGAGCCGAATTGATGCTCTGACCACTTAGATATGAAATAGGGGAAGTTTATGATGCCTTACTTCAAATAAGTAACGACAATGGAACAGATAGAATGGTTACCCACTATGCTGTGTGTATAGCAAACCAGGTGCGGAACTTTCCTTTCCTTTGCTCATTCGTTATCTGGTATCACTTTTTACTCCACATAAACATAGTATAGTAAGCAAAAGTCTCCAAACCATTGATTCTCATATGTTGGATGCAGTCGGGTTTCTTGAAAATATATCTGAGTACTTTGAGAGGAGCAGAAATGATGCAGTTTCAATTTTACTTAGTTGATGCGATGGAGTTGGCATCAGCATTAGCTATGGATGATCCACGGATAGGTAACACAGTGCAAGCTGGAAGTCGCAAGAACAAGAGACAGGTTCAATACGAGGCAGAGAATGAAGCTATTGAAAATCCACAAACAAGATACAAGATCGATTTTTTTAATACGAAGTTCTAGACGTGATTGTGTTAGCTTTAGGAGAAAGGTTTGAGCAACTTTAACATCACAGCGAGTATTTCGATTTTCTTTACGATAAGTAATCTTTAAGATACCACCTGAACATTTGTATGAAAAGTGTACTAAACTTGCTAGCATTTTAACACACAAAGAATCGAAAGATATTAACCCAGGTGATTTGGAAGACAAACTGAAAGTGTTTTCCGCTATAATTAAGCGTAAAATCTCACCAAAAGAGATTTTAAAATTAATTAAGGAACATGACTTTACTCCCAATATCAATGTTGCATTTAGGATTTTGTTAATCTTGCCGGTAAGAATGGCAAGTGGGGAAAGACATTTTTCGAAACTTTAGCTTATTAAATACTATCTACGTTCTTCCATGTCTGAAACACTCCTGAGTGGTCTAGTGATGATATCAATAGAAAACGAATTAACTGAAACATTGCACTACGCGAATGTGATAAAGGAATCTGCTCATATCAAAGCAAGAAAAGTTTTTTTTTTTTTTTTCAATTAAGGTATGATAAATTTACGTATATCTTGTTTTAGTACATTATAAGGCTTAGGCTAATCACTTAGTTTTGCCTCAATATCTTATTCACTATATTATCATCATGCTCCATAATCTATTGGAAATACCTTTTGATATAAAATAAGCTTAAAAATTAACATTCTTAGTCGTGACAAAAGCACATTTTTTAAAAAATTATTTTCTGTATGCACTGCTGTATGTCACAGACATACAGCGAAAGCGAGGATATTGAATATTGTTCCATGTATGGAGTCGTGTAATATTACGTAAGCATTCGAGAGAGGTAGTTCATTTTTTTCTTTACTTTTCCATTTCATACATGTTTTTAAATGGGGCATCATACTTTTTCATAACACTTGAACGTCTTCTGTCAAAATAAGGTTTGCGGATTAAAGGGGCGGCATGTGAAAGTACTGCCCAGGGCGGCAAAACTGCTAGCGCCGGCCCTGCTTGTATCTTACTAGAGAAGATCTCGAGGTGTTACTCTGACTTCATATCGATACTATGCTTAATCGACTCGTTTTTACATATGAAAAATTACCCAAACGGAAAAATCCTTGATCGCAAGCGTGTTTGAATTATGAATGTTAAAATTTCAAAATTGAACACGTTTTGCAGGAAGTTTGAAGTAACAATTTCTTGAGATAGACGCTTCATTTTTGGTATTGAAGGGTTTTCTTGGGTATCCAGCACAGTGATGAGGCCAATACATACGCAGTTTGCAAGATAAGGGTGCCAATTGGGGACGGATGAAGGGTAAGGGCCAGGGGCGTCATTTCAGACTTCGCTTGAGGGGGGCAATAGCACCACTGACATAAGTTTTGCACTAGTATATTAGTAGAGAATCTATTAAAGTATATGTATGCCTCAAACTCTTGGGGGGGCAATTGCCCCCTCCTGCCCTCCCTAAATGACGCCCCTGGTAAGGGCGTCTTACAACTTGCAAATTCCCTCCTGTTTGGCACATTGGGTCAATAAGCTAATACAATATATTTGCTACCCCTATTCGACTGTATTGTCATTCAAATATCCCTTTCCTGTGTGGCCACCTTCAAATTGAACAATAACATTTGTCTCCGAAGCGCTTTGCCAGGCGTGCAAAATTCGATGAAGAACGTCGTGTTATTCATAATTAATCTCGTGAGAATCTATATTGTGATGTTCTTGCCTTCTGTAGGTAGGAGTGAGACTGGTATTTTCTCAAAAGGCTCTGTCACTAATGTGTTGTTTTGCCCAGATTAGCTGCCAGCAAAAATATTGCACTTCGTGCACTACAACATAGTATCATATGTGGAAAACACAAATCAGTTTATTGTTAAAATGAAGTTAAACCAAATAAATTATCCATCACAGGCTGGCACTGACAGTGAACATGAATATCAGTTTACACTATCGACATTTCATTTGTGGTAAATCGCGTGGAATTGGCGCTTCAAACAGATCGCACAGCACCGGAGCGACCGGCCGTGGAACTACCCTGGCGGTAGTCCGAACCCTGCCGGCCTACGCTTACGCATTGCAAAAGACGGTGTTTCAATACATCATCGCTTGCCATTATTTTTTAACTTCCAGTGAATTGAAATGCCGATTGTAGAAAAATATTGGTCAAACTCAAGGGAATACTTGAAGATATTCAGTGACAAGATAAGTCGAAAATTAAAATTTAAATTTAATACATATATAGCGGGAATGTGCGCTCAAAGCTGTGAACAAAGTGGCTTTTATTCTGGAGAAAACCGATGTTTGCATACATCGTCCCTAGGCGATTGTTTGTTTTTTGGTCACATTTATCGCCGAATATCGTAAAATATTCCCTGAAGTTTGGCCACTATTTTAGGGCAATCGCCATTAAAATCCGTTGAAAATAGAAAATTTTAAAAAGTTAGCAATGAGATATTGAAACACCGTCTTCCACAATGCATAAGCAGAGGTCGACTGGGTTCGGAGTCTTGTTCACGTTAGTTCAGCGGCCAAGCGTTTTGGAGACAAATGTCACTGTTCAATTTGAAGGTGGCCACACAAGAAATGGGATACTTGAATGACAATACAGTCAAAGAGATGGCAAATACGTTTTGTCAGGCTATCGACCCGGTGTGCCAAACAGAAGGCAAGTTGTAAGACGTCATTGCCCTTCACCTCCTACTTAATAAGTGCCCTTATCTTGCAAAATGCGCACGTTTTGACCTTACTCCTGCGCTATTCACCCAAGGAAACCCCCCGATACCAAAAGTGAAGTGTGTACCTCAAAGAATATTAACTTTAAACTTTGTGCAAAATCTGTTCAATTTTGAACTTCTAACGCTCGTAACTCAAACACGCTTGCAATAGAGAATTTCTCAATTTGCGAATTGTTTCATATGTAAAAACGAGTCGACTGATATGAAGTCAAAGTAACACCCCGCGAACTTCCGTAGTTAGAAACACTGCATCAAAAAAATCTAAAATGTTATATTTCCCTACAGAAAACACCTGCAAAATATGAAGATCGCTGTTGATGCGTGTCATGCATGATTGAACTGAAATGGAATGACTTAACATTCTAACAAGTAGGGGAGATCAGTGCTAGTCGGAACACGAGAAAAAGTTGCAACAGTGCTATTATGATGCGGTATGAGCAAGGAGGGGAAGAAGTGACCTTGATAAACGAAATGCCATTACGTTGAGCGTTCGCAAGCTAAACAGAAGGCTATTCGTCGAGTAGGATACAGAAGAATATATATATATATATGGGGTGGTTAATGAACTATACCGACAAACTATAAGAGGTGATTCCTCACATCAAAATTAGAGAAAAAGTTAAAATGGACCTATGGCAAAAAGTGCATAGTTTCAGAGCTAGGGCTGTCCAAAATCGCGAAAAAGCTCAATTTCAATAGGCCCTATTTCGAATTCCAGAAACTGTGAATGGTGGTTCTTATTAGCGTAAAGGAAGTCACGCATACAAAATCCAAAAGTGCATATTTCATCAATTGTCAATACATGTAGAGGGTATTCCCTACAGGTTGTAATTCTCAGACATGTTTTCAATAGAGTTTTCAGCTATACCGTGATTTCAAGAAGGGTCCAAAGTAGGCAGGAGGTAAACCTTGACAACAATGGGCATCCAATGCTTCGGAGGGAAGGCGGAAGTGTTAGGAACCGGCAGCTCCATGTTTCTTTGTGTTCGGAATACGGTGTGATGATATGTATTTCGTCACGGTATATTTCACGATTTCTCGACTTACAAACGTAAAAGAAAACATCGCACCATGCGTTTTCCCGAGTACAAGAAATCGTCCTGCTGACGATCCTTAACACTTTTGACATCGCGCCAAAGGATTCCGTGTTCACTGCTATCAAGGCTTATCGTTTGCCTACTTTGGACGAATCATAGGGTCAGAGCATATCTCAAAATTCGGTTGATGGTACGTCTGGGAATTTCACCCTGCAGGGAATATTCTGTACACCCATTGAACATTAATGGAAGATGCATTTTTGGATTGCATATGCGTGACTTCCTTTATGCTGACAAAGACCACCATTTACACTCTTGAATTCGAAATATGGTCTGTTGAAATTTGTCTTTTTCGCGATTTTGTACGGCCCTAGCTCTGAAACTATGCACTTTTCGCCATAGGTCCATATGAACTTTTTCTCTTATTTTGATGTGAGGAATCACCTCTTAAAGTTTGTCGGTATAGTTCATTAACACCCTGTATATATATCGGGTGTTCTAAAAATGGTGCTCACGGACCACAGAGCATTATTCTACAAGTCAAAATAAAGCAAGAAAAATATATATATATATATTTGTATACCTTTCGAGTCCTCATCTGGAGACACAAATTGCACTATGTGGCAACATCGCAAATAAAGAACCATAGATTAGATCTACCAATCTATCAAACAGTTATATTGACTCTTTCCAGATGGCAGCTAAAGTCGATATTGATTGACACTAGCATCACTTATTAGTGTAGCAATCGATTCAACTGCTTATTGTATTCGTAGAGTAATGCTAATGGCTCAAAGGTAATCTGTGACGGGCCTGATTGTACCAACTGAAGTAGTATTATTATCTTTTAGGTACTCTACTAAGAGTCTTTCTGTGAAAAATTGTCGCAAGTGACATATATATATATATATATATATATATATATATATATATATATATATATATATATATATATATATATATAGTGTGTATTTGTGTGTACGCCCGCGCGCGCAAAGTGTTATTCCAATAACAATGACTTCACACCGTAATCGCAAAGAAATTACGGACCATCAATTGGAAATGAAATATATTTTCGGTGTAAGTAGTATATTTTCGGTATAAGCAAGCGGTCAACATGGCCGCTTGCTCCTTCTGGGGGTACTGCAGCATACCGGCCCGCTAATGATGTAACAGTCTCCAAATTTTTTAACACGTAGAGTACCCTATTAATAATAAAGTCAGGGACTTTCAGATTTCTAAGTGAAATAGCTAGAGGAAAGGTTAGAAAAAACGGTCAAATTGACTGCTCAGTCTTTCTAGTGTTAATATTCCTAATATTTATAAATGGCATAAATAATATTTGAAAAAAAAAGAGAGGGGTTAGTTTACTTTTGGGGTGAATTTTCTTCGGACGAAGCTTTCCGGAATAATTTTGTTCGTGTTTCATATATAAATGTCTCAGTAATAACTGCAATATACCTGATTTAATGTAAGAAACTAGAGAGAAAGAGTTTAGTGTGGTACTCCTACCTTTAGTTTTTAGGTTTCTTACTGTTTTTTAATGCATTTGCTTACTGGTCGTCTTACAGACTGATGCTTCTAGGTCATTGAAATGTTCTCTTAATTCAACACCCTGGATAAGGTTTCTGAAATTCTAACCATCAATTTATGTAAATTAATATTCAATGTGTAATCATATTACGTTACGATCTTTTAAAGTAATAGGTTGTATTTTCACAGATCTAAAGGTCTATATGATATGAATAATAATTTATTCTTGTGGAACGAGAAAATAGGTAGTACATTTAATGTTTTATTTGCAGAAATCACATATTTTTTCTACGCTGACGATTTGATTTCCTCTTGTTCTTTGCAAGCTGCCTTTCCTTACTTCATGGAAGGAAGGAAAAGAAGCAAGGTACCCCAGCAGGGTCAGCTATAAACATAGAAGACAGTAACAGTAACATATAAAAGCTCAATTTTGGAAAACGACTACGAAGATGGTAGAGACGACGATGAACAAAATAAAAAAACGGAGGAAGTTTTAATAAAAGAATACGAGGTGGCATTAAGCTTCGTAGAGCAAGTCGTTAAAAGGAGTAAAACTAGTTCAGCTATAATTCGCAGCATAAATAAGAATCTGTTAAGATGGGTTATCAAACAGGCTACAGCTGA
Organism: Thermobia domestica; assembly: GCF_964235325.1. Lineage (NCBI taxonomy): Eukaryota > Metazoa > Arthropoda > Insecta > Zygentoma > Lepismatidae > Thermobia > Thermobia domestica. The sequence continues at coordinate 150,544,136 of NC_137463.1, forward strand.
AGAAGTAAACAGTCAATTGAAAGTAGGAGTTCAGAACCTGATGGAAGAAAATAAACAATTAAGAGCAGAATTAGTCAAAGCAAAACAACAAAAAGAAACAAAAACGGAAGAGAAACCCCTGTATTCAACCATCGCGAGTAAAGACCAAACTGCACAGAAACAAATAACGATATGTATACAAATCATAGAAAACACTAGAAACAAATAAAAACCAGCATTGTTTCTCAAGATAATGAGAACATTAAACAGGTCAGAGAAAATTTCGTTAAATCAGTGAATCCATCAAAAGACAAAATTAAAATCACGTCTTTGAAGGAAACAAAAAACACTCTGATTGTTGAAACAGTATCGATCACAGATATGGAGAAAGTAATGAACAACCGGGAATTACATGAAAATGTGAAAGTAGAAAACCCAAAAAAGAGAAAATCTTTGCTAATAATATACGATGTTGCAGCTGATTTTGAGAACGAAGAGATAGTTGAAGCAGGAAACAGAATAAGCCAAGCAAGATATAAAACCAAGATTTAGAACCGGCCCGAAGAATAAAGATAAATGCCATCTAGTGATTCAGACATCGGCCACAATGAGAAGGAAACTAATATCTGAAGGTAGAGTGTACCTTATGTATGAAGTTCATGGAATTAAGGACTTCATCACAATACTAAAATATACTTTATGCCTAGACTATTCACAAGTAAGCAAACACTGCAAGGAAGAAGAAAAGATATGCTCTCATTGCAGGAATAAAGGCCAGGAACGTGCTATCTGTGAAGATAAAAATAAGAACAAGATCTGCGTACCATGTAGCAGAAGGAAAAAGAAGTGTGATGCAAAAAATGAGGACTGCGCTACATATAAAATGTTTTACCAGCGACCATTTTTATGATAGAATTTTAATGGATAAGTATCCCAAAAGATTTTTCAGTAATCAACAGGGTAAGAATATGGAAAAAGAAACAAAGAAGAAAAGAAAAAGCCAATCGAATAAAATAAAGGATAAAAATGATCTGAAGCTACACAAAATCTGATCTCCAGAACAAAATTCGAAACTTGGTTGGAAGAATCAACACCAATAAGTAACATCGAAAAGGTTTTAACAATGGAGGAACGTTTCTTTGATTTAGAAGATACAAATACATGCATAGTGCACCTAGATTTAGTGACATTTCCAAAAGGATTTGCTGAGAAAGTGGACAAAACACATGAAAATTCTGACTTAAACCAAATAAACTATATAGATATAAAAGAAGCGAACAACGCGGTCAGAGTGTATTACTCCACAAATAAATATCAAGTAAAATTTTTGCATATACGATCGAGAAAGCAAGAAGCTATGAAAGATTTGGAAATTGTACTAAAATATATACTAATGGTTACACTAAGGAAAGATAAAATTTGGAAAGAGATAACGGCTCCAGCACTTTCAATAGGACAGTAGGGTAAACAACCACAAGAAGTCATAAAAAGAATATATAAAGTAATAAGAAATTCCAAGAAACTAACCTTAAAAATGAAAATACCAGATAAACAACTCTTCAATACAGCCAAATTAACGTTAGAATACCATGAGAAAGAAAGTAGTGAAACCGTAGCTTATGGGAAAAGAAGGAAAGAACAGGATTTAGAGCATCCACAAACCAAAATTAAAGAAGATAATATCAAAGAGATGGAGAAGAGAACAGAGTGGAGAGAAACTGACAAAATGGATAGACTACTAACAAGAGCAAGAGAAAGTGAAATTAGACTCACAGGACACCAAAAATTTATACAATAGCATAGAAACCCAAATGATCCTAGGAAGATTAGAGGAACCAAGTTATTGACAACGTCTCTAAGACTCTTAGTTAGGTACCATATTGAGAAAGGAGAAACGATATCCTTCCTACAACTTGAAGACATAGACGAAATCAAACTTGAAACGAACGGGATAACCTCATACCCAGAACAACTGCTTGAACATGTGAAATCAGTTTACAAAAGAAGAAAGAAGACCCTCAACTTCAAGAAAGTGTATAGGGAATTTATCAAACTGTATGGACGTATTGTATTTGACCACAGAGCGGAGTGGCCACGCACCCACGTCAAAATATATGACCCTTGACCACAAGCATGGATGAACAGAGAAAGGATGAGAGAATAAAAATTATGCAGATAAACGCAGGTTTGTCAATTACAGTAATGGACGAGATACAAGAACTCGCTGAGAAGGAAAATATAGACATAATCCTCATACAAGAACCCTATACTAAAAACAAAACAAACAAACAAACAAAAAAAAACTAACAGCAATGAGAAAAACAGAAATAGTGTACGCAGGAGAGAAACCTACAAATAACACAGGTGAAAAACAAAACACACGAGGAGGAAAACCAAACTCAAACCACATTGGAGAGAAACCTATGGCAGTGATAATGAAGAGAAACAAATACTACAAAATTCTAAATCTAACCTAGTTTAGTGACCCGTGGACAAATTGTATAGAACTTAAATCACAAAATGGAGATATTATGATATTAAACTGTTACTGTTAATACTGCCTCCATGTAGTACCTTTTTTTTAAATACCATGACCAAATTTTGTGACACTCACAAAGACATACTTATATATGCCGACGCGAATGCTAAATCTCCAATTTGGCACAGTAGATATACAGACGACAGAGGACAGAAAGTAGAAGAAATGATAGCAGAAAATGATCTGGTAGTAATAAATGAAGAAGGTCATCCATCCACGTACAGGAATACCAACATAGACATAACACTAAAAACATTGCAACTCAGCGAGAGAATAACAAATTGGAGGGTACTAGACGCGGCTACCCTAAGTGATCATAACGTAATACTATTCGAGATAAGCAACAAAACAAATTCTAACAGCCTAAATGAAAACGATAAAACGGTACTATATAACACTAAAAGAATAAATTGGACTAAATTTTGGGAGACAATTAAATTGTCACAAATTGATGACGATAGCGATGTTGATGAAATAGCTGAAACATTGGAAACTGAAATAATTAAAGCAATTAAAAGTTCAACTAAAACACGAACATTAGATGGAAAATCAATAAAAACAACTCTCCTTTTGGAATAATGAACTACAAGATTTAAAACTAAAAACGAGAAGAACTAGGAAATTATATCAAGAGACGTGGGAAAAAGAATTGAAACAAATACGACTAAGAAAATATAGGGAGCAAAAAGAAATATATCAAAACAAAATAAAGGAAATGAAGGTAAATAGTTGGAAGAACTACCTTAAAGAAAATACTAACCTAGAAATTTGGGGCGAACCAAGGACGAAGATGAGGTGCACAAACAGATGAGAGAAGAAATGAAAATTTTACCAATAAACGACGAAATTATGGAAGAAACAACCAATCAAGAAATAAGTAATTACATAAAAATGTTAAACAAGAAGAAAGCAGCAGGTCCAGACACGATAAAATCATGAATTTTCCTGGAAAATGCAGATACATCGTCACCATATCTACCAAGACTCTACAATGTACGCCTCAAGACGAAAAGAATTCCTAAAATATGGAAACACTCAAACTTAGCGATAATAAAAAGAGCGAAGATAAAATAAATGATGACCGTAAGGTACGCGTATATAGACCGATCTCTCTCTTAAATATAATAAGAAAAATATTCGAAAGAGTAATCACTAACAGACTAAGCAAATATCGAAACATAGAAAGAGACAAGCTTCAGCATGACTTTAGGAAGAAGAAAAGTACGGAGACAGCTATAAGGAAGCTATTAGAATTAATAGAAAACGGAAATATAGACAAGTACCAGGTAGTAATATATATTGATATCAGTGGAGCTTCTGACAATTTGTGGTGGCCATCACTCTTCAAACAATTTAAAAAAATGAAAGTACCTAAATCATTATACCAACTAATGTTAGAATATTGCAACGAAAGACAGGTCACTTACAAAGCACCAAATAATAACATTACAACATATACAACAAAGGGATGTCCACAGGGATCCATATGTGGCCCAACGATGTGGGACATCGTTATCGAACCTACCTAAAAGCACTGGAAATTACTGAAGACACAGAAGGAGTAGTCAGCTATGCAGACGATATCCCAATAGTTATATCAGCACGATCAAGAGACGAAATTGAGAGGAAAGGGAACCAATCTTACACACGCTTCAAAAACGGTGGGAAATAAATAAACTGAAACTACCAGGAAATAAAACTAAATGCACAATATTCGGGCAATCTATACAAAGAGATCCAATATTAAAGATTAACAACCAAAAAATTGAATGAGTGAAAGAATTCAAGTATTTGGGAGTATGGATTGACGATAGACTGAACTACGCTAATCATGTCGGAAACGTAACTGACAAAGGAAAGAAAGTAGCACATAAAATACTCACAATTCCAAGAAAAGACTATAATATACCCAAAAAGACTCTACATACGTACAATATTGCTGTAATACTGGGCTCAGAATATTTGCAAATATAAAATAAAGGGAACAAATAAAAGAGTTCAGAGAGGAGTTTTAATTAGAACACTAGGAATAATCAAAATACTATCGATGGAATCCTTACAAATGCTTGCACTAGAAGAACCAATCCACTACCAAATACTAAGAGAGGCTATAAAACGATGGAAAATAAATAATGATACATAAAAATAATAGAGATTTTAGGTACAAATCCGAACAACGAAGATGAACTAAATACGCTGATAGAAAGAAAATGGCAGGAGGAATGGTACATCACAACTAAAGGAGAAAAACTCAAACAATACATACCAACTATCAAAGTAAGGAAGGAAATTGGTGAAATAAAGAAGAAAACTATGGAAGCGCTGTCGGGACATGGACCTTTCAAAGCACATTTGGAAAGATTAAATATTGAAAATGACGAAATGTGTTCATGTGGAGAAATCCAACAGCTGAACACGTAATATGGAATTGTGAAAATTATGTAACTAGTGAAGAAATAAGGAATCACAGAGACAAACTTAGGGATGAAGATTGTACTAGTTTACGGCAGGATAGAACAAAATTCGACAACTTCCAAAAAATAACAGAGCATGTAGTGAGAAACCTATAGAATAAACGAACCCAGCGAAGAAGCAAATAGCACTCATCACACTAGCAAATAGCAAAGAGCAAATAGCACTTTGAAAAGACACAAATTAAATTTTAAAAAAAAATTCTAAGAGAAACAATTTCAAAGTTCTCGCAAACACTCAGAACTATAATGTAAACTTACGTTTCTTTTATTTATTTATTTATGTCGTTTTTATTTTTATAACCTATTTTTAATACTGTGTTTGTGTGTGTTAATGTTAGTGTAATAAACACGTATGAGAAACAGTGTGATAAACGCATACAGAATCATAGAAGAAACTACAAGACAGTTAACACCAAAGAAGATGTTTTTTACACTGTTTTGTTTATTTTCTAAACTTCTTACTTTCAGGGTGGTGAATGGGCTGCTTCCCAATCATTTATATTATGTATTAATCAATTATTTTCTTTCTTCTTTCAGGTTACTTTCTGCATGTAAAAAAGGATAGAGAAAGATAAAACAAACAAACAAAAAAAGAGAGAGAGAGAGAGAGAGAGAAATAAAAGGACATAGTTTTAAATATTAGGTGTCATGCTGAAAAGAAATGTGCCTCACTAATTTGCTGAGGTTTGACAGTCGAAAAGACAGAGAGATAATAAAGAAACATCAACGTATAAGAGAGAGAATAAAGGCAACAGGCAGTTGTGTCTGCCATAAATAAGTCCGAAAGTAATCGGCCAAGACACGGAAAAGTGGAGGCTTTTAAATATATATTATATATACACAGGGTGTTTCAAAACGACAACGCAACGACAGCAGAAAAACAAAGGCCCTTATCCATTTAACTAACTTATTCACACACTATTTTTGGAGACAGGCGTTCGCTACGGAGCAAACTTATTACCTTAACACCACCTAGACACATGCAGACATGCTCAAACTTGCAGAAAATATGTATATCTCATTTTACCGGAAATAGGTCGATAATCCCTTATCCAAATTACCCTTTCATATTATATATATATATATATATATATATATATATATATATATATATATATATATATATATATATATATATATATATATATATATATATATATATATATATATATATATATATTCCTTACTTTACGCTTTGTTAAGCCTCCTACTCTATCGTAGATATTCTTCCCACAGCAAGAGACGAAAGAATGCCACTCAGGTTCCAGTCCAAAATCTGTTTTGTGGTTACAAATGTTTGATTTTTGGTTTTTCTTTTTCTTTCTTTGTTTCTCTTTTCTTTTTTAAAATTTTAATTTGTCGCTTCCATTTGCAAAGTAAATAATGAGTGTGCAGAGATATGGTTCCACCTACTGTACTTACACTTTAGAATCAACTTGTAACTTAAAAAATCAATTAAAATTGATTACCAATCTAATCTTCTAATCTAATATAAATAAAATAAAGAGTTTGTTTGTATGTTTGTCCGTCTGTCTGTCCGTGTGCGGCCTGGGGACCAGACGAGTGCGCCGAGAGTCACCAAATTTTGGTCAGGGGTACCTTGGCCCAGGCCTCAAATCAAGACGAAGCCCTTTTTTCCAATTTCGAACCAGGGGGGTTTCAGGAGGGACGTTTAGCCGAACCGGCTTGGGAACCAGACAAATTGACTGAGAGTTACCAGATTTAGTCACGAATACCTTGGTCCAGGCTCCAGACCAGAGTTAAACGTTTATTCGAACCAGGGAAGGGGGGGCTCAGGGGAGCGTTTACTGGGACATGTAAAAGTAGCAGAAAATGACCGATATTAGTGTCGAATTCATAGTTTTTGCGGTCGCTGAAATCAATGGTAAAACTCCGATCGCATTAACTTTCAAATTCACGCTATTCACCTCCGGGTCGGGAGTCACCGGGGGGGGGGGATACCGAGACATTTAAAAGTAATCTAAAATGACCGATATTAATGGTAAATCCACAGTTTTCGCGGTCCCTGAAATAAATGGTGACACTTCCATTAGCGATGACTTGCAAATTTAGTTACAATTGTATGCAGGCCGGGAATCAGCGATTGGGGGGGGGGGGAGATCAACACATGTAAAAAGTAGCCCAAAATGACCGATATTAGTATCAAATCCATAGTTTTCGCAGTCGCTGAGCTCAATGGTGATACTCCCACAGGCGTTGACTTCCAAATACAGCCCTCGTGCGAAGCATGGGTATATTCAACTAGTAACGAATAAAAATATGAAGTAAAATATAGTATTAAAAGAAGTAAAAATAAAAATACTATTGGAAAATATGAAACTGAATATTACAATTGAATTAAGAATAAGTCCTTCAACATTAAAATAGAAATAATAAATTAAAACAATGTTCTATGATTCAAGTTGGTAACAATTTAGTACAGACACAAATGCTAGGATAGCACCATAAGTATGCGTTTTCCGTGCATTTTTTTAATATTCCCAACTTCGTTTACAGTCAAATATTAAAGCTGAAATTTCTAGTGTAGTTTTCTCTTATATACATGTATATTTATACATATTATATATAATACACAGCTGTTTATTCCATGTCCCACTAGAGATATCATACATCGAACATTGCAAAACTTAAAAAAATTCAAATTTTACACTTGTAGCAAAAACTCTATTAGTGTTGTTACTCTAGCTACAGTAACTATAGTGTAATATTCGGAAGAATAACGATACACAGATTTTCCCACATCTTTTTATTATAAAGATTTCTATATAGTTTGTACACTAGATTACAAGTAAGTTAATTTTTAAAAATTATTTCCTCTATAATTGAACCTCCTGCCTGTTGAAGCTCGGAGGCTTGTGGGTTGCTGGTTAAAATAACCTGTCCGTTGCAGCTGGGTCTAAAGGAAACTCTTTCCGTTACAGCTCAAAAAGTAGGTCAGACGAGTCTCTCCCGGCTGATACTGCGTAAAGATATTTAACACTACAAACACCAGAGCGGTCATTTTGAACGCTGCATAGGCTTTGTTTAATTTGTCTAGGGAATGGTAAATTTTTAGTGTTTATATTTTTTTTTTTTATTTTTCATGAATAGGCAAGGGCGGATTAAAAGAGGGGGCGAGGGGGGCAATCGCCCCCCCCCCAAGAGCCCTCTAAAATATTAAAATTACACACACTGCCGCTCGTAGCTTACCGCCACACGAACGAAAGTTTGGGATCATTCTTGCATTATTTCAAAAGAGGTTAATTCTTTAAATTCTATTTAAAAATAGCCTCCGTTTAGCATGCCGCGTTTACGCTAACGATAATTCGAGTCATAATATCAGATAAATCTCAGGAAGAAGGACGGTGTTACTTGAGGCTAGAACATCTGGAAAACTATCCATGGCTGGTTCTTTCCCATAAGGAGAGGGGTCTTTTTTGTAAATATTGCTCACTTTTTGCAACGGTTTTTTTAGGGGGGGGGGGCTATCGAAGAAACGTGCCTCTCCAAACTCTTGAGATTAAACCTTTGAAGAAATTCGCTACTTTCTACGGTATTTTAGAAACTCACAACAAGTCACAATATCACATTAACGCTCTTGAGGTCGGAAAAGCGTTTCTGAAAAACTACTGGGAACCAGTGAAATCAGTCGAGAATCAAATCAACTCGTCAAGAAGACAAGTCATCCAAAATCGCGACAAACTGAAATTAATGTTGGGAAATGTGATATTCCTTGGAAGGCAAGGCATTGCTTTTCAAGGCCATACGGACAAGAGCATCGATTTCTCCGTAAATGTGGGGGACCATTCAGATGCAGAATTTATATATATGAGGATTTTAGACAAATTGCATTCAAATTATGTCAAATATTGTATATTCATAAATACAATAGGGAGGCCCACATGAGATTTGGGGGGCCTGGCCCCCAGGATCGGCGCCCTTGCACAAGGACGGTGCGTGTGCGGATAATTGGACCTCAGATGGTGACAGTGCAGAAACTAAGTTCAACGAGGGCAATTTTCGAGAATTGCTCAAATTTAGAATGGCTTGTAGTGACAATCTCTTAAAAAATCACTGGAAAAAAGCATCGAAAAGGGCCATTTTTGCCAATAAAACCACACAAAATGCCCTCATTGAGGGTTGGGGATGAGAAATCACGTCTGTAAAATTGTCAATCGAGTGCGAGAGAATCAGTTTTATTCTATTTTATGTTATGTTATGTTTGATAAGACTACGGTCGTTTCGCACACATCTCAGCTGTCTTTGATTCTAAGGTACGAACACATGGGTGAAATAAGAGAAGACTGCTTCGGTTTCATTGATCCTCGATCAGCAGAGCTGAAAGGTGAGGACATTGGTTCGAGCTCGGAATCGGAACACCCGAACTCTCACTGACTGGAGGGAAAATTGGAGAAATTGTTCTATCTTTGCTACGAGATTTCTCACTCGACCCGAAAAACTGCGTTGGTATTGGTACAGATGGTTGCGCCGTCACGACCTCTCAAAGTCGCCGGGCAGTGCAGGAGATCCAGAAGGAGGCTTTAAACGCGCTGCACTGTTCATATTGCAGTCACAGCCTCAACTTGTCCATCTTCAGGTCGTCGTCAGTACAGTGCATGAGGAACTGTCTGGGAACAACGAAAGAGATCATTATGTTTTTCACCGCATCGTCAAAACGTAATACTGTCCTTAAGCTTATGGTTAGTGGCCAGTTGGAGACATTGTGTGAAACGAGATGGGTTGAACGGATCGACGCGGTGTTACAATTTCACGTGAAATTTCAATAAATAAGTGAGGTTCTACAGTGTGTTCCAAGTGATCCGAGTTAGATACAGCAGCCAAAGCATGGGCACTTTCTTCTGCCATGCACGACAGCGAGTTTATCGTAATTATTACGTGTCTTCAGGGTGTTCTCACGATAACCCTCCCCTCAATCGACTTTTGCAGAAGACAAATTTAGACATGAACGCAACGTCAGATGCCATTCAGAACACTATCACAGCATTAAAAAGGCAACTTTCGAAGCAATATCCAGAATGGTTACAAGTGTCGACGTGCAGATTCAAACTCCTCATCTCGCCCAAAGGCAACACATCGTACGAACTTCAGGCCAGATGACACGGCATCTTACTACTGAAGAACTGTCTACATTCCGTTGATAAAGTCGGTTGTAGAAGACCTCAAAACTCGTCTTGCGCAGGAAGTTTTAAATGTATACGGACTCAACATTGTATTGCCAACACGCGCAACTGACTAAACTCTGAGCAACAACTTCCGCGTTCTAGCAGAAAGATTTTACAAAACTATCGGAACTCAAGAAAAAATGATGTTTTCCCTCTTTTGTTCTGAATTTGCAATCTGCACTTCTAAATGGAAGAGAATTAAAGAAAAAGGTGGAACTCTATCACGGACTGTGTTGGAGGCCTTGACCACCAGCGACGAAGATCTTCACGTGACTATTCGAAAACTGCTGCGCATACTTGTAACCCTGTGTACGGATTCCACGTTAATCAGTAGGTCTCATATAGCCTCGCTGCTGAAAGGACGTTTAACTCAACATCAACTCAACTTGTAACCCTGCATTCGAGCGTGGCCAGTGCAGAACGATCTTAATCCACATTGCACCGACTGAAAACGTGGTTGCGATCTCGTTCTGGCGAAAAGCGGCTGAATGGACCAGCACTTTTAAATGTCATAGGGACATTGTCGTAGATGGCGACAGTGTTATATCGACAAATACGCTTTGTGCGGTATTCGCCGAAAAGCGTGTTTTGCGTTTAACTTGTAAGTTCTTTTGTCCTTTTGTTGAATTCATTTTACTCAAAACACAGAAACATCATGAGCGTTCTAAAATATGTTTAACCTGATATTTTTTCTAGAGAAATATTTAGTAAAGCATAGCCACGACCAGGCCTGTAGACAGAATGGGCCTTATACTGAATCGTTCTGACGCGTGATTAGTGCCATACTAAAGAGTTCGACTAACATATATTCCCTGCAGTAGTAAGGCTTTTACTATGACGCTAATCATAACGTCAAAATGACTCTGCAGTAGACGCAAAATGATAAGGCGGAATATCTTTTTCGGGGAGGGGGCATTGTGGTGTAAATTCCGTAGCAATTATATCCTTCACCCTCTTTTCCTGAATCCGTTTTACCTTTATTTTTTTGGGGAGGGAATTTCGGGGAACATATCCCACTCTACAATAAAGAGCCCCCCCTAAGACTTTTTTGTTTAATCCGCCAATGTGAATAGGCCATGTGATGTTTTCTTTAAAATGTTATCTTTGTGTTGGCAATTGTTTTTGAATAAAATGACGTTATACCTAGAAAGACCAGAAGCGGTCAATTTGACCTCTAGTAATATTGATGAATTTTCCCACTGTTGGTTGGTAAGTTTCTTTTTATTATTTCCCGACATTAAGTTTAGTTATTATTATTATTATTAATATTATTATTATTATTATTATTATTATTATTATTATTATTATTATTATTATTATTATTACTAGCATGCATTTGCATATTTTTCAATTAATTCATAGAAATTATCTTTTTGTTTATAAAACTATATTTTTTCTTCAGAACTTAATTTGGGTTTTCTCAAAAGCTGGAGGTATTACACTGCATTTTTTGTAATTCTGCAGTTTAGTGAGTAAACTGTGCCTTTTGTTGGAAGACCGTCAACGTGTCAACATCGGCGTCGTTATTGTTGTTATTTCTCTCCTTTTTTGGTGTTACAACAACTCGTGATTATTTTTAGTGGCATGAGTGGACAAAAAGGTCTTTCGCACGAACAAATATTGACTGTTTTGCGGGACATATCAGAAGAAAATTCCGATAATGATTCGATATCTGACTAAGTTGTTAACGATGACAACCTTGTACCCCATGAAGATAGTTCGTCATGCGAAGTTTCTTCTGATAAAGATGATGTCCATACGGTGTATTCGTGCTCTTCATCTATGAGTAATCCACCTGAAGAAATAAGGCAACAAAGAGATTATTTGTACGGTCCACATCCCGGTGAAATTGTGCTTGGGAGAGATAAGAAAACTGTCTGGAGTGTCAGTGATTTAGGTGTTAAACAAGGAGGCAGATTAAGACAGCAAAATGTTTTACGTGATTCTCCAGGACCTTCATTTGCCAGGCATAAGCGTAATGATACTAACGAAAGCACAGCTTGGAGGTTATTTTGAAATGAACTATTTTACGGCATATCAAGTTGCGTACAGAAACTGAAGCTTGCAACAGAACGAAAGACAATTCTCGGTCTGTCGCTCTCCAAGAATTAGATGCTTTTATAAGTTTGGCGTATGCGAGAGGAATTTACAATGCTACTCACCTGGATTTGGATTTGATGTGGTCAGTCACCTGAGGACCACCTATTTTCAGAAATACAACGTCAAAAAATAGGTTCAAAGAAATTATGAAATATCTACGTTTCGACCTGCGTTCAACCAGATCTGAAAAACTCCAAACAGATAAATTTGCATTGGCATTTTCAGTGTGGAAAAGATTTATCGAAAATTGTTCTGCGTGTTACAGACCTGGTGAAAATCTCACTGCCTATGAACAGCTTCTTCCCTGTAAAGCACAATGCAGATTCATTCAGTACATGGGTACCAAACCTGATAAATTCGGAATTAAATTCTGGCTTCTGGTAGATGTCGACTCGAAGTACATTTGTAATTCATTTCCATACCTTGGTAAACATGAACATCGATCGGACAACGAACCTTTGGCAGAGCATGTTGTCATGAAACTCATAAAACCCTACGTAAACAAAGGACATAAAGTGACAACGGACAATTTTTTTACCAGTCTAAATTTAAGTGAAAGGCTAAAAGCAAGGAACACAAGTATTGTTAGTACAGTCAATCGGGTAAGAAGAGAATTTCCAGACAGTACCAAAACGCCAAAGATGGATGGTCACAGCACAATTATACTAAAAACAACGAGCGACACTACGCTAACTATTTACCAGGGAAAGAAAAACAAGAATGTTTTAGTTCTTAGTACTCTTCACAGCAGTGTTGAAGTAACCGGAGGGGCTAAGAAACCTGAAACAATCCATTTCTACAATCAGACCAAGTGCGGTGTTGATGCAGTTGATCAAATGTCTCGGAAGTATTCAGTTCGAGCAACGTGTCGTCGTTGGCCCGTGTACGTCTTTTTCAATGTCTAGCTAGGATCAATGCTTGGATCATTTTCAAGAAGGTAACAGGGAAAAATATTTCAAGGCACCAGTTTTTATTGCAGCTGATAGAGGCTCTACAATTAGTCTATGTGAAGTCGAAAGAACTAAAGCAAATAGTTACACATATTCCATCGACTTCAGCAGTCAATCGTAAGCGAAGTCAGTGTCAAGTACTTTCGAAGTGCAACCGAAAAAAAAAAAAAAAAAAACTTGTAAAAAATCTGTATGTGGTAAGTGCTCTGCAAAGGTAATCAAAAACATCACATGCAATCAGTGACTAAAATCTTTTCGAAATGAATATGTTTACTGCGCGAGCACGGTTTAGTGGTTGGTAAGCATATATATATTTTTTGAGGTTTATTTGTTACTTTCTTATCTCACTGTCCTCAAAATTGTGATTAAGAGTACAGAAAATATGGAATTTACTGAAAACAATAACCTATATCCGAAAGCTTTTTCTTTCTTTCTTTTTTATTATTTTCATCTTACTCTTGTAAAAATATAGATGTTTCGTTGGCGAAACTAAGTTTGTAGTTATATTTCTTGCATTGTTCTCTTTATTCTTCCCATCAACAACCCAGGACTGACTTTTTTCAATATTTTATGTTGATTTCTTACAAAATTACAATATATTTGACATGAACACGAATGTAACACGTCTTTTCTCCGTTACACGTCCTCCAAAAGACATAACGTCAAAATGACCGCTCCTGGTCTTTCTAGGTTGAACAAAAGTTTGTTCTTTCGAGTGTTAATTTACTACAGTGCAGTTTGTTTCAACAAGCTTCGCTGCATTCAGTTTGGTACTTTATTTCTATTGAGGCAACAAAAACCTGAGAATATTGTTTCCTTAAAGACAAACTAGAGAAGCTGAAATAAATATTAATATAGTCTAGGCATCGGGGATTAAAAATTGAGTTCTAAGGGCAAATCATGTAACAATATGGCATCTAATATTTTTTGAATACACATCCATCACTGATCACAAAAATGTTGGATGCAAGAAAAAAGCACCTCACTGGAGGGGAGGGGGAGAAAGCAGAAATTTTAGCCGTTTTTATTATTCACTATATCTCCGTAACAATTGGAGCTAGAACATCCAAACTTTTTTTCAGTTTGTTTGTCTAATTGTCTTCTACAATTTAATTCTAGTGCATTTTTGAATTAAATATAACGGTTTTCTTGTTATTTTCATTTTTAATCAATATTGGTTGTGCGGGACGTCAATTTTTTAGCCACAGATTCTTTATAAGATCGAATTCAGAAAAATGATTCCTCTGAAAGTTTTCCGTCATTTTGTGCTCTTTCAAAAAATGTATACTTATATTAGTGTAGGACTAATAGTGCCTGAGTTATAAGTGACTTTATTCTGTCGTGTGGGAAATTGATCACTGATCGGCCCAAGAGTTGCCTTTTCGCAAACGATAGATATTAGCAGCTGATGATGATTAATATATATATATAATCTTGTCTGCCTACGAGTATATATAATCCTGACGATTGTCTGTCTATAATCTAATTACAAATATCCATTTTAAATATCTATTGAGGTGCTTTTCGGAAAATAACCCTTGTCAAAACACAAAATTTCTCTGAAAAATAAAAATAGAGCTTTCTCTAGTGCACAGTATGAAAAACTCTGCAAATCTATTTCTCACATGTCTCTGATACCTTCTAAAACATGCACAGACATGCAGCGTTCTATTCATTTTCCTGAAAAAGTCTTGTTTCGACAAGGGTTGTTTTTGCTACAAGTCCTTTGGTTTATGTACTACAATGGTACTGAGCGAAGTAGAGCAGGAGCCAGATTTCAAAATTGCCTTCAAGAGAGAATTATGAATAATTTGCCATCCACGTTATATATATATATATATATTACCACCTTTCCCTCTTAATACTTGCTGTAACGGTAAGAAAAAAAAAATAAGATATGCCTAACACATTTTATAAATGCTTAGTTTTAAACTGTTAAATCTTATTTAGAGAATAAGCACTTGCCTATTATTAAGATTGTGTACAGTTGCTATAATACAATAAATTTATAAAGATATCAAGTGCATTTTGCACCTCTACTAGGGATTTGAACTGGCGTCCTCTAAGGTGATTGTCCAAAGAAGGAACAGGTGATAATCGAACGGTGCAGTGTCCGGAGGGCATGGCGGATGCAATAGTGTTTCTCATCCTAGGCACAGAATGGTGTCCCGCGTCACCCTAGCCACGTGGGGCTTAGCGTTATTATGTAACAGGAGGACTCCTTTGCGATTCAGAAGTGTTGAGTTTTTCTTGAACACAGCTAAACTACTGACAGTACACAATTGCATTGATGCTCTGACAGGACTGGTAGTAGTTCCCGATGCACGATGCCGAGAGCAGTCCATCATGGTGCTGTGCTGGTTTCGGCTGTTTTGGAACCGCTTCATGGGATGCTAACCAATTACGACGGAGCATCGTACAGGACTCACTTCTCATCACATATCAAAACCCTGTCCAGAAATGGCTCCTTCCTCAGATGAGACACCAAAGAAACACATGTGTCTATTCGCGTTTCCTTCTGGCCCGGAGTCAAATCATGTGGGACTCATCGACCCAACTTGCAGTGCTTCCCAAGTTGATAGAGGTGCTGCCGAACAGTTTTTCCACTCACACTCAATTGTAGTCCCAGTTCCTCACATGTCTGGCCACTGTTCGCCTCAATTGCTGCCTGAAGATCTTCATTTTGTACATGTGTTGGTCTTCCGGCAAGTAGTGCGTATTCGAGTGTTTCGTCACCATCCTTAAACTTGTTAAACCGCCACTGCACTGTCGACGTAGTCACGACACCCTTACCAAAGGCCTGGTACATCTTCCGCCCGCTCAGCGGCGTTTGACCCCAGTTTGAATTCCTACAGCAAACACGGCCTTATGACGCTCTGTGGGGGTTCCATGTTCATTCTGTCCTTACGTAAGTTCACGGTGTAAGTGAACTGCCACAACCAGGTAGTATGTTGGATATGCCCACACCAACAACTGACCTTCGCCTTATCTCCATTCGCATTCAACTCACGGTGCGAGGGCCTATTGAACACAGACCTCCATAAAAACGACAGAACTTTCTAGGTTACCTTTATATCTCGAAAAAGATAAAGAAATTTGTGACGCCTTTAATGCAATCATTCAGTCTTCTTCATCGCTCTGTTCATTAACTGATATTGAATTTTTATACTCGCTCGGACAACTACATATTGAAGTGAACAAGGAACCGCGATTCTTACATTTGCATTTCAAACCTACACACTCAAGTTTTTGACAGCTACACATGGTAATCTCTAAACAAGCTTTGGGACTATCTTCGAGTGTTTTCAAAACTGACTTCAGAATTTGGTCCTCCAAGTACTATCCGGAGTCTTCTAGGCACGGTAGAACAACCTCGAAGTTATCAAATTTCCCAAATTGCTGTTTGGAAATGTTGTTTCAGAGCATCACTAGTTGTAGATAATTTCCCTGGACTGTATTTTCCTAAAAGTAGGAACCTAGCTTAATCTTCGCATTAACCTTGAGGAGATTTGTGAAAAATAGTTCTGCAGATTCAATAGCGCCTGCTGATAAAGAAATCTATCCTAAGGAAAATAAAAGGTCAAAGTTTTCTGATATGAGTAAGTAGACAATTCTTGCTCTTTGATGTCCCAACTGGATATGATGTTATGCCGCATCCATGTAGAGCGTGATAAGCAATTACCTAGCTTCTCATTCTCAGATAACTGGTGGCAAAGGCGGTGAACTGGAATAAACATTTGTGTCTTTGAAATCCCGCCATCATGTACAATTCTTTACAAGAAATTCTGTGATAATGGTGT
Organism: Thermobia domestica; assembly: GCF_964235325.1. NCBI lineage: Eukaryota > Metazoa > Arthropoda > Insecta > Zygentoma > Lepismatidae > Thermobia > Thermobia domestica. Next base: position 150,561,161 of record NC_137463.1, read on the forward strand.
ATCAACAGCAAGAATACGTCGGTGTCTCTACTCATCACTACCATTCCTTCTGAATTGTGATTCATAGCATTAAGTATCATTCTAGAATTCTTCACGCTTCCCTTCAAGATTTTGAACATCGATCTCGAAGTTTGACTTAACACTCTTCTGATCTTTAAAACTACCGGAGACAACAACAAAGAGTTTCGAAGGTGATAATTCCAGCAATGCATTATCTACTTATGGTCTACTTACTCAGAGAACTGTGTGCTTTTCCCTAGGACAGATTCCTTTATTAGCAAGCGCTATTGAATCTGCAGAATAGTTTTTCACAAAGCTCCTCAAGGTTAGTGCAAAGATTAAGCTAGTCTCCTACTTTTAGGAAAATACAGTCCAGAGAAATTACCTCCAAATAGTGATGCTCTGAAACAACATATAAAGAGATCCTATTACCAAACAGTAATTTGGGAAACGCTGACAAGTGTGAGATCGATCTACTAGGGCCAAAAGACTCCGGATGGTGTTTGGAGGGCCAAATTCCGAAGCCAGTTTTGAAAACACTCGAAGATATTTCCAAGGCTTGTTTAGAGATTACCATGTATAGCTGTTAGAAACTTGAGTGTGTAAGTTTTAAATGCAAATGTAAGAATCGCGGTTTCCTGTGCACTCTAATGTGTAGTTCCCCGAGCAAGTATAAAAATTCAATATCAGTTAATGAACAGTGATGATGAAGACTGAATGATGCATTAAAGACATCACAAATTTCATTATCTTTTTCGAGATATAAGAAGCACAACATTGTTAAAAACTAATTCTAGAAATCAAATAATTTGTTCCCTTGTGTAGAGATTTCTTAAGGATATGGTTTCCTTCTGTTTCGTTTCGTATTATAGATTTATTGTATTATAGCAACTGTACACAATCTTAATAACAGGCAAGTGCTTATTCTGTAATAAGATTTAATAGTACCATTGTAGTACACAAATCGAAGGACTTGTAGCAAAAACAACCCTTGTTGAAACATGATTTTTTCAGAAAAAATGAATAGAAATCTGCATATCTGTGCATGTTTTAGAAGTTATCAGAAACACGTAAAAAAGACAGACTTGCAGAGTACTAGAGAAAGCTCTATTTTTATTCTTCAGAGAAATTTTGTTTTGATAACGGTTATTTTCCGAAAAGCCCCTCTATAGATATTTAAAATGAATATTTGTAATTAGATTATACACAGACTTAATCATCATGATTATATACTTGTAAGCAGACAAGATTATATATATATTAATCATCATCAGCTGCTAATATCTACTGTTTGTAGGAAGGCAACTCTTGGGCCGCGCAGTGATCAGTTTCGCACACAACACAATAAAGTTGCTTACAACTCAGGCACTATTAGTCCTACACTAACGTAAGTATACATTTTTTGAAATAGCATAAAATAACGAAAACCTTTTAGGGGAAACATTTGTCCGAATCCGGTCTTGTAAAGAATCTGTGGCTAAAAAGCACGCCACGAGCAACCAATACTAAGTAAAAGTGAAAATAACAAGAAAACCATTATATTTAGCTCAAAAATGTACTAGAATTAAATTGTAGAAGACAATTAGACAAACAAACTGAAAAAAAGTTTGGATGCTCTAGCTCGAATTGTTCGGAGATATAGTGAATAGTAGAAACGGCTAAACATTTCTGCTTTCTCCCCCTTCCCTCCCGTGAGGTGTTTTTTCTGGCATCCAACATTTTCGTGATCGATGATGGGTATATATTTAACAAATATCGAATGCCAACTTGTTACATGATTTGCCATTAACACTAGACCGGCTGAAGTACAAAATTACCCAAAACGGTGGCGACCGGTTATTTTGACCGCTATCGAAAATCTGGGTTGTAGTGATAAAATACAACATACTTTTTCTTTAATTTCTACTTTACAATGTAGAATTACTTTCTGGGAGAATTATGGAGTCATTTAGCCTATATGTTCCTAAGCACATTTATTTCTCACATTTTGTTATAATGGATGTGCCACAATGCTTTACGTGAGTAATACGTGTACATCAAGAGGAATGAAAGTAAATCACGCAGGACCATTTTTGCTTAGTTCAAGCATTCACTCATTGTCATAATAGAAACTACACTCACTTCCATAATAATAATAATAATAAAAATATTCGTGAAATAGAAATTACATGATATAATGAAACGAGTTTCTTATATATAAATGTTGGTGAATGAATGTCTAAATACGTGAGTAGTCTGGAGAAAAGGATTACAAATATTACACTCACTGCCATAATATAAACCAAATATTCATACACCATCACTGCTCTCACTGTTACATCAACAAACTACAATCGTTGATATCATTTGTACAAAATATTCCTGAAACGGAAGTTACACGATATACTGAAAATAGCTTTACAGATAAAAAATATTGGTGGATGAATGTCTAAAGACGTGAGATATGTGGAAAAGAACGTTACTGACAATGTTAGCACGTTACTTGTTTCACAATCTGTCCGACGCATTTGTCGCACACAAACTTCTTGCAGGTTCTGCATCGTGTTATTGTTTTGTTTCCCTTACATGATCCGACTTGACACTGATGCCTTTTACTGGACTGTCCTCCTTGAAGCTGTACACATTCCCGTCCAGGTTCAACCTTTCTTCCTTTCCTGCTCGCAAGGTATTTTGAACGGAGTTCTTCTGCAATCTTCAGTAAGGAATTACGTCGACTAATCTTTTCCTTTCTCACTTCATGCTACAAAACACAGACATTTATGGCAGCCAAATAAAGCGTTGCAGAAAATTTGAAGAGGCCAACGCCGTAAGGGAGATTTGGTGGAATATCGTCTGGCCAATTGGTCTACAACGTCTACCCACACTTGTTGCTGTTGTAAAACTTCACAGTTTCTGGTAGCATTTTACCAACTGTCTCCACTTGAACAGAGGAATGTATTGAACTGAGTATAATGGCATTTTTAGTAGATTTTCCCTGATACAAAGTCAAGGTACAATCATCATGTTTCAGAACTGCAGTATTGTGTAGGTTTGCTCGTCGACTTTTCGCTTCATGTGAAATTTCTTTTCTCGCACGTTTCACAGCACCTACGATACTAGTTTTCTCGGCTTTCAATTCTGGGCAATTGATAGGGATGTGAAAAAAACATGTCTGTCGTTACGTTCCTCCCCTCGCCTTCAAACGACTCGACTAAACGAAGAACAATACCTTCAGCAACAGACATATCTCTCGGTCTCATTTCATTTTTTCACAAGTACGGAAGAGCATTTAGTACATACTTTGACTGCACACCAACTGCCAACCAGAACTTTACTACAAATTTATTTGGCTTATTGGCCATGTATTGTGTGAAAGAACACAGTGCTTTTGTTGGAAAAAGCTGCTCGTCAATGGTAACATTCTGCCCGGCTTTATAACATACCTTGCAATTCTCAATGAAGCGTTTCCACGCCTCAAATATAGCAGCGAATTTGTCTCCTTTTAGTCTTTCAGATCTTGTGCTCTTTTTGTCAAACCTTATGAAACGTTTTATTTGTTTGAATCTATCCCGTGACATTGTTTCCCCCCCAAAAAAAAAAAAAAAAAAAAAAAAAAAAATGATGCTTTAGATGTTGTACTTCAGAAAAAGTCCACTGCTGTTCACTGCAACCGAAGGCTCCTCGAGCATACAAAATTGCCAGAAAAGCCTCTATTTTTTCAATAGAAATAGACCACTCGTCTGTGTTAAGGCATCTTTTTGCTTCCACTTCAGTCATTTCCTTTATATGACGAAGCATGTGGTCATCAATGAGCAGTTTGAGGGCGCTGGAGAAAGAGTTGGATACAATATTTTGCACAGCATAGTTTGTCGGTCCTCCATTTTCTCGGAGGACATTCTGTTGCTGATATAGCTCCTACAGGTTTTCCTGGTTCTATTACTGTCCACTTTATCCCTCCCTGAACTTCAATAACATCACCAACTAACAAGCTTTATTCTTGTAGTTTTTGTTTCCTTCTCTTACCTCTGTTTGAAGAAGAAGCCGATGGTTTACTACCGCATCCTGCAACTGGCTGAAGTATGGTGCTGCCATCTTCCTCACTCTTCTTGTTTCAGGTGAACCGTTAACAACTTGACGCACAAGACGGTCACAGTTATCAAAGTCATCAGAAAATGTAGAAACTTCAAAATCAGAAATGCCACAATCTGATTCATTTTCACTTATGTCACGCAGTTCTTCCAAAAGTTGCTTCGGTGTAAGTCTCTTTTTTTAAATATGACTCAAAAGTGAAAACACTTGCTGATAACAATGCACACAACGTAAGGCATTCATTGCATGTTGAAAAACAAAAGAAAACCTCACTGCAAATAGGTAAAATGTGCCCGGTCAGAATGACCGCTCTCAGTCGTTCTAGGTATTTTATTTAATAAAATTATTATTTCTCATGCTATGTTTCTTTAAAAAATATATATTTTTCTTGTTCATACTGAAAGACGAAAGGTCAAAAAATAAGCGCATTCCGACAAAAAATAAAAAAAAAAAAAGGTATGATATATTAAAAATCTAAAACGTTCAAAATGACTGCTTCAGCCGTTCTAGTATTAAACACGAAAAGGAGAGCACTTTTGTGAAGTTGATGCCTAGACTAATAACCTAAGATCATTTTTTTTTATTTTTTTTTTATTTTATAGAGCCATCCAGTGATGTCAAAATTTGAATTTATATATATTTCCTGTAATGGGCACCTCAATTGTATTATTTTCCTACTTAAAAAGAGAGAGAGAGAAAAAAAAATCTAGTAAATTCCAAACTAAACACACTGAAAATACCTGATCCAGACCAAGGTAATGTTGGAATTTCCGCGGTTTGTGCAACAATACTTGATGCTATCTTGTCTCCAAGAGCCCACATTGCCTTCTCTGGTGGTCCAATAAACGCAATATTATTTTTGTGAAGCAGTTCTGGCAGCTTGGGATTTTCTGATGCATGTCCCCAGCCAGCCCACACAGCCTGAAATGAACAAATGTAAAGTAAGTATAAGTACTTTCGAAGTGCTTAAAATAAAATAAATGAGTACCGGAGTAAGCAAAGAAAAAAAAATTAATAACATGAGAAAGTTAAAGCAATTATTACACGAGCATAAATGAAAGAGAGCCAAGTATGTCCTTCACCAGGCTAAGAGCGAAAAAAGGCGCAGCAAAATAAAAAATTAAAAAAAAACTTCCTTCCCCTCCTACTTTCTCTCATCTTAGTTTACTAAACTTCAGCAGACATTTCTACCTTCTTGTCTTTCAATTATTTTCATGCGATAATGTTTTACCTCTAACTATTTTCTGGCAGCTTCTCTTTCTTATATCAGGTTAAAGCCTACATTGTTCCAAATCACTACAAATATGCCTGTATGAAGATTTACGAAATATCAAATCAATCAAATTTAAAATTTATTCTTGTTTTATATGCAAACAATCAATTTTAGCAAACTGAGAACGTAGTCAATCTGAAGGTACTCTAAATAGTCACACTAGAGGCAATATCTCTAAAATTTCATGGTAGTTGCAGTAAGAAGTCATTTTCCGAATGTCTATTCCTAGGTTTTTCAGTGCTATTCTGAATCTAGCAACCTTTTTGTAGGAGACAATATCATCTTTTCTCAACGAGGCATTCAACTAGGTCCACCACTGTTTGCTCTGACCCTCCAACGAATTGTCAATAACATAAACACAGAGTTTAATGTGTGATATCTCGAAATCAGAGTTGCTCTTGTCACGCTTATCACACATCTCAGCTCATTCAACATTGTATTTATTGCCATCTATTTTCAATACCAAGATTAAATTATTTCCTCCGATGTTCTCCATCCTGGCGTGAAGTGGATTTGCTTGAGAAATTTGACAATACTATAAGAACAGGATTGCAATCTATTCTTAACTGCACCCTAAACAATGAATCATGGTTACATGCATCATTACCAGTCAAAAATAGAGGTCTCGGAATTCGTCGGGCTACAGATGTTGCTACCGTCATTTCTTGCTTCTTTCTATGGCTCAAGTCAATTAACTGGGACTCTGCTACAGCGAAGAGTCGAATTGGACACTGATTCAGATGTACAAGATTGCATTGACAATTGGTCTGATTTAGTGGGGTCTGCTCCTCCGGCTAACGAGAAAAGAAATCTTCAATCAGCCTGGGACGAACCCATAGTAAAACATATTTCCTCCTTATTACTTTCAACTCATAAGATCAAAGACAAGGCCAGATTCCTCGCTGTTTCGTCCCCGGAAAACGGTGCATGGCTCCAACGTCATCTTCTGTTGGTCTACATCTAAGCAATGAAAGTTTTCGTATAGCTACAGCTTTGCGGTTACGAGCAGATATTTGCGAACCACACTATTGTCGTGCTTGTAATGTTCTCGTCGATAAGAGAGGCTTACGTGGCTTATCATGCAAGAGCAGGGCACGTAGACAATCACTGCACTCAAGCGTGAACGATATCATTTTGAGCACTCTCACATCTGTAGGTGTCCCATCAGTACAAGAACCAAATGGACGCAGTCGTTCAGACGGAAAAAGACCAGACGGAATGAGTTTAGTGCCTTGGAAGAAAGGGAAAGCTGTAGTTTGGGACTTCACCTGCACAGATACTTATGTTCCCTCCAATCTTCCACATTCGTCATCACGCGCAGGTCTCGTAGTTGCTCGTAAGGAGACCGATTAAAGGAATAAATATATTAATCTCCTTGATAAATATTGGTTTCCAATTGCTATCAAGTCAAGTGGTACTTTGGGTCAAGGAAAAGCTAATGGCGGATTACCCTTACCGTACCACTTCCCTCTAGGCCTAATATGTATTACCGAAGCTTTTATCTACTTATTATCATTACTACGCGGGTTAGAAGCGGAGGTAAGGAACTTACGCACATAGTACGTATAAACAATTAATATCCCTATAACTCTTCCCCAAATGTGCGTATCTTAAAACTAACTTTATCATTTTTTTAAAATTAAATTCTAGCCCGAAATTATGTATCATATTACCCTATTCCCATTTACAAAACTTGACCTTAATTCAAAATGGCGGATTTCAAGATGGCTGCCGTCAAAGTCATACCTACCATACGACTTTCCCCTAGGCCTTATATGTATCCACATGGTTGTTCTTCACTTTAATCATTAACACTCCGTTTACAAAGGATAGTAAGGGACTTTGCAGTAATCTCCAATAACCACATCACAACTCTTAAAAATTATATATATATATATATATATATATATATATATATATATATATATATATATATATATATATATATATATATATATATATATAAAAATGCACCACGGCAAAAATTTCTGTCAAATAATGCATACATGCCCTTTATCAGAAAAAAAGTCATTGAAATCAGAGCCGAACACTTGGCTGATGTCCCTTGTAAGATATTTTTATAGAAATTGAAGAAGAAAAACAAAGAAGAAACAATTTGAAATTTGTAACAATCAAAATTTTCTTAGGTTGGCTGAGTGTACCCCGATTAGGAAGTAAAATACATATCGCATAAGCGACGAAGAAGCTGAAGATGGCGGCTTAAGCGAAGATTGTTTTGTGTTTTAGGATTTTTAGAGTACATATTTTGTCTAATAGTGATAATTTAAAATATATATATATATATTTCTAAAAAGCTCTCACAGTTTAAAAATAATCGTACTTAAATTTGCATCTTACGAAGATGATGATGTTCCATTTCAGGCTGGTCAGTTCGCCTCCAGAACAGAGTACAGATGACCTGTTCCTGTCTGGTTATTCCATCTAAGGGTCCAGTTTTCTTCAGAAGCTGAGGTCCATCATGATGCAGTTCGATGCAATTTTAGTTTTCATATCTTTGAAGCTCTTCATTAGTCAGCAATACGACATTGACTCCACTCATGGGGTTTCCAAAGAAGCAGCCGATGTATAGTTCAGACCTAGCTCCAGCATCACCATCCGTTGTCCAGAGCAGCTGGAGTTGCATTTTCTGTCACACGTCGTGGTGGCTTGAGCATCTCTCCACACGGTTACGGGCCTTGAGAATGTTACACCCAGTCGTGGTAATGATTTGCCCAGTTTGTTCTGCATACCCTGGACCAGCAGCTGTTAGTTTGCATCCCATGACGTCATCCAGCTTCCGGACGCTTCATCAACCGGCTTCATCTGCCATGAGGTTTCTTCCAGCGGCAGCACATAACCGTCGTCCAGGACCTTCATGGACCATTCCAGACAGGCTCCACAGATTTTTCAAATGTCTCAGCTAGCAAGCTTACACCATCACTTCCTGTCATCATGAGAAAACATCTTCACATCATCTTCACTCCAGCATCCCTGTTCTTGCAACCTAACACCAAGAACAGTCCATCAGATGAACTATGGCAGTGTTTTAACTTCTACATCTGATTATGTTTTCCGGCAGCAAGGGTCTCCACTTCGTTTCTCAGCATGAACGCATGATGCTTCGTTGATGCCATCCGACGCAATCTTCTTCGAGACTAGACATCTCCGAAGATAGCTGTCCAAGGATATCTCGCTCACCTGCCAGACAATTTCAGCATAATTCAGTGGATTTGTGCAACCATAAGAATGAGACGCTCACCGGATTTCCTGCCAAGATTTCATCCTTCATTAGATGCTTCATCACGTCGTCGCTCATCGCTGACAATCATGACGTCACCTTCCAGTAGATGTCTGCAATTTGACATCCCATCAGATTTACTGCAATAAACTACAATGTTTTGTCAACACGCACGCCTTCTTTTTGCATGCCTCAACAACCAGTATTCTGGTGCAACAAATGATTTCTTTCAAACTCATTAATGTACATGTATGAATTTCAATTGCATTGCTCACACTCTTCGTCATTACTTCTGCATTCTATTTTTCACATTTGTTTCACTTGCAATTCATGCAATTCATTTTATTACTTTATTCTAACTTTTGCAGAATCTGAAAAGGAAATCAATAAAATATTAGAAAACCTGAGGGTGGGCTTTGAAGACTAGGCGATGAAAATAAATGTTAGAAAGGCAAAAGCCATGGCGATTGGAACGAAGAGGTCTGTGTCAAATATTAAAGTGAGATGGGAGCAAATAGAACAAGTGAATAGTTTTCGATATCTGGGTAGTATTCTTAGTTATGACATGAAGCGCAAACGTGAAATGAAAGCAAGAATAGGAATGGCGAAAGAAGCCTTTAGGAGGAAGAAAAGTCTGTTTTGTGGGACCCTGAATAGAGTTGAGAAAAAGACTCATAAAATGCTTCGTGTGGAGTGTTGTACTGTATGGGGCGAAAAACGTGGACATTACGTAAAAGTGATGAAAAACGACTGGAAGCCTTCGAAATGTGGGTGTTCAGAAGAATGGAAAGAATTAGTTGGGTCGAGTGGAAAACGAATGAGTGGGTGTTAGAAATGGTGGGGGAGAAAAGAACACTTTTAGATATTGTTAAGAAGAGGAAGGGAAACTGGTTGAGACATTGCCTAAGAAGAAATTGTATCATGAGGGACGTAGTAGATGGTTTAGTGGAGAGAAAGAGAGGGAGGGAGCGAAGGAGACTGCAAATAATGGATGATATAGAAACAGAAAAATCATACGTGAAGACGGAGGTTAGCGAAGGACCGTTGAGCATGGAATCTTCTCAGCTGCTGCAAGTGACCTGCCAGTAAGGACAGAATAACTATGATGATGATGATTTGTAATTTTTACAATTGTATGTTAAGCGGAATTCTTTGATTACTGTTATAAATATATTTACTCCTCTGTTTTAACATGGTTGATATATATATATATATATATATATATATATATATATATATATATATATACTCTATGTGATCAAAAATACCCGGAGACACCTGGCTGAAAATTACTTTCAAGTTCGTGGCGCTCTCCATCGGTACTGCTGGAATTCAATATGGTGTTGGCCTACCCTTAGCCTTGATGACAGCTTCCACTCTCGCAGGCATATTTTCAATCAGGTGCTGGAAGGTTTCTTGAGGAATGGCATCCCATTCTTCACGGAGTGCTGAACTGAGAAGAGGTATCGATGTAGGTCGGTGAGGCCTGGCAGGAAGTTGGCGTTCCGAAACATCCCAAAGGTGTTCTATCGGATTCAAGTCAGGACTCTGTGCAGGCCAGTCCATTACAGTGATGTTATGGTCGTGTAACCACTCCGCCACAGGCCGTGCAGTATGAACAGGGGCTCGATCGTGTTGAAAGATGCTATCGCCATTCTCGAATTGCTCTTCAACAGTGGGAAGCAAGAAGGTGCTTAAAACATCAATGTAGGCCTGCGCTGTGAGAGTGCCACGCAACACAACAAGGGGTGCAAGCCCCTCGAAGAAGAACACGACCACACCATAACACCACCACCTCCGAATTTTACTGTTGGCACTACGCACGCTGACAGATTACGTTCATCGGGCATTCGCCATACCCACACCCTGCCATAGAATCGCCACATTGTGTACCGTGATTCGTCAGTCCATACGTTTTTCCACTGTTCAATTGTCCAATGTTTACGCTCCTTACACCAAGCGAGGCATCGTTGTCATTTACCTGCGTGATGTGTGGCTTATGAGCAGCCGCTCGACCATGAAATCCAAGTTTTCTCACCTCACGCTTAACTGTCATAATACTTGGAGTGGTTCCTGATGCAGTTTGGAATTCCTGTGTCATGGTCTGGATAGATGTCTGCCTATTACACTTTACGACCCTCTTCAACTGTCGGCGGCTTCTGTCAGTCAACAGACGAGGTCGGCCTGTACGTTTTCGTGCCGTACGTGTCCCTTCACGTTTCCACTTCACTATCACATCAGACACTGTGGACCTAGGGATGTTTAGGAGTGTGGAAATATCGCGTACTGACTCCTGACACAAGTGACACCCAATCACCTGACCACGTTCGAAGTCCGTGAGTTTCGCGGAGCGCCCCATTCTGCTTTCTCACGATGTCTAATGACTACTGAGGTCGCTGATAATGAGTACCTGGCAGTAGGTGGCAGCACAATGCACCTAATATGAAAAACGTATGTTTTGAGGGGGTGTCCGGATACTTTTGATCCCATAGTGTGTATATATATATATATAATGTATTTAGTAAATTTGATTATGCTTTGCAACCAATAGTAAATTCAAGATTTTGTATGCAAACTTTGTGAAGTCCACGGCATTTTAGTATCTCACAGCCAGTTATGTATTTCAGTTAGTTTTGATACTTGCTATACTGTATTGCGCTTTTGCATTTGAGTATAATTAAAATTGTAACGCTGTTCTTTTTATTCATGTCCTTATGACAATGACCAAGAACTAGCTTTGAGCAAGTAGGACTGTGTATTAATTTTCAGTATTTCATTGTGAGTATAATTAAAACTTTTAGCATCAATTTTTCAAAATATAAATGTAATAGCAATATTCTTGGTAGACGTCAGAGGCTTACATCAGCCTTGGACTACGAAGTAAACAACTTTTAGTGAGAGAGAAAGTGTTATGCCACTCAGGTATATAAAACCATAATTTCCAGGAACAAGACATGATTCCATGATTCGATTCAACTTTCAATCTTTCCTTGTTACTGCGTTTCAAGACAAAAGGCTTTCAAAATGGCAGACACTTTCCAGGTCAGTATGCTTCCAGTAACTTTCCGATTCATTATCCTCATCTGTTATGATGATAATTTCTATGTCTGATTGTGGCTGGTCTTCTGATAGGTAAAATATTTGTACATTGTCATTTGCAGAATTTTAGTAAATACTTCACTTATACTAACAGGTTATTTATTATTTCCTAGATCTCTCAAAAATCGTAACAATCAGTCGGCTTGGGACGAGCCCATCGTTAATTGCCAAGCAGCTTCTTTATTGCAGACTACAAATAACATTGAAGATAAAGCCAGACTTTTAGCGGTCATGTCCCCAGAAAACGGAGCATGGCTTCAAGTTCTACCATCACCATCTCTGGGTCTACACCTATCCAATGAGAGCTTCCGAGTAGCAGTTGCATTACGGTTGGGAGCAGATATATGTGAACCTCACCACTGCCCCATTTGTAACACCTTAGTAGATAAAAAAGGATTACACGGTTTGTCGTGAAAAAGCAGCGCAGGCAGACACCCACGTCACTCAAGTGTAAATGATATAATATTGAGAGCATTAATATCAGCAGGGCTCCCAGCAGTGAGGGAACCGATTGGATGCAGCCGATTTGACGGAAAAAGACCCGATGGTATGACATTAGTACCTTGGAAGAAAGAAAAGGCATTGATTTGGGACTTCACATGTTCAGACACCTATGCCCCCTCCAACCTACAATATGCCTCAGTACAAGCTGGACTCGTAGCTGCTCGAAGAGCGAAAGAAAAAACGAATAAATATAGCAATCTACTCGATAGCTATTGCTTTGTCGCAATAGCAATTGAGTTTAGCGGTTCTTGGGAAGAAGGAGGCCTCAAATTTATAAAAGAAATCGGCCACCGTCTATCAATTAAATCAGGAGATAATCGAGCAAAAAGTTTCCTGATTCAACGCATAAGCATAGCCATTCAACGTGGGAACGTGTCGGCTATAATGGGAACGTTGCCCACTAGTAAAGAGCTAGAAGAAGTCTTTATTTTGTAATTGCAGAGAAGGCAGGTTAAAAGTAAAAACAGACATCATTGGTGCATCAATTTATGTAGCAACCGAGCAAGGAGTATGGAGAGAGAGCTCACAGTCCATAAGCTTATATGAAAATTACGGCATGAATACTGTACCGTACGTCAAGACAGTGACAACATTAATGACATTATGAGAACAAAGTACCGAAGAATAGATATAATTACCGCTCCATATTCAGAGTATACACTTGCTCTAATACATTTCACTAGATCTGGTATGTTTAATAGGTCTATGAGACTATTGGCTTCCAAACAAGGAATGAGTTTGAGTGAACACACACTCACTGCTGGAATTGTACAACAGGGAAGGAATAAGCTAACTGACTGCTACATAATTTCGAAACCAACAGAAGAATCAGTATTTGAGAACTTAGGATTAATATACCTTCCTCCAGAAGAAAGAGACCATTGATTGTACTAGCTTAGCTTTAATTTTCAACTTTATTTATTTATTAAATTATATTGTCCCATCTGTGAGTAGAAAAAACTCATCATTTGTATTTGCAAAGACAAGGAAGTTCGTAATTTCTTAGATTGTTATTTTACATGGCTCCTATTAATTAATTGTTAAATGTATTTGTATTACATTTGTTATTGTTTGAAGTTAACGTATAGAAAAGTCTAAAACAGGTTACTGCTAAAATGCTCAAATTACACGTACCTATATTAAGAATGAATATTCCCCTTTGTGTTTATGTAAGAGCTAATCTCAGAATCTGTTTAGTTTGAATTAATGTGTCATTAGTCGCAAATAATGAAATATTATCTAACAGACTTCAACCCCCTTTCATTTACATATTCATAGATATTCAATCTCTCTATATTCAAGTAAACTAACTATTTTATTTTTTATTAACCGAAACAGTATTAAGGCCAGCTGTGACTTTTGGCGCTGTTGTCATCTTGTGCTTGGTCACAATCCTACCCAATTTGCGACTGTCTTTGTCACGCAACACACACTTGCGTCCACGCTGGTGATTCGCTGATGCGATTTTTCCGGAACACTCATAGACAGTCATGATCTTCGAGACTGCGCCTCTTGATACACCAAACAGTTCCGTTACTTTCCTCACAGAAGCTCCCACCATAGTACAGCCACAATTTTCCCTCTTTGAAACTGTCAGCTCAGAAATGATTCATGATAACCTGTACGGATCGGTCACAGAACTGTAACTGCCCATCTGCTCGATTGGCAAGGTTGTATACCTCACAGAATGTGCCGGTGACCACACCGACAACTACCATTCAGATACAAGTCATATTTGAAATGGCTATCTCTTTTGTAACAGGTGTTTCCATATTTTTGTCCATCCCCTTATATATATATATATATATATATATATATATATATATATATATATATATATATATATAAAGAGAGAGAGAGAGAGAGAGAAAGAGAAAGAGAAATATGTTAATCTCACCGTTAATCAAGAAGTTCGTTATCAGTCGCTTCATTCGTTTATTTTGTATTACCTCTGAAGTGTATTTTACAGTTTGATTTCGGGTACTACTGACACCACCACATCCCATTGGATATTGTTTACTACAGTCTTTAAGTTGTTTATTGTTTATTTTTTTTATAACAATGCAACAATTAAATTTTATTTTTTGCTTAATTTGTTTTGAACTGCGTTCATTTGATGCTTTTGAACTAGTTTTGCCTAGTTTCATGACGAAGAGATGCAACCGATAAACTGCTTGCTGGCTAACTACGAATACAACCGCAGACTGTATCTAATTACACTGACACATATGCATTTTCTAAATTCACGCCGAAATATTAGCCATTTTTCATGCCACTTTCCACGAGCCAAGAAAATATTTAAGGCAAAAAATTCGTACTGTTCATCGGAGATTTCTTCTGTAATCAAACGTGAAACTCCCAACGGAAGAAATATTAGTGACACTAGTTTTCACTGATTACAGTGCCACCTATCACGAATTGAAATACAATCGAATAAAATTTTCATATTTTCCCCATAGAATCCGAATTTGTAACAAAACAAAGTATTAGGGTCCCCATTTACATACCCAAAGTTTATCCCATTCCACTCCTCGCATTTCGGACATTTTTTTGCGTCCGATGCTTATTCCACCAGATATTTTGCTGTTTCAGGTTAGAAAACTCATCCTGTATATAATGATTTCAAGAGCCTGTAAATCATTCACCAGTGCAAACCACAAAATAAAATCCACAATTTCTATTTAGAACTAATAGCATTAGTTACAGACAAAATTTCAAATTTCACTTCTTCCCGCTTTTGACAAATCTTACCTTAAAATTTGAAAGTTTTCATTTTTTTCTTTTGTCTTTACTTTTTTTTCTCTCTCTCTCTTTCTTCTTGGAGCCAAGAACTGGCATGAAGGACTTTCAACTCCAGTTACACTTCATCATTTCTGAAAACCCTTCTAACCGCAATTCTTGTACAGAAAGCACCATCCTGTGGTTTCACGTACTTTTAATTTGACAAATTTTGTACTTTTGATGACAGTATTCGAGATTTTCAAAATCCTTTTATGAAAATATTACCCTCCTAAATATATGTTTTATGAAAGACATGTGCTTTTAGGTAGTAAAAATCACTTGTAGTAACCATGCAGCCGCCTGTCTTCTACACGACTGGAAGCTCTTATTTTTAGGCGTGGCACTGAAGAAAGATGAGACTAAATCCAAGATGGTGGTGGATGAAAAATCTTATAATCTTCCTCAGAGCGTCGCTAGTACGGTAATCTTAAGTGAAAACATCAATACAAAAGTTCCTAATGATCGAGCAACCCCTTTTCTTGATCTGACATGGAATGATCCATAAATAGAATTCCATTGTACCTACAATATACCTTCTGAATCTGCGATTATCGTTTAGTGATTTTCGGTGTTAATTGTGAAATATATCTTTTCCATTTTGATATGAAATTACGTGTATCAAATATATACCATACAAATTACAAATTTTCTATCATGGAAACGAAACGTTTTACACTTCATACAAGAAATCATAGTTTTGCATACTTGCTCTTTTATTATATTTGTATTGTTCTTATAGTCTTAACATCCGAAATAACTAACTCATACTTTCGTTTATTGTTACACAGAGAAGTAAAAAAAACAGAATTTGCTAATTTTATGAGATTCATACATCTCAATAATGTCAATACTTATCTGGTTTCACGAACTGTAAAACTTACCTGAACTTGTGTACGTATTGCTATATCGAGAATAAGCTCAACATTAGCATAATTATTATTGTTCGTACCGCCAGCAACTGGGACGTAATGGTCTGCCATTTTAATATATTCAGCATTGGCTGTAAATATACGTAAAAATATGATCATAGAAGAATTCTTATCCTGGCATACATAACAATATAT
Organism: Thermobia domestica; assembly: GCF_964235325.1. Classification (NCBI taxonomy): domain Eukaryota; kingdom Metazoa; phylum Arthropoda; class Insecta; order Zygentoma; family Lepismatidae; genus Thermobia; species Thermobia domestica. The sequence goes on from NC_137463.1 coordinate 150,577,188, forward strand.
ATATATATATATATATATATATATATATATATATATATATATATATTTTATATATAGCTTAAGAAAAGAGCAAAACAGCAGAATAATTAAAATACAAAACAGACGAAGGAACGCAACACACAGAAGTAAAACAATTCATAACAAGGTAGCTTATACTACTACTCCGAAGTACCTAAAAAATAAACGGATAAAGATTTCCCACGAAAAGGCTTTTAGAAGAAAAAGACATTTTAGTCAAATTCCACAGGAACGTACAATCCATCATTGGCTACAAAAGTACTGATTTAGCTCAGAGCCTAATCGCTGGGCCATCGAGCTCCAGTGGCATGAAGAAGGGGGAAAGGCTGATCACATACCTGATGAGCTGAAATGTAAAATTCCTTTTTATAAAATATATAGGAATATTTTTTAAAGTTATGCTTTAGTACTGGATATTCTCAAGGGAGGTACCTGTATAGTATTAAGATCAAGCCTTTTGTATTCAATTTTAGAATGAGTTCATCGAAACTTCCAAACATGGAAATAACTTTTTTTCTCTTCAAATTCGATCCTAGAACTTTATAACGGTACGGATTCGATTCTCTGTGACAAGAGAGCAACTTCTGTAATGAAAATTATACCAAGACACTAAGGAGTGATTTAAGTGACAGTTTCGGCTCCGATTTTTTCTAAATGTAGGCACATGCTAACTAAAAGGTATGGATTCCTTCAAGAAGCGTCCATGTACGGTCACTACGAACGAATGAATGATATACAAAAAATCTCTACATATGAAATCTAAACCCAAAATTTTCCAAGGTCTGGGAGACATGTAGGTTTCCAAACCATGAATCACGGAACGACTTTTAGTACTGCCTGCCACTATTTTTAACACTAACAGATAATTTGCTCTGTTTGTTACTTTCATTTGGTAACGGTTCAGCTTTCTCAAGAGCCTGAAGCCTATGCTCTAGAAAATTAGATAACTCACTAACAGTACTAAAATCTGAATCGTTGCACTGTAACTCAAATGCTCTCCTAGTTTTTTGATCAATATTACTTAAGAAATGTTACACTAATATTACGTCATTCAGATTAGCATTTTGAACAAGTGCATTAAGCGCTGACACTGACGCCATAGCTGTATTCAAGAAATTACGCCAACTCATGAGCCTTTTCTTTCGTTACTGAACGAATGTGTAGAATTTCACTAACATAAGATGCAGTTAATAACCTCTTACTACCATATCCATCATTTAATTGTTCCCAAGATATACGGTAATTAGCTTCAGTAATAGGTAAGCTTCGGATAAGGTTTACTGCTTCATTACAAAGTGAAACACGTAAATATTGATATTTCTGAACATCTGATATATCAGAATTATTGTGAATCAATGAAAGAAAAGTGTCTCTAAATGATAGCCACTTTGTGTAATCACCGTGAAATACTGGTATATCAGTAGTCGGCAAGTTTACACTGGATGTGATACATGAATTACATTTCGTATCCTTAGGTTCTATAAATGCATTATAAGCATTAATGATAGCTTGCATGCGAGATTTTACGTCAAAATAAGTATCTTCAATAGCAACATGAGCAACTTCCTGTTTACTATCATCTGATTGCAAATCAATGTAATCTAAAATAACCTTTAATTTAGTCCACACAGTTTGCAGCTGTTCTAGGCAAGTGTTAATTATTTCAATACTATGTTTTTGACTGTCAAAGTGATTGACAAACGAGCATATTCGTGTTAATTGACCTTTGTAAATTGTGCTTTGTTTTACAAGCTGAGATAGTTCAGCCATGATAATGACTACTTACAATTAAATCAAAGTAATAGAATGCAATGAACCAAAATAAATTTACACATTTAGTAAATTTTAACTTGGGGTTGGCAACCCCTTACCTGGCGATGTCGAATGCAAATGACGATTGACATTCATACATTGATTTCAAAGCACAAATACTAAGCCGCTTGCTAGGCCCAAATATACTAACATGAACTAACAGATAGCTCGTGAATAGTGATGTAACTGTCAACATCAACTTCAACACGCCGTAGTTAGACTTGAAGACAACACATCCAAAACACCACTAGCTCTTATATATATATATATATATATATATATATATATATATATATATATATATATAAGTATAAATCAAATCAGCTGATGCGCGTATTGTTCAGTGGCGCAATTCTGATAATCAGAGCAGAAGGGTGAAGAATAGCTGCTTTCCACCTCACACAACACAACTCCTGCGCTGGTCGAATGAAAGGGGATGGGGAAAGTTGCTAGTTTCCTTGCTTGCTTCACACACAAAAAAAGAATGTTTGTAGCCGCTGCCTACTGCTGCGTAAATGTAGTAAAAATAAACTCTTCACGCAAGTTCATGTCCCATGTTCACTCTTTCCTCACGCAAGTTCACGGTGTAACTGAACTGCCACAACTAGGTAGTATGTTGGATATACCCGCATCAGCAACTGACCTTCGCCTTAACTCCATTCGCATTCAACTCACGGTGTGAAGCCTACTGAACACAGACCTTCACAAAGAGTAACATAACTTTCTTGGTTACACTTATAGTTATACAAAGACCTAAGTTAGAAGTCTTTTTCTGTAATATGTAGTATGTCCAAAACTTCGAGTAACAGCTTGACAGTATTCTTTGCACGGACATGATGGTAGCGTCAGAAGAGACTTTTAGGTCTAGTGCCACGTCCCCCTTTTATGCATCCAGATGACATTGTGACTTCGAGGGGGGTCAATGTGAGCAAAAGTTGCAACTCTACCTTTAGCTTTGACGTCACCTAAAAGCGTTGTACGACCAAAATAGTCCATACTTGTTAAGAGCACAGGAAATTTTATATATAAATAGATATAGATATGGATATATATTTTATTCAGTGGAAAATACTATGAATAAAAACTTTTCCTTCTTCCTGAAATCACCGAAAAAAACCTTGGGTCTTCAAAGTACTCTCTGGCGATTCATTACATCACGAATGGTGACCGATAGAAGAACTTTTCTTTTACTTGATGGACAGACACAAGAATCATGTCACTACATCCTTTTGTCAAGAAACAGAATATTTAACAACACCGGATAAACAGTTTTGGGACCATTATTCCTTAAAAAATAAATAAATAAATAAATAAATAATAATAATAATAATGAGATCTCCACTACACTGTCCTTAAGTTTCTTAAGTCCAGACGAAGGTTGGAACTTTCCGTAATATACTGTTCAACTCGAATTGCGATAACGTCCGTATGGGCAATGTCTCGAATAGTTCTTTATGAAGTCTACAACGTTTAAAAGATCAACCTATATTTACTACTATTTCTTTCATTATTATTGCTATTATTATTATTATTATTATTATTATTATTATTATTATTATTATTATTATTATTTAATAACATGCAATGAAAATTTTTATTACTTATTTTTCAAAATATTGAGATACAATATATATATATATATATATATATATATATATATATATATATATATATATATATATAAACTGTATATGTTAGTTTTTATAAACATTCGCGTAACATTACTATATAGCATTTATATCATGCTTTAATTATTCATGACCCTGATAAAATATGACTTTGCACTAATATATATATATATATATGCAATAACAAATTTTCTTAACCTATATATCCAATTAACTTGTGTACCCAGTGTAATCTCTTTTATGCCTAAACGTTATTCATTTAAATGTTAACACTAATTACATAGAAGATATAATTAACCATTTATTATATGGGAACTCCTTTTTTTATGATAAATCCAAAAATTGAAACAACTGGGGGCTACATTTTGAAAGTACAGAATTATTAATATTCAATATCGCAAAACATTATATTCAAATTATCACAAATATCTATCTATCTATCTATCTAATATATATATATATCCTGGATATTCACTACTCACAATATTTACTAATAGATTCATAAAATATTTCAGAGATTACGTAGTGACACGTATACACAGAGTTTACACAGAGATCACATATTTCAGAGATTGCAGAAACATGTCATTGCGTGTGTAACGCTCATTCCTAATAATATACTCTCATCTAACAAGGTCGCAGATGTGCTACTGCATGTCTGATGCACATCGTACTAGCGTGCAGACAATTTGTAAGTTTAAAACGTTTGTGACAATTTTGTTTCAACTTAACAACTGCATTATTTTAATTCAATTATTTAAAAAGGAAAGCGGTCTAACCATATTTAGATTTGACAGTTAAAATTTGTGTCAATTTTCACAGTAATATATTGTGATTATTCAATTGCAACTTAAGCTGTATTATTTCAATTTAATTATATGAACATGGATAATGATGGCACTGAACATGAATGTGCTTTGCTGTTTATGGTTAGGTGAGGCAAAGAATTAGGGCTTTTAATTAAGTACAACTTAACTTACAGTGTATAGTGTTTGTGTTACGTTCAAGTAATTTCTTCCCGAAGAATGAACACCTAAGACTACAAACAACACAACAATTAAATAAATAAATACATAAATAAATAAATAAATAACAAGTTTTCTGTACATGTTTCCCCTGAATATTTCTCATATTTCAAATAACTGCGTACTTGAAATTACACACAAAACACCTTAAAAACTTTTGTATTTTACACACAAACACCTTAAAAACTTTTGTATTTTGTACATTCTAATTTATACCTTGTAATACAAATTTAACCGAATATTAAAATATATAGAAAATTTCCTGACTTTACTAGAAACTTACAACTTCCCTGACCTTTCAGGGTTTTCCAGATTAATGGATTCTCTGAAGTAAAATATGAGTCACTCCTCAGGTTTTCATCCGCTCATTTGAATACTTACCAGGATTAAACCCATGGCCACTTCTCCTTTCCCTGTGAGTTTGATAATCACTGATTAATGAACTGAGTTTTGATTTACGTCTGATGCAACACTGAGGTTATTAAGGAAGGGATATACTATTTATGCATATTCTTTCGAATCGCGCTGGTATTCAACCTTGTATAATTGACACATGTGCAATCATCACCAAAATCACCTCGCAGAAAATGGACTTATTCCTATTATTCTATTTTCATCAAAAAGGGAGTTCTATTACAGAACTACGTTATTAGTCCCGACACAAAATTGATAATAGTCTGAATCTTACTATTTTCAAATCTTCCTCAATTCCTATTAATTTTCCATTCTAAGAATTATTTCACACTTAAGTATTTACACCTCTTATTGCCTCCAAAAACATAATAAACCTAGTAAGTCCGGATGTTAAAAGTACAGAACGCGTCTTAGTCATAAAGCGGTATCACTCTTGGACTGGGAATATGATATAAACTTGTGAACATCGTTTCCTTTCCGCTGTAAAGTGGAATGTTTGACGTTTCAAGTTTTAAAAACGAACATTTCATATGTAACCATTTTCAAAGACACAAACAAACAAACTAAATAAATAAACAAAACAAATCATGGCTTCTTAAAATCAGTAAAATATATCTTCTTTATAGTATCCATTAACTAATAATTATTTTCTACCAAACTTGTTTGTAGATATGTGGTTAGCGTAACAGACTTCAGCGCGGAATACATGGGCTTGGTTCTCAATACAAGCTTATGTCATTTCTTGGATCAGATGTTAAACTGCAGGTCAACGTCTCATACGGTCTCAGTGTTGAAAAAGACAATTAAATCCAGAAACAAACGCTCCATTTATTTTTCGTCTGTAAACAAATAATTTTAATGAAAAAAAAATCAAATAATGGGAAATCTTCAGCTACAATCAACAAAAACGCACACATCCGCTGACAAACACATAGGAAGAGGGGGAGGCAGAGAGAGAGAGAGAGAGAGAGAGAGAGAGAGAGAGAGAAAAAAAACGGGCTTCGTAATTGGACGGGCATGATTCACTACGTTGTCTTCGACTACGTGCTTTCCTTTCTTTCCTTCTTCGAGTACTTTGGATATCTTACGAACTGAATAAGTGTTCTGAGATCAATTTTAGGAAATATATTTTTAATTTTTTTTTATATATACAAGTAGTCACGAAGGAACTTCAATATAGATCACGGTTTTTAAGCGACATAACACACAGCTCGCTTATATGATATTGACACAAATCACTAATATGCCTAAAACGTATTGAGTTTTTAGAGCGATCAAAATTGAAAATACATTTACTATAATTTGAAAATAACATTATGAAACCACATATGCACCATTTTGGTCGATGGCCTATCATTTCTCCGGTAACACCACAATCCCACTACTATAGAACTCCTGTGTTTTCTGGTCGAAAAATTGTGACACGCGTTTCTCTCTCTCTCTCTCTCTCTCTTTCACAGGCTTCTTTTGAAACTAATTTCATACCATTAACGTAGTTTTGCAGAAATCGAAACAAATGATAATCAGGTGACGCCAGATCCAGGCTATACAGTGGATGCAATAAAACATTCCAGCCAAGTTCTCTCAATTTCTGACAAGTCGTTAAAATGCTGTCTTGCGTTGTCAGTATGGCAGACGACACTTTAAGCTCAGTCTGTTCACCAATTTCGAGCTTTTCTTTTCAACTGCTAAATGCATTCTCGCTAATTACACGACAATACAGGTTCGCTTTTCCCGGCTGCAGCAGCTCGTGATACATGTACGTCAATGTAGGCTTTGCCACAGACTGTAGAGATCTTCCTTGCTTCGAACACAATATTTCTCGCATAGTGTTGTCAGAGTTTGTCCACTTTTCATCACTCGTGGTCAATCGTTTCAGAAATGGCTTGAGTTCGCTACATTTCAGGAGAGATTCTCAAACAGAAATTCGAGCTCCTCCGTGGCTAAGCGGTTAGCGTACGCGCCTTTGGCGCGGAAGACCCGGGTTCGATTCCTGGCGGGAGCTCATGTGGTTTCGATTCCACGTTAATCAGTAGGTCCACGTCTCATATAGCCTCGCTGCTGAACGGGACGATAAACTCAAAATCAACTCAACTCAAATAGAAATTCGATCGAATACATATTTTTGAGTCAGGTCATGTCGAGTTTCTTTTGTAGCCAGCTTTCTCAAATGGTTAATAGATTTGGTGATGAATGTTTCGGTCACGGGTGATGTCACAATTGCTCACTTGCCCGTCTTACTGTACTTTTGTCAGAATATCATCCTTTTTTGCTCTGATTGATCGCCCACTATGAGAAGCAATATGGGAATTTCCACCAGAACGAAACAAACTGACCCATCTTTTGACTGTTGCTCTTGATAGCGTATCTGACTCACAAACAGCATAAATTTCTTCACAGGCCTGCGGAACGTCTAAGTTTTCATCGAAATAAAGTTGTAAAATGTAGCACAGTCTTGCTGAAAATTCACTTACTTTTACGGCGCAATAACTAGCGTCTCCAACATTTTTTACACATCTGCTAGTTTCAACTGTCAGCTGTTGAGCGACGTTAAGCCTGACTCGCTGCGACGTATGTAAATTGAGATTTAGGATACTAACGAGGAAGGTCCATAAACCGTGAGTGTTGAATTTTGATGAAAATTAGTGACAAGATTCAGTTCGAGTTGCGAAGTTACGTAGTAATAGTCACTCGATGCGCAAACGCTTCGTTGAGCTGCTACACCGACGCCATCTTGAAATCCTGTAGGCAATGTCCAAGAATACCCTTTTAGCACAAAAATGAAAAAGCTTTTGATAGATCTAACTTCAGTATTGTAAACCAAAGTAGACCATCTATATGTGAGAGTACTTCCAGTGCACGATCGCCATCTTGAAAGGCGCCATATTGAATCCCCGTCAAATATGATAAATGGCAAGGGGGTCATGTGGGGTATCAAATAGCACTGGAATTTACTCCTGAATCCATTTCCGTAACCAAAGTTTACATATATCTGTTTTCACTTCAGAGTTAAGAGCTCTCTCGCTCACAGGAACATATAAAAACTGAGCAAGTAAAATTTGTGTTATGAAATGCGGTCGTGCGAGCACTTGCATGATTTTAACTAATGCAGTAGTAGTCACATAATCTAGAATGGCGACTATACCAATCAAATCTTGAGACTAGTGAGAGATATCGTTAATTAAATTGAAATGCCTGTAGTGAAAAATGGAATAGCAGCACTGTAACAAATTATACCTATTTCAAAGTGCGCTATATATATGAGTCTGTGTGTGTTACGATTATGCATAGCATTTAAATGCTGTAATATAAGTTAAGTGCAACGGCACATATGACTTTACAAGAATCTGTCTTGAAGTTATTAGAAAAAATAATAAAAAAATATTAGAAAAATAATATAAACTATTGCACATAAGCAAATATTAACCTACTATCCTTATGCTCTTCAGTTGTGATGATGGAGATCCAAAACGAAGTGATTAGCACACAACATCATGGAGCAGTGCAAACACTTAACAAATGCACTTTCGTCACCATCTTCATGACCACAGACACTATTTTCTACTAGTCTTCAGAACATTTGTAAATGAACCAACTATTGCTCCTGTTACGTATCCACATTTCTGCCATTTATATGCAAGCATGTCCTTTAGGACTGGCGCACAAGATTGATGATACACAACAGAATGCATTTTCTTTATGAAAATTCTGCAATATAACTTGTACACCGAACAAGTGAACACCTGCTACAATCAGTTATTTATCACAGTTTTGATATGAAAACTAGTCTTGCCCTTATTATAAGCAAGTGTTTTATCGTTAAAGGTGGAAAGATGCAGATATTTAATTATTTAATATTGAAGGAAAAAGCAAGAAAGAGGCTTGTTTTATGGATTGCAACTTGGTATTGAATCTTGTAATAATCTTTACTGCCACATATTCCTAGCAGGTGTGCATGCATTCTCTTATCACTAATAGCAGAACAGACACAAGAAAAGTGAATTCTAAGTTTCCAGGTTTCCAGGTGTTTCGATTGTATTTAGACAAACTGGCAATAAATTCATTAAAGTATTTTAACTTCGTAATATACACGGTAAATTATAGGTTGTCAAGTATGAGTATTGGAAAAGAATGCAATATTCTGCAACAATGATGGTCTTTGCGTAAGGTTTCTAGATTGGAGAAGAAAACTTAACACACTATAATGGATCACGTAAAATTGTCTAAAATAGATTTTTGGTTTGATACAACTCAACGTCCCACACGCCTGCTACGCTAAAGGAGACGTGGACCTACTGAATATAGTGGAATCCGAACCATTTTGGTCGTTCAACTAATATGCACCAGTTTATATCATTTTTCTAATATATATCCGAACAATCCCTTTGATATTCTCTGCTCATCAGTACTATTAGGCATGGGTTTCATCGACCAGCAGGCTATTCCATCGCATTTTGAAATAGGTCTAACTTGTAGCATGCTGATATTCCATTTTTCACTACAGAAATTTCAATTTAATTAACGACTTCTCTTACTAGTCTCAAGATCTGATTTGTATAGTGGCTATTATACTGCATTAGTTAAAATCATGCAAGTGCTCGCACGACCGTGTTTCATGACACAAGTTTAACTTGCACAGTTTTTATATGTTCCTGTGGGTAAGAGAGCTCTTAACTCTGAAGTGAAAACAGATATGTAAACTTTGGTTACGAAAATGGATTCAGGGGTAAATTCCAGTGCTATTTGAAACCCCACATGTCCCCCTTGCCATTTATCATATTTGACGGGAATTCAATATGGCGCCTTTAAAGATGGCGATCGTGCACTGGAAGTACTCTCACATATAGATGCTCTACCTTGGTTTACAACACTGAAGTCAGATATATCAAAAGCTTTTTCACTTGTGCCAAAAGGGTATTCTTGGACATTGCCTACTGGATTTCAAGATGGCGTCGGTGTAGCAGCTCAACGAAGCATTTGCGCATCGAGTGACTATTACTACGTTCCTTAGCAACTCGAACTGAATCTTTTTACAAATTTTCACCAAAATTCAACTCTCACGGTTTATGGACCTTCCTCGTAAGACCATTTCGTGTGGAAAAGGCTCACTATTCTTAGGACTATTTGATATAAAGAAAAAATCAGCTGAACTTTGTTTTTCCGAAGATTACCTTTATTTTCATGTAAAATGGGTATCTACACTTAAAAATACAATGCTCGTTTGAAGTTCACTGTTTCTGATCTGCTTCCAAGTTCTATACTGTATTTTGTGATCACAGTCGTATATTTATCGAGTAAATTTTGAGCCCTTTTACATATAGGGCCTGATATTCCAAGTTACTAATTTTCACTTTCCACTTGAAGTCTTGTTTGTTTCGTAATTCCGCTGCTTAGAAATTTATTCTTGACATGTTTTCTGATGTATGTTTAACGAAGTACGATTCGCAAACAGCGTGTTAAAAAACCTTGTTGAAAAGTACCATTGGCGTGTGGTGAAATTTTACTTTGGGTAAGCAATCCAATGAAGCTTATGTATTTTCTGTGAACTCGAATAACATTTAACATTTGAATTAAGGCCACTGCTACAAATGATAACTAAGACACTGGCTTCTGCTGTTGAATTACTCCTAATTTTATTCAACTATTGGCACAGTATTAGTATTACTACTACTGATATTAAAATAATAATAATAATAATAATAATAATAATAATAATAAGTTTAAAAAGTTGTCTGAGACTAGAAGTACTTGAAGTGAGCCTGAATCCTAATTTTCTTGCCAAAATCAGCAATGAACTGGTTATGAAAGTTTGAGTCTTTCCATAGCTTCGAACGTAGATTAGTGCTGAACTTTTAACTCTGTCCTGGCCTTGCGAATTGGTGTTTATGAGACATCTTAATATCAAGACCATCATGTAATTTTAACCTATTTCTCTCTGGTTCACATATATATTTTCTTCCTGTACTATCTTCTCGCAATGTTTTTCAAATGGTTTATGTTTTGCTTCAAGTTCAGCTTTCAGTTCTTTTATTTTCTAATACAATAATCAATGTCATAGGATTTCTTTTGCAAGTATCATCACATCAGTCAGAGGGAAAATGCTTGAAAATATCTTCAATATAAAGTTGAATCCAAAGTCTTTTGTGAATGTAAAATACCATGAATTGCCATTGCCATTATTGCTTATTAATCTCATTTTTGACCTGAATCTGCTTTTTTTTTTCCTCAAATAACGAAATAAGGTCCTTGTACTGTGGGAATAAGATATTCTGATACAGTACTAACTAAATTGAGAATTATAATTGCAGCGTAAAGCAGACACTTTGAGCAGCCGCCTCCTAATTTCAGTATCCAATGCATGACTCTTCCTTGTGGACTTAGAAAAAATGCTGCTAATCAATTTAATGTCAGGAAGAACAATTTGCAGTCTTTGTTGTTAGAGGTCACTTGAGACAAGGTTTAATTTGTAAGCGAAACAATAGACAAAACTGCAGTAAGTCACGATGTTCTCGCTTTTACCTGAAGTCCATTCAAATTCCTTGAAAAAACTGCTGCACCATCATAACTTTTTGCTACTTACTTTTGAACACAGTTGTACCCATCAACTTCCGGCAGACAATGTTGCGAAGGGTTTCAACTGACGATTTTCAGAAATGATAACAAAACCCATAGATCTTTCCTCAGCTGTGCCATCAGACCTTGCGCAATGGAATACACAATAGAGCTGAGAAAAATTATTTAACATGGGCAGCTTCATCAAGAAGTTATCGAAACAAAATTATTTTTACAGATTTCTTGCTGTACATACGGTAAAAACATATTACAAATATATTGTATTAAATCATTCTGAATTATATTAGATAAGCCACTGAATACATTAGAATTTTCTAATTGGACGCGTAATTTCCTTGAAAAATCTGTACTTTCATTCTGACCCCCTGAAAGCCTGTTCATATTTATCTAAGAAACAAACATCAATGAAACGTTTCACAATATTTCTTTTTACGAACGCTCTCCTTGTGCTGATCACTTATTTTCTTTTGTTTATCAAACGTGTGATAAAGTTTGGATTTTCCTAGATTTTTTTTTCATAATTACTGCTTGCAGATGATATTGAGAAAGATAGTGCATTTTTAAAATATTTTTGTATTATGAATGTCGTTATATCCTCCATTGTTCTATATATTATTATTTCTCTTAAGAAAATAAAATAATGTAACTTGTTTGTAGAAGAACAATCATAACCATGAATTATTGCAATATTCAAATGTCCAATATATGTTTTCACTTTAGTGGCAATATTAATTTGGGAAGCTGGACGACCATTCTGCACAATCACCTTTTTATTTTTGCATACTCGAGAAGCAAAATTAGATCGCGGAAATTCAGAAATTATGCAGTCAAAATTACCTCCAGATCCTACACTACACAAAATTTAAGTATATCACTGCAATATTAAACAACTGAATATCGCAGTAAAACAGACACACCTCAATATTATAATTATATTGCGAGCGGTGATAATGATTAGAAATAATGTAAGTATAAGACTAATAGTCACCGCAAGAAACAAACCTTATCTCTAGGAAGTACTTCCGAAGAACATCGTCTTCATCGTCAGCCTAGGTACACTTCAAAAAGGATTTAAACCATAAATAGAATTTTAAAAATGTACGAAGTAAAAATCTTCTTGTCACTAATACCTCAATATTATTTATAAATGACTTTTTTCCTAGTTTTAGTACAGATTTTCTACAATGGTGGCAAGAGGATTTGATGCTTTTTCATAGTATTTCTGCTTTAACTTTCGACAGGGTAGGCAATACGAAGAATTGCTTCCAGATCCGCGACGCTAGAGGACATGCCTATGCTATTATGGTGCTCTCTAGTAAGAGTATGAGTAACTTGCAATAACTACTCAGTTCCAATGTCGAGGAAGTAAGTAAAAAAGCTATTTTGGAAATCGGTTAATCGGTTGAATGATAATAATAATAATAATAATAATAATAATAATAATAATAATAATAATAACGTTATGTGTGGGTCTTATCTTTGGCTATGCACTGCTTACTTTACATACATGAAGTAACCGCCACTGAAAAGTACGAAGTATCGAAGCTAAGACTTGAAGACAATTAATAAAAACTTTTTGGAGAACAGACAGTCCTTCAAAAAAAAGGAGAATCTTAAATAGTTAATTCGTATACAATTTCATATTTCTACTGCACACTGAGGCTAATCTACTTCAAGCAAATTACGGAGATAAAGAATTCCCGTTCCTTAAGTAAAATTTGCATGACTCATAATGTAAGCGGAAAGTAAATAAATTTATTTCTGCATACAATAAGATGTTTCATATAATATAACTTCAAACTTATGCAGTAAAACTTACCTTTTAAATCTTCCGGAGTAACCATAACAACGAACCTGACAGCTCTTTCATTCCTGAACATTTCATATGACCATCTTCGAATGGATCTCATACACTTAACAGCTGCAATTCCATTGTTCGCTATCAAAACCTGAAAATTGTGTTTTTTTTAAAAAAGTATTTTTGTTCGAAACAAGTATTTATAATGATAAATCACTCTACGTTATTGTTCTAAATCAGTGCCGTAACAATGGGTGGTGCAACGCACCGGGGCCCCCAAGCCTAGGGGTCCCCGTCGAACTCGTTAATTATTCAGTAGGATACTGAATACTTATATTTTATTATTCATTTTTTATGTGCACTTTTTATGTGCACGAGAAAATCACTGGCAATTTTAAAATCGCCATCAATTTTAGTAACTTTTTTTGTTGTTGTTTCTGTTTTGGGGCCCCCAAGCCTACAGGGTCATTCCTTATGTGTGAGAAATAATCATTATAGTGAAATTCTAGGTTACTAGTAACTTTCGTAACATGTTTTTCGTTTTTGGGGTCTCCAATCCCAGGGGGTCCTGCCAAACCAGTTTATTACTCGGTACTGAATACTTATATTCTGTTATTTATTTCTTATGTGGAAGAAGTAATCATTGTGAAATTTCAGATTATAACTAATGTTGGTAACATTTTTTCTGTTTTGGGGCCCCCCAAGTCTAAGGACCCACTGAATCCGTTTATTACAGTAATGAATATTCTGTTATTCATTTCTTACGTGTGAGAAATAATCATTGTGAAATTCTGAACTACTACTAATTTTGGTCACATTATTTTCTATTTTTGGGGCTCACAAGCGCAGTGGCCCCTGCTAACCCGTTTATTACTGAATACTTACAGGGAAAACTATACAGTCGTGGACACCTTAAAGTATTTTATTTAATAACTAAATATAACTTCTGTGCATTTGACCATATGTACCTAATATTTTGTAAATAATATTGTTAAAGTATAGGTGTTGAAATAAACATGATATTGGACCGAAATATAACATTAGGTACATGTAATATTTTTTTAAAGAAAGTGCTATGACCTTTTTAGTGATGGACCCCACAGAGACTAAGTTAGGCATTTTTTATTACAGTTGTGGGCACCTGTGCATAACTTTCTAATTTATTTACTAATGTCAAGATACATTGCTTTGTTACATAAATGCATAATACAGCATCCCGTTTTGATGTTTTGAAGTTTTATAGAAACAATTTTAATACATAAATGAAGAACGTGTATGAAATAAGATAATCTGTTTCGTTAATTACTTTCACTTACAGTTTTCTCTAAGACCTGCAAACACTAGATATCATAAAATATAAAGGTAAACAAGAAAGTTCTGTCGCTTTTTGTGGAGGTCTGTGTTCCATTGGTCCTCACGCCGTGAGTTGAATGCGAAAGGAGATAAGGCGAAGGTCAGTTGTTGGTGTGGGTATATCCAACATACTACTTGGTTATGGCAGTTCACTTACACCATGAACTTGCGTAAGGAAAGAGTAAACACTGGACCTCCACAGATCGTCATAAGAGCGTGTACGAGTTCAAACTGGGGTCAATCGCCGGTGCAGTGGGGCGGAAGATATGCCAGGCCTTTGGTGAGGGCGATGTGACTACGCGGGCAGTGCAATAGTGGTTTGAGAAGTTTATAAAGACGGTGACGAAACACTCGAAGACGCACCACGTGCTGGAAGACCAACACATGTACACAATAAAGATCTTGAGGCAACAATTGAGGAGAACAGGACCAGACATGTGAGGAACTGGGATTACAATTCGGTGTGAATGGAGAAACCATTCGGCAGCACCTCCATCAACATGGAAAGCTACAAATTGGGTCGATAGGCATCACATGATTTCACTCCGGGCTAGAAGGCAACACGAGCAGGTCCCTGTGTTTCTTTGCTGTCTCATCTGAGGAAGGAGCTATTTCTAAACAAGGCGTTGACATGTGATGATAAGTGAGTCTGGGTCCTCTATGAAGCTCCACGGCGCCGTCATCATTCGTTAGCATCCCATGAACCGGTTCCAAAACAGCCGACACGAGCACTGCACCAGAAGGTCCTGCGTTTGGTGGACTGGTTGTGGTATCGCCCATTGAGAACTGCTACTAGCTGGTCGCAGCACCAATGCAACTGTGTCCTGTCAGCAGTTGAGCCATGTTCAAGAAAAACTCAAAACTCTGGAGTCATCACTTCTGAATCGCAAAGGGGTTTTCCTGTTACAGGACAACGCTAAGCCCCACATGGCTAGGGTGACACGGGACTATTCTACGCCTTGGGTGGGAAACATTATTGCATCCGCCATACTCCTTGGACATTGTCTGTTCCATTCCCTGGACAATCACCTTAGAGAACGCCAGTTCAAATCCCTAGTAGAGGTGAAAATGCACTTGATACTTTCTTCGCTTCACGGTCCACCAAGTTCTACCGCGATGGAAACCATGGTCTTCAAAACGTTGGCAGAAGCTCATCGATGCTGATGGGGACTATTTTTGATCATTCAGGGAGACGTATCTTAAATGATGTTCAAAAGTTGGTGCGTGAAAAAGCGACAGAACTTTCTTGGTTACCTTTATAAATATAGCCTTTCTATCACATATTATTCCATTATTTAAGATTACTTTGGAGGAAAGTATTTCTGTGTAAGTATGTGTGAATATAGTATATATATCTATCTATCTATATCTATCTATCTATCTATCTATCTATCTATCTATCTATCTATCTATCTATCTATCTATATATATATATATATATATATATATATATATATATATATATATATATATATATATATATATATATATATATTGTGTGTGTGTGTGTGAGAGAGATACTGCGTTTGCTACTTTTACTATTATATTGAAAAATACTTTCGCTTCTCGGGGGGGCCTCCAAATATCCTCTTGCACCGGGGCTCGAAGAGTTTTGTTATGGCACTGCTCTAAATATAACGTTTCTTTCTTTCTTTGTTGAAGTTCAGTGTTCCTTTTCAGTTCTGAAGCTATACTAGACGTAGACCTATAGTTTAAGATGGAATTCGAATCACTGTAATGCGTTAAAATATCAATGTTCATCTACCAGGCATCTAATTCAGGACCCCGTCCACCAAAGGTTCGCGCAGAACGCTAGTCCAGCGGGGAGATTGTTCACCATAGTGTTGTAAAAAAAACGTTTTTTTTTCTGTGAACTTTTTTTTCAATAAAAAACCGTTCTTTTTCATGTTTTTTTTTCAAATGTCTGTTTTTTTTCTGGCAACTATTATTTATTGATTTATGTTGCAGATTATTGAAATAATCAACAGAACTTGAGTCGAAGCCCTCGTAACTTACAAATCGTTTGTTTCTTTGTACCTACACGAGCAAAATTGTGTGATTATTCCATTCGGACCCAGGTCATTTTTGGCGTTTTCCTACATTCTCAGTTAGCGACTTATTGCTCAAAAATCATTCATTCGATTGATATGGCTAAGGCATTGCTTTTTAGAAAATGGATGTGGCTATTTTTTGGTGGAAGTTGCATTGCAGTGTTGTGAATGGGTGGGAAATTATTGAGGGAAATGTAGGGGTGAAAATTTACAAAAAGATCCCTAACTGAATTTCATTTTTTTTTTTTATCTAGCACCACTGCTGCTATATGGGTTCAAGTCACCTAAAAAAATTCTTTGGTGTCTTGACAAGATACAGTAAAATCCTGAAGTCGCTGGCTTCCATTCAAAGAGAGAAAGAAAAATTCTCTGTCGTCATACACAAGAAATTTTCACACTTTTTATGCCTTAGAAGCAAAATCAACTACGCCTTCTCTAATTATCCTATTGAAACTCTTTATGGTGCGTTCTGTAGGGCAAAGAGGAAGCTTTCAGGTAGTGGTACGTTTGTTGCAATGTAGCCAACAAGAGGAAAATAATAGAGGGGAAAAGGGAAATTTTCCGAATTTTTAACCTAAAATCAGAAATTAATTGTTTTGGCTGGAAAAACTGCCATCAGAGAGACAAAAACTATCTGAAAATAAACCTATAAACCTTAGTACTCCAAAAATATATCCTACAAGTATCATGTCGATATCTAACAAAGTAAGCATGAAATTAAAAAAAAAAAAATATCTCATTCTACCTCAGAAATTCACCATTTCCAGAACAGGGCTTATTATAAACCTCAACTGTACTTCCCCTCATTATTCTAGTTAAACTTTTTGTGGTGTGCTGTGTAGGCTAAGGATGAGGCTTTCTGACACTGGTACGTTTGTTTGAGTGTAGCCAACAAGAGGGAAATAATAGAAACTAAAAAGGGATTTTTTTTCAAAATTCGCCTCTAAAATCTGGAATTAAAATTTTCTGTAGCTGGCAACACTGCTATCAAACACACACACACACACAAACTATCTTAAAATAAGCTTGTGTATCCCTCTAATATATCCTACAAGTATTGTGACGATATCTAATAAAGTAAACATGTCAATAAAAATATCTCATTTTACCTTTAAAAAATCCCAGTTATGTTTCCTATTAGAGAACAAGGTCTACTGTAAACCTCAACTGTACTTCTCCTATTTATCCTATTGAAGCATTCTATAGTGCGTTGTGTAGAGCAAAGACGAGACTTCCAGATACTGATACATTTGTTCCAATGTAGCCAACAAAGAGGGAAATAATAGAGACAAAACAGATAATATTCCCAAAATTTCCCCCTAAAATATGGAATGAAAATTTTCTATAGCTGGTACCACTGCTACCAGATAGGCGGAAACTATCTTAAATTAAACATTAGTACACCACTAATATATCCTACAAGTATTATGGTATTATGGCGATATTTAAGGAACGAAGCTTCTAATTACCGAAAATATATTACGGTAAACAGAAAAGTAGGGAAAAGCTACAAAAATCAAGGGTTAGAACCTAAATACGAGTTTTTCGTGCGTCCCCTAATTACTCCATTGTAACGATCTGTACCTGTGTTTGTTAAGTAGGGACAAATGTTCGATTGGCGTCAGTTGACTTGCACTCGGACTTATAGGTACGGATTTATAAACAAAACTTTCGTATTTTTTGCAGAAATTTAGGGAAATTTAAATTTCTCTAATTGGCAACACTGCGCGCAGGCCCGTCCAATTGATGTCAACAGTTAGGTATCCATCCGAGGTATCTAACTGGCAAGTCTTAATTAGGTCTTTCTACAACGAAGGAAGCTACCGGGAAAAAAGAAGTAAAAGAAATTCGAAATTAGAAAATTTTCGAATTTTTGACTAGGGTGAAATTTGAGATGGAAATTCGACACGAGAAGAAAAAGAAATTAATACGATAAACTATGGTCCAACCATATTCGGCAAGAATAATATCCCGATATCTTAATTAGTGTCCACACAGGAGCAGATTAAAAAAGTGACACACCTGTGTGTGCCACTTTGGCCACCTGGGCCACCGAGTGTACATTTGATTACTTTTTTTTGACTATTAACCCGTGTTGTTGTTGTAGTTATAGTCTCGACTAATAATAATATCGTTGTTGTAAACAAACTTCATTAGGAAAATTTTCTCTCCTTTTTACATGTTAGTTCCAACACTGTTGGTGAGAAATGCAGGGTATTTCAAAATGAATATCGGGGTTTTAAGCCTTCGTAGTACTTATTTCATTTTACTTACAATTATAAGTAATGCATGAAGTAAAAGAGTACCTCAAACAGTCTATGCTACAAGTGTTCGATGTGAGATTCATTCGTCACACGGTACACATCTAGTCGATAGGGAGAAAGGCCCATAAACTTTCCACCATATGGCATAAAACACGTTCAATTTAGGGGAGTCTCGTTTCAACTTTACCATCTCCTGAGAATTTGCAGACGGCCAGATGCAAACATTATGAGTGCTCACATTAGCTCTTAGGTGAAATGTCGATTTATCACTGAAGACGACACGATCCAGGAAATCTTCATTGTTATGCACCAATATTTCACTTTCGAAATTGGCACGTAAACCGTAGCCTGTAGGCTTTAAACCTATAGCAACTACAAACGATAAGGACGTAGTTGCAAGCGTCTCCATTATATTCTTCACACAGACGGTTGCACTGTACAGATTCAGTCTTAATTAAAACACAAAAAGCTTTCTGCTCTCTAGTCTCCATCTTTGCTACTTGCTCTTTCAAACGGCAGACAGAAGAAACAATGCATGTACATGCGTGACTACAAAACTGTTTGAGTTGCTCTTTCATTTTATATAATATTTATAATTGTAAGTTAATTGTAATAGATACTACAAAGTTTCAAAACCCTAATGTTAATTTTGAAACAGCCTGCATTGCTTAAAATTGTGTCATCCTATATTTATGTCTTGTATATACATATCATCAACGAAGGGGAGGGTAAGTGCAGTCGCACTCAGAAAGGCTTAAATACTTACTAAAAATGCAATCCCGTTGTGTCTGTTTTTTTTTCTTTAATCTATTATGTTAGTGAAAGATAAAGCAAACACACCTGCAGAGGAAAGATGGTCATCCTTTTTATAGAATTCAATATCGAGCTTCAATATCAATGTATCAGTTTGCAATTCCAGTGCAACTAGCTCTTTTATATTTATTTTTTTATTTTTCTTCTACATCTGTTAATTCTTTTTAAAAAATCTTGTTTCTATCTTCAATGATAAGGAACTTGTTTCTGACAAAATCAAGACTAGTTGTCATATCAAAACTGTGATAACTTACTAAAGGGAACAGATATTCGCTACTATTCCAGAATTGAATTCTTGCGTTTGACAACAATCAAGCAATTTGTGCTCGGATTTATTCGACCATTTGCTTTAGCATTGTCAATGTGGCCTTAAACTAATGCGACCTAAACATAATTTATGAAGGTAGTATTCAAATAGGTCAGCTTAGTAAGTGTAACTACCATCATCATGAAGTCTGTTTCCAACAAGAAATATCTAATTTAATTAATATACTTATGACAGATTTTGCCGTAACCTCCAAACTTGCCGCTCCATGCAAATGCACGTGTTGCATATGTGGTAGAGCCGGTTCTGCATATCATATATATCTAGTCGACAAATTATTTATATATGATATTTAGAAAAATACTATTAGGCAAATTAGTATTAGTTTTTACCTTTAGACAAGTTATTTGACTTTTATACTGTTCGTGACATTATTTTCATACTTATTAAAGGCCTGTTTTCACGAAAAAACAAAATTTCATTTCTACTTTTATTCTTAGTTAATGTTGATGAAAACTGTTGAAACCCGAATTGTTACTAGGTATGGTATTCATGTAAATTGTAAAATATTTGTAGCGTATCAGTATCTAGCGTTTAATTTATGTTGCATTTTACGGTGATTACACCTACATAAAAATATTTCATACTTAAATAGACGTAAGATGCATTACAAATGACTATTTAAAAAAACGAAATTTAGAAGAAAAAAACGAGAGGCAATGTTTTTTTTAAAAAAACGTACATTTCTGAAAAAATACGAACCTTTTTTTTTATTTACAACACTAGTTCACCATATACTGTACTTGACGGATTCTAATATGCTTGAGTATATACTGCTAGTTTATTGAGTAATTACTAGCTTCATAATTAATCCTTAAAAAAACAATTAAGAGGCCTCATGGCGGCGAAATTAAAACACCGCTAATTTTACAGTAATTATGTGATATCTTCAAATATATAAAAACATTATTGAAATATGGAACAAGAGCGCCCTAGACAATACTATTGTGCAGGAGATACAGTTATCACGACTCACTTATCTGATTTTGATTTCCAGCCATTTAGAAAATCAGTATTTATTCTTTTTATCAGCGTTTCTAAATGGCTGCAAACGGAAAGCTACTAGGTGACTCGTGGTAACGATACCTCATGTAAAATAATATTGTCTAGGGCGCTCTTGTTCCACATTTCAATTATTTTTTATCTATTTGAAGATATCACAGAATTACAGTAAAATTAGCGGTATTTTAATTTCGCAGTGATGAGGCCTCTTAATCAACAGAATTATAGTTAATTTTACAATTCCAATTTATGCTATGCATAAGTAACGAAAGTCTTAAGAACGACTATGTCCGTCCGTCCGCCTGTCTGTCCGTCTGTTGACAGGTATTAGAGCAGCAACGGAAAGAGATATCTCGAACACGTTGTTTTGCAATCGATTCAATGTTCCAAGAATAGATTCCACATTATCTGATAATCCTCTATTCAAGCAAGACATTGTAGAAATTAACCATTCCAGTTTCAACATTGATCGCCATAGCATAAAAACGGTAATAGACAGCGCCAAATACCATAATATACCATATCTACCTACATTTCTCTACTAAAACCGAAAGTGATATAAATTAACTGCTACTTTCGGTTTCAACATTGATTTTATAAAGCAAAAACGGTACGAAATAAGATAAGTATTTTTCCCCATCGATTTAGCGTCCCAACAGAAGGTACAACCTAGTTTATTAACTCTGTTCAAGCTAGAAGCAACAAAAATGAAGGATTTCCAGTTTCAACGCTGATCACCATAGAAAGAAAGAGATAGCAAGAAGCAGTATTTTGGATTTTTTCAGCGTTCTAAGAATACAAGAATTGTAGATTCCATTTCCTCCGATAACCTTCTATTCAAATTGGAATTGGAACTTCCGATTTCAACGATGATCGCCATAGAGCAAAAGCGGCAAGAGATAACGAGAGAGGTCTTCTGGAATCAATCCTGCATCTCGAGAATAAGTTCTATATTTTCTCTATATTTTGTTATCCCTTTATTCAAACCGGAACTTATAGAAAATAAAGATTTCTAATCTTAACGGTTCCAAAATTGATTATAAAAACATATATGGTAATAATAGCAAAAAGAAGTTTTTGGAATCGATTTAGCGTCTGAGAAAAATATCTTCTCTCGCATATCTAACCAGAAGTGGTAGAATGTATTATTTATTTATTTATTGTCAACACAACAGGCTATAGCCCAATTACAGTATTGTAAATTACGCAATTACATGTTCATAACTCTTGATAACATAACATGAGTTTACAACTCTTGATAACTCATGGTAATGGCATTTCTAAATGTCTTACTATTTTAGCTTTCAATATTACCATTTCAGTCTCTCTACTAAAGCCGGAAGTAGTTAAAAAAAACTATTACTACTTAGGGTTTAAATATTGAGAAAATATCACGCCAGAAAAAAGGAAAGTCCTTCACATGGTATACACGTGACTGCTACTTGTTTTTACGCACATTATATTACGCTATTTTACAGCTTGTCTTAGATAAGCATAATTCTGGCTTCGTTTCTCAATGTGAAGTACAAATATTTCGGCGTTAACCGCGAAATAATTGGATATTTACTACAATTAGACGTAAAACTTAGTGAACAGCAGTCTAGAAATTTAGAAATAACAGTAACGAGAATTCCATGCTGACTATATACTATCTAACTGAAGGCTGTCGAGCACGATTTCTCATATGAAAACAAGCAAAAAGTTTATTTACAAGTTTCATAACTGAGGCTTCGTTTCCGAGATAGGAGCCGCTCAAAGGCTGGCAAAATGAGCATCACACCTCACTGGGACGAATATTATCACAGATAGAGAAGTGGTTCCAAGGGAACATAAAGGAGTCTTATGTGCTCCGTCCAGAAATTACTATAAAAAGTTCATTGCATGCATGCGCAATGGAATAATCAAAAGAAATGGGGATTTCCAGCAAGAACAAAGTATGGAAAGGATATCGAACGCAGCATTAAGGACCGTGACAAGCAAAAATGCGTGAAATACAACATATCGTGAGAGCATATATGAAAACATGATCACGGAACACAAAATCCGAAACCTTGAGTACGGCAGCATACTTGAGGAATAAACGAAGCATGTGATGTGACATACGAGAGACAATTTACGTTATGTACATGAGTCTACTAGTAGGAGGGAAAGACAATCACAAAAAGAGACGATCTGCGACAACGTGTACTTACACTCGACATCGAACATCACCCTACAAGAAATAACAAAAATGTTACAATGTCTTACGCACAGATAGTGCGTATCACGTGACATCATGATGTCCCTTTCACAAAACAAAAGAGGGTGGGGAGCAATACGAAGAGTGTTCGCACACGATCACTGTGACGTAAAAGATACTAGTTTTGTAAGTGCTACACAGGCAAGGCTGGCTCTCGTAGTCGATGTTTACCCTTCATTACAGCTGTATCCGCGAAAGGAGCTAGAAGGCTTGGTTCCCTCCGGCAATCGTCCCAGTAATGTTTCAGCTGTTGTGATAAGATCAGCACTTCGCTGCAGGCTGTCATACGCATTGAAGAATACTAGTATGTTGTATTGAAAGCAGTGGACGTGGTGTATTGGGCAAGTCAAGTATCGCATCAATCGAATTGAGGTGTTCTTAGGGTGATACGGCCATTTTGTCTAGTGTGCGGGTGAGAAAGAATATAATTTGCAGTTCCAGCTCTCTGTTACACAGATGGCTGCATATACGACCTATCAGCTAGCAGACATGCATCTATTTATGGGGACGCACGTTGCAATTGCCGTGAAGCAAGGCGTCCGTATCGAGAACGCTTTCCAAATAGACGGTTATTGTCCCACGCCTTCTTGCAGGTAGTGGACAGTCGACTTCGTGAAACAGGGTCAGTGTTACCACCCCGGCAAGAAATTGGAAGACTTTGAAGTGTACGCACACATTAGTTTGTAGAAAATATGTTAACAGCGGTCGCAGAAAATTCTGGCACCAGTACGTGCGTGCTCTCTCAGGCACGAAACACGTCTCATGTGAATGTGTGGCGAGTGTTGGCAGAAGAAGGAATACACTCTTTTAAATTACAGAGTGTACAAGAACTCTTACCTCGTGACTTTGGCTCCTGTGTGGTGTTTTGCCAATGCTTATTGCATCAGATGGACACAAGCCATTTTCACCAGGATGGATGCCTTCTATAGTAGAAACAGTCATGTCTAAGACTGACAACCCACATACACTTTCTGCAGTGGTGAAGCATACTATGAGGCTCTCAGGCTGGGCCTACCCTGTTTCTACCGTATATTTCCTTTATCTTTGTTTTTTTTTTTTATCGACATTTCGTTTTTTTTCGGTAACAAACTGTAGTAGGTTGGAAACACTTGCAGACTCTTCCATTTGAGCCTCGGCAGCTCGCTAGAGAGGCTTACGGGCTATGCTGCTCAGGAAGCGAAGCTATTATTGCTGGGAATGCACGCATTGTTTGGAAGGTGCGAAGGCTCGCCTCTGGGAATTAGGTTATAGCGTTGAAGGCATATTTCAATGCTAATAGGTTATAAAATAATTTCCTTAACATATAGTAAGAAGTTTCTGTGTACAATTATGTTTCTATTAGTAATTTTTCCTACATGGGGCCTGGACCATAATAGTTTATAGAATATAAGTGTGATACCAGGTTGGCAAAAAACAGAGTATTTATTGAAAAAAAAACAACAACAAAAAACGTTTTTTTTTTGGTTTAAGCCTGTTTTGTTTGTTTGTTTAAACCAGGTCTTCTTCGTTTAAATAATTTGCTCTATGTATTTATATCACATATGGACAGAAATAAGTTTGTTTCGCCTTGGTGTTACTATGCAACAACTGGGTTATGCTGGAAGGAGCCACATAAGCCTAAAGCGAAATTCAAACCGCTTCACGGGTTACATCTGAGAGAAATTGTCCTTTATTTGAACTCGAGACGGGACTAATTGGCCACAAATGCGAACGTCTGCCGACTCACTCACGAAAGACTCCTGATAAAAATACGTTGTACTGATCCTTACATACTTGTTAATATAATTGTCTAATTGTCAAGAATCATTTCAGAAGGACAAAAAGATAAACAATTGCAGAAGTGAAACCATTATACAGAATTATATATGGACAATTTCAAAGTACTGCAGGGTACAGAACTAATTTAGTTTTAAGTTGATTCACTACGACTTTTATTAGTCCAAGTTAAAAAAAAAAATATAACGACTTACTTTGCATAACTCTGACACATTCATACATAAGTAGATACCGAAGATCATCTGATTTCAATAAATTCACTCTCGTGGGGTTTGTGTGACCCCCTCCAAAAAAGTACGATGAAACGAAGCAATTTTTAGAATTTTCCTTTGATTGCAATTGCATAACAATAATAACAAAATATAAAAAAATCACAAAAAAAAAAACATTCAAACTTATTTTTTTTAAAAATGCTTTTGTAGTATAATTTCTTTGAGTAATGAACAGGTAATTTCGGTACTGGCCTCTCTGGCATGTAAAATTGGGGGGGGGGGGCATCAAAGAAAGTTAATTAAATGGTAGTACCTAGCCCAACCTGCTTATTATCTTTGATTCCATTTGTTACCTTGTTGCTTACCTTCACGGTATCCCCGAGACACATCAAGAACTCTATTAAAATCGTTTCACAACCTGAATATTCTATTCCAAATGAATATTATTATTATTATTTATATATTATTCTGTCGTCAGCAAAAAAATTAAATTAAAATAGAATACTGAATATTTTGTACTTCAAAATATTGGGGGACGTGTCCCCGTCGTCCCCCCACCAGACACGCACGTAGGTCTGGATATAATACGAATAATATACGGGAGTGAAAGTTGAATAATATACGGCAGTGACCCACAAATGTGTGTTCATCAAAATTTTACGAATAGTTACACTTTTACGAACATTTTTCGTTTTTTTTTTTTTTTTTGGTTTAAACCAGTTTTTTTTTTAAACAGATGGTTTAAACCATGGTTTGAACCAGTAATTAATCTACACCCCCAGCACCCCCTAAAATTTTCGGACACCCCGGAAATAAATTCCTTACACCCTCCCAACTAAAGGGGTTGCAATATTGAAAAGATCCATTCTCGTTCTGCCTAAAGGCCCTCCAGGACTTTGTAGAAAATGTTTTAAATGATCTTAGTAGTAGTAGCATGGCCTGATCGCCTTTTTGATTATCCTCAATGAGGGGCCCCAAAGTCCGGGGTCAATGACCCTGGGGTACTTAGGACCACCCCTCTAGATTTTGGCAGAGGAACTTTGCCCCACCCCCTAAATTTTGGCAGGGGTACATAGGACCACGCCCCCCTAAATTTTGGAAATTGGGTACGGTAGCATAGGACCATAGTATGTACCTCTATCAGTATTGAAGGTCTATCTCGTTCCCTTTCATGGGTAAAAAATTGCCAAAAAGTCAAATATCGGATGGTTTTGACCTAATTTATCCCCCTTGATGAGGTCTTATTACCCTATATGGTTATATGAGAATGTACAGGGGTCCATTCCCTTTCATAAGACATGGGTATTTTGATGCACCCCTTTAAATTTTGGGAGGGGTATCTTGGTCCACCCCTTAAATTTTGGAAACTGCCCAATTTAAACATTTGGTATAATACTTGTAGTATAGGAACCTAGTATGTATTACTATAAATTTGGGTGGTCCACCTCGTTCCCTTTTAGGGGTGCAAAATTTCCAAAATATAAACGTAAGCAATACGTTGTACCACATGTTTTGTTTTTGGCTCGATTTATTCCCTTTGATGAGGTCCTATTACCTTATATGATTATATGGACATGTATAGGGACCCATTTCTTATCATAAGACATGGGTACATTTGTGCACCCCTTTAAAATTTTTGGGAGGGGTACATTGACCAACCCCTTCAATTTTGGAAATTTACCAATTTAAACATTCGGTATTATAGCACAGGACCTTAATATGTATCATGTAGGGACCCATGCCCCATAGCGTTATTGCGAATGAGTCAGAGGTAGTTTGATCCGCTTTCTAAAGCGTATCCTATTGAAATTTTGCTTATGCTTACTCAGGGGCCAAAGAAATGCATACAATCATTCAGGACATATAAGATCACCTTGATCCACATGAGGAAGGGGGGGAGGAACCTCGTTCCCTCTGATGAGTATAAAAATATCAATTTCGGATTTTTTTTTGTTTAACTTATCCTATTATCTTTCACGAGACTTTTTCGTTATATAATTCAGAACAATGGTTCACTTCTTAAATTTGGGAGTCATCTTGTTCCCTTTGATGAGTATCAATGACTGATTTTGGGTCCTTATTACGTTATATGATTATTTGGAGGTGTACTTAAGATCATTCCGGTAAATTTGATAAGTGCTTCGTGATCCATTTTGTTCCGCCACAGGGGTGAACATGGATATCTTACATGTGTTGATTACTATGTTATAGACATTGCAATCGTCCGAGTTCGATCCTTAGTCCTAGTTACAGGAAATGCTGAGTTAAATGTCCCTCTCGAGGCTAAGCGAAACGATTATGAGAAATGGTGAAATGAGAAAACATCATAAACTTACTTGCTTGCGGATTGAAGCAGAGACCACACACATCAGAAATAAGCGCTGAGCCACCGTGACCATTCAGTGCTAGCAGTTCTACAATAAGTTTATGTTTCATATAGAAAGATAGAAGGTCTATGTTAACATCTTTTTTACTTTGTGTGTGACTTTGACCTCGAACGAAACCTTGCCGACTCAGTGCTAAGCATTGGCATTGAAACGTATAAACATAACCTTATTGTTTAGTTGGCTGTAGTTAGAGATGAATCAGACCTTTAGGATTGTTGGTTCGAGTCGAGTTGTGTTCTCTGTAACAACAAACCAATGGTCGCGCGATTTTTCAGTGTTGCCAACACTATCAGACTGAATCGATTCATTTAGTCGGAGCAGTTTCATGACGGAAACTGATTTTTGTTTCGTACACAAATTTTTCTGAAACAGAATTTTGTTTTGTACACAAACGTTTTTCTGAAACAGTTTTGTTTTGTACACAAAAAAATTTCCTGAATCAGTTTTGTTTCATACACAAAAAATTTTCTGAAGCAGAATTTTATTTTGTACACAAAACTTTTCTGAAAGAGAATTTTGTTTCGTGCACACTTTTTTTTTCTGAAAGAGAATTTTGTTTCGTACACGAAAAAAGTTCTGAAACAAAAATTAATTTGATTTTTTTCCTCGCAAAACACTGATTTCAGAAATTTTATTTTACCGGTAAACTGATTCAGAAAAGAAATTGAAATCGCGGTACAGAAAAATAATTTGATTTAGGATGTGAAATAAAATACAGAATTACTTTTTTTCTTCATGTTTCTGTACATTTATTTTTAAGATGTGAAATAAAACAGAATTTTTTTCTCTCCATGTTTGTGTGTATTTATTTTTCAAGGAAAGACGTGTCCGTGACGGGTACATATTCTGTAAAGAGAAAATAAAATATATGAATATACGAGGTTATATTTATTTTGTTTCCTGTAAAAGAAAACATTATTAACATCTAACAAGAACATAAACTAACTTATCAAGAGGGAGTGAGGTAAGAAAAATAAAAGCAAATGTGACGTACCTGAATTACTTTTTTCTCCACTGGTTTCTGCAAGGTGATGTCTTCTTCTGCAACTGAGTTTGTTTCCGCTGTAGCATCAGAAAAAACTCGTTCATCGTTGCAGCATGTCTCGTGTTGCGATTGACTCTTTGCCCGTCTTTGGGAGGTGATGTTGGTGGGATTAGCGAAAACATGGTTGTTATTCTGTTTTGGCTCTTTTATATCCATAGGACAATGTCTCGTATGTATCTGGTATTAATCGTCGTTTTTTATAGTTGAAACTGTACTTCTTTTCTTCAGGTTTTGTGAGATGATGATGATCGTGGGTTCTGTAAATTTTGTGTGGCGTGCTAATGGAGATTTTTTCACTGGATTGATTAACGATCATTTGCTCCAGACTATTGAAATTTAACTTTTGGCTTGCTGTATAATTGAGTGTGAATCCACGAATTTTGCATACATAACTGGTTGATTTCGTGTCGGGGGTCGTAGATTTCTAAAGCGTACCGTTTTGGGCCACCAGACACGAATTTTTTAATGTATGCTTTTGGTCCAATTGATTCCAGTTCATTTGACATTGAACCAAGAAATACTTCTGGTTCTATTGTGGGCTCTGATGGTCGCTGCGTGAATATCACGGAATCTGTATCGAAATATAGTACTCTTTCTTGCAGCAGTTCTAAATATTTGTAGAGTTCAAGACGAACTTGATAGGTTGTAAATGCTCCAAGGACAACATTAACATTGTGATTTTGTACTGGAACATCATTTTCATACTGCCAATAAAGGTATAAGAACGAATCATTGACAGGTAAAATTTGGTTGACTTGTGTATCTGGAGCAGTTAATTTCTGATACAGTTCTTTGGGGTCGTTAATGATGGTCGTTTGGCTGAAATTGTCTCTTATAGTGAGTCGTCCCCAGAAGGCATTCAAACAGAGTTTTGCAAGACTACGACGTGCTGAATTTGTCATTATATTTGCTGCATCTAAAGTTGTGCCTTCACGTTGCTGTACCACTTGAATGCACTGCTGCTTTTCTTCTTTGGTGACGCAATTGGCCGGCCATCCAGAAGCTTCCATCTTATATTTCAAAAATGTGTTAATGTATTCGCTGAATAATCCGCCCGTCTTGGTTTCTGAATCATATACGGTGATGTAGTAATCCCAAATTTCGTAAATTTCAATTACTTGATGCCCAAGTTCAATGGCTTTTTGAATTTCATAGGACACCCACGTTTTTGTTAGACTTCGTTCACTGTCGGAATGTGTACATTTAGAATCTTGATTTAATGCTGTGGCATAGGCAGCATAAAGTGGAAACAACAACTTCTTATTTGAGTGAAATTGCAGTACTGGATGAAAGACATTTCTGCTAGGCAAAATCTTTAACTTGACTAAACCGTTGACATCTTGAATGACAGGCATTTCTGGATCTCTCTGTAGATATATTCGTGGGTGTCCTATTGGATACCGTCCACATTTATTGACATATTGATACAGTGAAACAATATCCAAAAATTGAATTTCTTCGCCTTCATTTTCATTTGCGACGTGATACAATTTAATGGCATTAACACGGCCACCATAGAAGCTGTCTCTTGGATTTAATGATGTCTTATTAGTATAAGGATGTGTGCTTAAAGAAGAGGCCAATGCTGGATTGGATATTAACACTTGACGAAATTTACATTCCCACATTTCATGTACTTTATATCCCATGGATCGTAATTTCATTTTGCGCTGTGTTCTCTCGTAGCGATAGTTCATAGTTTCTTCGGAGTTCTCATAAATGGGCTGATCACGGCATGTAGGGACACAGAGAGGGGGGGGGGGCGTGAAACCTACAACCTTGAAATTCATACATGTGTTCCACTGCAGTGTCGGGATATTTATAGTAACCGTCCAGATGAAAACCAGCAACAAAAACTTTTCCTCTTGCTGCATGTGGAATTGGATGTAACTCTTTTTCTTCCATGCAGGCAAGCCACTGCAAAACAATCAGTGACTGATTATTCCTGTGACGGTATCCTCGTGCAGGAAGTATGCTAATAGTGTTGGGTTTTAAGAAATTCCGTCGAAATACTAAATTGCACGCACTCGCCAAAGTGATAGCCTCCAGGAAAGGACTGACGTGAGTTTCTCGTTCAAAAGTGGTCATGAAAGATATACAAGCCATTCGAAGTACGTTGACGTCCTGGACACACTATTTCACCAATTCTTCTTGGAAAATAAACGTATCGTTTTGGTGTTCGTTGTACCATGCCATGAATTTCTCTCGTTCATTAACTTTAATTTTATCTGCACCATAATAACGAATATCCGGTAATTTTCCCACATACGCTTGATTTGCAGCAGTATTAAAAAAGTGTGGAAAATATCCTTTGGTCGTCAGTAAATGAAATGCCTTGTATAATTTGCTTAAAGCCATTGGCATGAAATTAAAGGAGTCAATAAACGATAAGTGATTCACTTTCATGCTTAAAATATTTGCTCCGTTCAAGATCAAAGTAGGTTTCAATTCATGTTCTTCCACTAAGGATTTAAGAATAAAATGGCCATCACACTCCTTAGAGTTATGTGCCAAAGATACAATAAGCTTGATGTTGGGTCTTGGTTGACGTAAATACGCAAGAAAGGCATTGATCGGATCATTTTGAAAAATATGTTCCCGCTGTCCACAAACTTCACACGGATGATGTATATCTTCATCTTGAACACAGTTGTAACATACTTGTTGGGCTACCAGTAAATTGGGCTTATGAATGAACGTGTCTTCATCAAAGACAGTATCCTGTGTGGCTTCGATATCTTAAACAATCATGGCCTTCTTGGCATGTAACACTGATGGAACTCCAGGTTTCAATTGAGTCGTATCAGGCTTCATGTAACATTGGTGGGTAGACATAACGTATTTACGACACACATTACAAAAATTATCTGTACAATCATGTTCTCTTTCACCTGTATGGACAAACGAATAAATGCGTAGACATTTGGCACACTGTTTTACCACCTTGCATATTGGTTGGCCTTTATGATATGGTACAGTCAAATGATTTGTATAGCATGTTTCACCACAAAATTCACGATTGCATTCTGAACACTGCTTCTCCATATTGGTCTTACTGCATGGCGGTTTCTGCAAACATTTCTCACACATGGCCGAACAGTTCTTGACGTGTGCAGTACGATGATCATATTTTTTGTGAAATCAACACAATAGTAGTTGGTAGAAAAAACAGACGTTAATGATGTGATGATGTCATAATGAGAATTGATGCACATTAAATTGATTGGAATTTTGTCTTCGCCACCAGGCCCTTCATACAGGATATTCTCTCCGGAAAAGCTGGTGTATACGGTAAGTTTATAATCGGTCAAGTAGCGTTGCAATTGTCGCAATTCTTCCACGGATCCCCCATGATCTAAATTCACTGAGGATCTGGACAAAAGTTCATGTACGTCAGGGAGAACAACACACTTTCTTTGGTCCTGATATTGTCTGTACAGTTTCTCGTTCGTATCCTTATATTTCTTTAGGCCAATAGCAATCACAATCGCATAAGCCAAACATTTCTTGTCGGTGTTTTTTACACGTAAAATACCATTCTTGCGTTTTAGTAACTCCTCGTTTGATAAAAGACTTTGACGCACCAATCCAAATGCACGGGGCACATCCACATGATGAAAATGTACAATGAACGGTTCGTCCATGAGAAAACTATCGTTCCTTTGAAGGATGAGATCAAAGGAAGCTCATAAAGTTTCCAGTGTCAGATTACTTGCACGCCTAAAAGATAAATAAAACGGCTTGTTCTTTTCATCGTGAGATAAAATCGATAATCCAACCATCAATGATTCGTCGACATTTTCCAATAAGTAATCCAACATATGTTGAAAGGAGGTCTGAACCCACTCAACAATATCGGTGTCACTGGTCGGAGTATTTATTTGAATTTCAAGCATTCGTCCTTCGAGATTAAAACGCCGATAATGTCTATTAATTTCTCGCAAGACAGTAAACCCAGAAGTAGCCATATTCAAACAGGAAAAGGTAAGGTAAAACAAAAAGGAATAGGCAAAGAAAACAAATATCTAAAATGAAAAAAAACACGAATTAAAATTTAATTCCCAAATCAGAGATCACTAACACGTTTAACGGTATCAAAATGACTACACGATCAATCCTAAAAGAATTATCATAACTTAAATAGTTCTTCTGTTAAAAAATTTTATTGTCGTCATACTAGAAATCAAACCCAGGACCAACATCAACATGTAATTGACCTACGATAATGTAGTGATAAAAAAAAATGAATGAAATTGTTTTCTAACTGTACTGAGAAAATCATTGTAGTAAGCATTTTTCTCCTCACACTGAACTTTGAAACGTATGACGAACATGAAACCGAAACAAAATCTCATGCGTCTGCTTTTTCGAGCTAAGCTGTTAGACAAGGAAGACTTGGGTTCAATTCACGGCGAGAGATTAAATCCCACATTAAACTGTAGGTCCACGTCTCACTGTTAAACTTTTTCGGGGAACAAATTCGTGCGTAGTTTTTAAAAAACTAAAATTTTGTAATTTTAAAATTACGTTAATGGTAACTTTCAGAGACTGGGTTTCCTCATAGCATAGCGGTTCAACACCCAGTATGTGCTCAGATTCAACATTAAGCTGTATTCCTAGCCCCACTACTGAAGGGACGCTAAACCAAAATCAACAAACCATGTCACTTCTCGTACTTAGTTTTAGAGAACACGATACTTGTAATGTGTGAAACCCTACTTCGAGCCCCGGCCAAGTAAGCATCAGTTTATTCGGAGTACTCTCACTAATTCGTTCATGATTATTCATTTTTCCTCACAGCCTAATATTTCATGCTAAAAGTAAAAAGTGATAACAATATTATTTTCATGCGTAATACGGTTTAAAAGCATTCCATTGATACTGAGAATAAACGTGTCTAAGGATAGAATCTCAATAAACTTACCTCAAATCCAATAAACGGAGTAAAGTTACGCTGTCACTAGAGGTACACCTTTGTTCATTTACGATCTTCGTGGAAATAGAACTTGAAAATAAAATTTCGAATTTTATTTAGCTCAGAAACGTGTTCAACTATAAAGTGACGTCATCATTAACCAATCAGAAACGAGAAAATTCATAAATGACATCACGGAGAACCAATGAAAACACAGCTTTCGTGTATCATGAGCCGAAACAACATGTAACAATCGATCGTGACGTAATTAACGTTTTTCCTAACATCAATCGTTACGACCTCTAGTATCGCAATTCTGATCATGACATCATACCGTTGACAAAAAATACGCTTTCGTTAATTTATTACGACATTCAAATTAACACATCTAAAGAGTGATTCATTTTCCTTAAACTTGATTAAAAAATGTAACACTCATCGATATGTTACGAAACTGTTTTTGGCATAAATATAAAGGTAAGTTTAAAAGTACGTCAACTAAGAAAAAAATGCTGATGTAGTAAAAGCAGATTCTCCAGTTTCACAACAACAAACTCCTATGCGTAACAAGGAGCAGAAATGTGTAATATAACATAACCTGCTCATGTTGATTCATATGTAAATCTGCTCGAACCGAAACCTAAAACTTCTCAATAGAATACGGTGGCTCAGCGCTTATTTCTGATGTGTGAGGTCTCTGTTTCAATCCGCAAGTAAGTTTATGATGTTTTCTCATTTCACCATTTCTCATCATCGTTTCGCTTAGCCTCGAGGGGACGTTCAACTCAAAATTTCCTACCACTAGCACCAAGAATCGAACTCGGGACGATTGCAATCAACACATGTAAGGTATCTATGTTCACCCCTGAGGCGGAACGAAATGGATCACGAAGCACTTATCAAATTTACCGGAATGATCTTAAGTACACCTCCAAATAATCATATAACGGAACAAGGTCCCAAAATCAATCATTGATACTCATCAAAGGCAACAAGTTGACTCCCAAATTTAAAAAGTGAACCATTACTCAATTATATAACGAAAAAGTCTCGTGAAAGATAATAGGATAAGTTAAAAAAAACTTCCGAAATTGATATTTTATACTCATCAAAGGGAACGAGGTCCCATACGCCCCCCTTCCTCATGTGGATCAAGGTGATCTTATGTGTCCAGAGTGATTCTATGCATTCCCTGGCCCCTGAGTAAGCATAAGCAAAATTTCAATAGGTAATATAATCCCGGGTCAAACTACCTCTGACTCATTCGCAAACGCTTGGGGCATGGGTCCCTACATGATACATATGAAGGTCCTGTGCTATAATACCAAATGCTTAAATTAGTACATTTCCAAAATTGAAGGGGTGGGTCAATGTACTCCTCCCAAAAATTTTAAAGGGGTGCACAAATGTGCCCATGTCTTATGATAGGAAATGGGCCCCTATACACGACCATATAATCATATAAGGTAATAGGACCTCATCAAAGGGAATAAATCGGGCCACAAACAAAACATGTGGTACAACGTATTGCTTACGTTTATATTTTGGAAATTTTGCACCCCTAAAAGGGAACGAGGTGGACCACCCAAATTCATAGTGATACATACTAGGTTCCTATACTACAAGTATTATACCAAATGTTTAAATTGGGCAATTTCCAAAATTTAAGGGGTGGGCCAAGGTACCCCTCCCAAAATCTAAAGAGGTGCATCAAAATACCCATGTCTTATGAAAGGGAATGGACCCCTGTACATTCCCATATAACCGTATAGGGTAATAAGACCTCATCAAGGGAGATAAATTAGGTCAAAACCATCCGAAATTTGACTTTTTGGCAATTTTTTACCCATGAAAGGGAACGAGATGGACCCTCAATACTGACAGGGGTACATACTATGGTCCTAGGCTACTATACCCAATTTTTAGATTTGGCAATTTCCAAAATTTAAGGGGGGTGGTCCTATGTATCTCTGCCAAAATTTAGGGGGTGGGGCAAAGTACCTCTGCCAAAATCTAGAAGAGGTGGTCCTAAGTACCCCTAGGTTATTGACCCGGGAATCTGGGGCCCCTCATTGAGGATAATCAAAAAAGCTTAACTCCTAGCGTGTTTGTATGCAGATCGGAACTCATGTATAAAGTGGCTGTAGTAAGGAGGCCGAAAACTAAAACCAAGCGGTCAAAATGCAAGGAAAATTCTGACGAGGACAAAGTCCATGGAACAAAATCACAGGAGTATGTATTGGATGTACCAGTGCACACCTTCTATGACTATTTTTTCAACTGAAGTAACTTTTTCTTTCTTCTAAAATGCTGAAACCTGAATAAAACGTAAAAGTGTTATAATAAAAGGGCAGATTAGCTTAATTACTTTCACACACACCCATATGAAAAGTTCTGGGTATTCCTATTTATTATACCTTTAATACATTTGAAATACGTTTAGCATATTACAGTAAGACTATTCATTTTAATTACGAAAAGTAACTGTGATGCTATTTGATTTTTAAAAAGTCGTTCTTGTGTGGTAGCATATAGCAGTCTTTCATTTTCAGTAATGTATATTTATTTTAATTCTGAAATACTGATCAAGATTTTTTTTGTGTGTGCAAAGATCAAAATATAAAATATATACTTCTCCAACAGTCTTACGTCTTTTATTGCGTTTCCAGCACTTTAAATAATGTTATTTCCGTAAAGTAAAGAATTTCAGATAACATTTTAGATGCATAACAGGTGAAGAAAAGAAATATTTTATTAATCTGTGCCTATGATTCTGTCGCTTGAATTTAGCCCGTTTTGTCTTAATTTTCCTTGTGGTTTGTCTTCTTGAATTTTGTACTGCATTCGTAGTAATCTGTTTGGTAATTCTAACAGAGGCTGTAAGAAGAATAACTATTTCTTCAAGTTTCATCATAAATTTTAGATGTTATTCTTCTTGTTCTTCTTGCAAAAATAACGAGGATGCAGGTCTTTATCGGCAGTACGGGAAAATGGAAAATTGATTGACTCAGTTGCAAGAAAGACGTTTGACATTGTAACTGAAACGAACATAAAATTAACTTAATTTGGTATAATATCAAGATTTTATTAACTTTTTCAGTAGTTCATCTCTAACATGCTAAGAGTCGCAATACGCAAAAGGTGCCACAGTTCACATCCTCAAGACATGTTTTGCCCTATATAAAGTAAACAATGCAAGAGGATGCATAAGGCGACTTTTAACCCTTTTAGGATTTCCACTTTTTGAGGTAAATTTTAGACTCACTCAAACAGCTGCTGCTTCCTTACAATTTATCGTTGGATCATGGCTCATACCTTTTCTCTCTCTCTCTCTCTCTCTCTCTCTTTTTTTTTTTTTTTTTTCAGGACAGAGCATACTTTTCAACGGTACCTCTAGCTTGTCTGTATTATGCACCAGAATGGGAAAATCGGAAAAAACCGGGAGATTTTTCAAACTTTTTCGCCTCTCTGGCTCGGGCCTGGGTTCACGTAGGGATCTGCATTTTTTTAAAAAAAATACGTTGTTATGTACGTAAGACGTGTGCAAAATTTCAATCTTGTATCTTGAAAACTAAGGTCGGGAGAAACTTTTGAAAGTCTGAAGGTAATCAATTTTTCGTGTATATATATATATATACGAGAGTGGTTCAATAATTATTGGCCCTGACCTATAAGGAGTATTATTTTTCCAAAAAGTCTCCTCTCATAGTAATGCACTTCTTCCACCTATGCTCTAAAGCCACTATGCCAGTTTCAAAGAAAGTCTCTAGCTGAGCCGTGAGCCATTCCTCCACAGCTTCAATAACCGCTGCATTTGAGTGAAACTTCTTCCCCTAGAGGTGCTCCTTCAACTTTGGGAACAAATGAAAGTCACTAGGGCGAAGTCGGATGAGTAGGGAGGGTGTTAAACACATCAAAACCAGTAGCATGGATTGCGGCACCAGTAAGATGGTTTTTGGGGGTCGGAGCATTATCTTGGTGGAACAGCACAATTCGCTGCAACATTCCACGCCGTTTTTCCTTGATTGCTTTGCGTAACTTAGGGATTAGGGTTGCATAATAGACCCCTGTGATACTGTGTCCAACCCCCAGGTAGTCAATAAGGAGCACACTCTTCGCATCCCAAAAAATGTGGCCATAACCTTGCGTGCTGATGCTTGCACCTTGAACTTGCGTGGGAGAGGGGAACTGCTGTGCTGCCACTCCATGCTCTGTCGTTTGGACTCGGGATCATAGTGGTGGAGCCACGTCTCGTCCACTGTCACAAATCCATCACAAAACTGTTTCAGGTCTGCCCCCATAACCTCCAAACCAGCCCTTGAACATCGAACTCTGTCTTTCTGATTTCCACGAGATAACATTTTGGGTGCCCATCGCGCTGACATCTTTCTGAATCCCAAGTGTTCATGCACAATGCTTTCCACTGAGCTTACAGAGATGTGCATGATGTCTGCTAACTGTTGCACTGTAATTCGTCTGTCTGCTATAATCGTATCATGCACAGCATCAATGTTTTCTGGGGTGCATGCTGTTCTTGGAGGACCAGCACCAGGGGCCTGTTGACAGCTTTCCCTGCCACAACGGAAGTCGCGGCACCAGTTCTTTACCACCTGGTAGGATGGAGCCCCATCACCCAACACACTGATCATGTACTCATGAATCTCCTCTGGGCTTAACCCCTTTTTCTGGAGGTACTTGATGACAGCTCGTTGTCCGGTTTTCTCCATTTTTCAAGCTAAGTGCCACCTCTCATACCTGAAACGACAAAAAAAGAATATTAATATAGCAGCTATGATTCTGAAATTTAGCATAGAGGCATCTAAGACATTAGGCTACAATATCCCCTATCAGCCATTCCAGCTCAAGTATTTTAAATATTCCAGGGACAATAGTTATTGAACCTTCCTCGTATATATATATATATATATATATATATATATATAAACACTTCAAAAATGTACTGCGTCATTACTATTCGACCTAGAGTCATGGTTTAAACGCCATTTTCTTCAGTATAACAAGCTCTTTCCAACGATATCAGTCACATCTCCGCATCACACACCTGGACCGGATAATTCGGGGAAAACCCGGATTTTTTGGAAATCCCGCCAAAACACTTTGCCCCTCGGGCCTGGGCCTGGGTTCACGTAGGAATCTGATTTTTTTTTAATTGCTGTTATGTACATAATAAATGTGCAAAATTTCAATCTTGCATCTTGAAAACAAAGAGCAGAAAAGTTATTGAGTCTGAATTTAGGCCCTGCACACATATATACATATTATACAAATTTACTGCGTCATTACTATTTGGTCTAGAATCATGGTTCAAACGCCATTTTCTTCAGTATAACGAGCCCTTTCGAACGGTATCACTCAAATGTCCATATCATCCACTTGAATTGGAAAAATCGAAAAAAAAAAACAAGTTTCTTCCTGAAAAAATCACCCCCTCGGAACATTTTGCCCCTCCGTCCTGGCCCCGGTTTCACGTAGGAACCCCCCAAAATTTTAGAAATACCCACAGGTACACACAACCCGTATGCAAAGTTTCAATTTGATATCTTGAAATCGTGAATTTGAATAAGGCGTGAAAAATTGTTGAAATTTGCCTTAAGAAAAAACAAAAGTCACGCCCCTCTGCCCCCACTTGGTACCCCAAGTTGAACATCGGGTTCTAAAATGCATCTAGGGTGTATTTGGTCCATCCCTGACTGGATCAATAAAAATAACCCGGCTTAAATGTTTTTATAGAACCTGAATAAGCGGTCAAAAACGATACTACGCCATAGTATAAAAATATACCATAAATCCTAAAAGGGTTAAGCAAGAATGTTAGTGTCCTACTCCTTATTCTATATCACCTTATCAGCTGGTTTGTCTTATATACATAATTCTATACCATATGCAATAGTCTTTTCTATATACTTTTATTTTCACATTTATATTGTGAATGTAAATAGCAGCAATACAAAATTTCAATATTATAATACTTGTATGTTTTTCGTAGATAATTTCAATCAAATCAAAAGGTCAGATAATTGGGGATAAGGGCCGTCTTGCGCATCCTTTTGCAATTTTGTTTAATATATGACCAAACATGTCTTGAGGATGTGAACTGCGGCACCTTTTATGTACTGAGAGCAGTGCGGATTTAGCGGATAGGCCGGGTAGGCAGGACCTACCCAAAAATTTTGAAAAATATATAAACACTGAAAGATACAATAAAGAGTAAATATATTTTCCACTCGTATTAATGGTCAATAATTATTTAATAAACAGCATCAACCACTACTGTAAAAGTAATTTCTTATTGTCATTAATCAATCAAATGTGCATATGTATTCATACCAGAGGGAGCGGCCCTACCCAAAATTAAAATCACAAAGCTGCCCATGACTACGAGCCTTAGCATATTGGAGGTGAACTACTGGAAAACTGAATAAAATTTTGTTGTGAAATGACTTAATACTAGATTGAAGTAAGTTC
The DNA here is from genome assembly GCF_964235325.1 of Thermobia domestica. Taxonomy (NCBI): domain Eukaryota; kingdom Metazoa; phylum Arthropoda; class Insecta; order Zygentoma; family Lepismatidae; genus Thermobia; species Thermobia domestica. Next base: position 150,617,324 of record NC_137463.1, read on the forward strand.
GCTCTATCTTCGTTTCAAACGGTTTTCTTGCAACTGAGTCAATCAATTTTCCGTTTCTCTGCAGTTAGTTTTTTAAAGTCACATTCATTTCTATTGAAGTAGATGTGAATAATTCTGTTAATAATAGAACTGTATCAGTAGTAGAAAATGGATCGATCTGGCTCAGACCTGGAACACCGTTAGCCAACTCACAAGCCACTGGGAAATTGAACACCGTGCACCGTGAGCCCACGGTCTTTTACGACCTCCATTTTAGGGGTGAATTCGTTCCCTTTTATGACCACTTTTAAGGGGGTGTATTCGTTCTCTTTTACGACCTCCATTTTAAAGGGTGTACTCATTCCCTTTTATGAGCATATTTTTCAACCCCTATTTTAACATAGGAGATAACACATAAGATTACGAACAGATAGAAGAGCACATAAGAGTACGTAACATAACAAGGGTGTATTCATTCTCTTTTATGAACATATTTTTCAACCCCTATTTTAACATAGGAGATAACACATAAGATTACGTAACACACAGCAGAACAGATAACACATAAGAGTACGTAACATAACAAGGGTGTATTCATTCTCTTTTATGAACATATTTTTCAACCCCTACGAACACAGCAGATAACACATAACACTACGTAACACACAGCACAACAGATAATACATGGCGTATTTTCCAACCCCTATTTTAAGATAACAGAAATTACGAACACATAGAAGAGCAGATAACACATAACATAGCAAGGGTGTATTCGTTTTCAAACCCTTAGCATAAGACTATGCAACATAGCAGTTACGAACACATAGTAGAGCAGATAACAAACACAACAACCTCCATTTTAGGGGTGGACTCGTTCTCTTTTATGAGCATATTTTCCAACCCCTATTTCAACATGACAGAGACTACGAAACATGGCGGACATAGCACAGGGGGTGTATTCATTTTCTCCAACCCTAATTGAACATAGCAGAAATTACACAGAGTACGTAACACACAAAAACCTCCATTTTAGGGGTGTATTCATTCTCTGTTATGAGCATATTTTCCAACCCCTATTTCAACATGACAGAGACTATGAACATGGCGGACATAGAAGAGGGGGTGTGTATCATACCTGGGTCCTATAGTTTATGTGGCATACGCCCTTTCTATGACAATTTTAACCGATTTGGATGAAACTCGGTATATGGGGGTTTCCGGACATGCTGATTACAAATATCATACTTGTTTCCAAATCTAGTAACTGGTCATCAGCTACTACAAGTTCCAAAATTAGTCGCCATCGAGGTCAAAGGTCAAAATACTTAAAACCTAATATCTCGAAAACGGAGCCACATACTCAGGTGCTGTTTCCACATTGAGTAATAGGTCATCAGGTACCACAAGTTCCAAAATAATGATCATCGGGGTCAAAGGTCAACATACTTAAAACCTAATAACTCGACAACTGAGACACATGTTGAAGTGCTGTTTTCAAATCTAGTAACTGGTCATCAACTACTACAAGTTCTAAAATACTGGTCATCGAGGTCAAAGGTCAACATACTTAAAACCTAATAACACGAAAACTGAGCCACATATTGAGGTGCTGTTTCCACATTGAGTAATAGGTCATCAACTACTACATGTCCCAAAATTAGTGGTCATCGAGGTCAAAGGTCAACATACTTAAAACCTAATAACACGAAAACGGAGTCACATACTCAGGTGCTGTTTCCACATTTAGTAATAATATTGCTGAGATTCGGATATTATATTAAATCGCTCCATTTTTTTTGCTGTTTATCTAACTTTTAGAATATTGTAAAATCGTTAATGCTTGCTGTTTTATCTTAATTGCTGTCTTCCAACTATAGAACACCAATTAGTGTTTTTTCTAATAACCTATTATTCTTAACGTTCAACAATTATTCTCGGAAAAATCAGCTGTTTGCATGAAAAAGTAATTGGGACTGTTCCAACTATAGAACACCAATTAGTGTTTTTTCTAATAACCTATTATTCTTAACGATCAACAATTATTCACTGTAACGCTATATTGAAAGCAAAATTCTTCTCGGAAAAAATCAGGTGTTTGCAAGAAAAAGTAATTGGGGCTGTTCCCACTATAGATCACCAAAAGTGTTTTTCCCAATAACGTATTCTTTCTAAAGCTGTAAATAGAAAAAAAACGGAATTTTACTTTACAAAATCCGCACCGAAAATTTTGAACCGAAAGATATGCCGTATTAACTAGCTATGTATTATTAAGGCAAAACAAAGGGCTAAATTTGAGAAAGCGAATATGGACCATTTTACTCAAATTTGGATGGAGTATTTATCTTTGTATGAACCAGAAAAAAAATGAAGAAGATCCGTTTTAACTAGTTCCATATTTCTGTACAATTTTGTACTACTCAAATAAACGAAATTTTATTTTTTGTACCAATCACAAGAAAATCAAAGAAGGGTCATTTTATACCTTTTTTGTGCTATTCAAATAATAGAGGGAACAAATTTCAGTGGTCTATTTTATTTTTTTTGTACCAATCACAAGAAAAGCAAAGATATACCATTTTAACTATTTAAACAAATGAAAAGATAAATTTGAATGACCTATTCAATTTTGTACCAACGAGAATTGCCATTTTGTACTACTTCAATAAACAAAAAACCCGAAGAAGGATCATTTTAAGAAGTTCATAATTTCGATGTTCTACTTTTTATACCGAGAAAAAAAATGAACTAGCTGAATATACGAAAGAATAAATTTAAGTGACCTATTCAATTTTGTACCAATGAGAAATGGCTCAGTAAAAGGCGAAGAAGGACTATTTTAAACAATGGAGTATTTAGTTTTGCACCATTTTGGAGTATTCAAATAAACAAAGGACTTATAATTTGTGTCAACTCTAAAATCAATTAAACGAAGTAATGCATTTGAAAAACCGAAGTTGAGTATTTTATAGCATTTTGTATTATTTCAATAAACAAAGGAATAAGCAAAAAAAAAAGGATCATTTTATATCGTTTTAAACTAGTCTAATAAACGAAGGCATAAATATGAGTGAGCTTTTTAATTTTGTAGCTGAGTATTTTAACGAAAGAACAAAATTGTACTAACCAGAAAAAACCGAAGAAGACCCATTTTAACTAACTGAGAATTTCTGTACCTTTTGTACTATTTAAACAAACGATGGGATAAATTTCAGTGACCTGTTTTTTATACTAACCAGGAAAATCGAAGAAGGTACCTTTGTACTAGCCCAATGAACGAAAGAGCAAATTTGGGTGTTCTATTTCTTTTTTTACCAACGAGAACCATTTTTAATTGACTTAGAATTTTATACTTTTTTGAAAAATTTGTATCAAATCGAAAAAAGCAAGGAAATACCATTTTAAATAGCTCAGCATGTTACAGCTTTTTGTGTTTTTGGTCTACCCAATTTAAACAAACAAAGGAATAAATTTGTGTAAGCTATTCACTTTTATAGCAAGCAGAAAAAGGAAAGAATAAATTTGAGTGGCTTAACCAAAGAAGGTCAATGGTTACTAGCCTATTGAAGAATGAATAAATTTTGTTTGCAATTAAAAAAAACGGAGGTCTATTTTATGTACATTTTGTACTACTCAAATAAACAAAGAAATACCATATTCTGCTACTCAAACAAACGACGGAATAAGCTCAGAATTTCTATACCTTTTTGTGTTAGTTACCATTGACCTTCTTTGCTTAAGCCACTCAAATTTATTCTTTCCTTTTTCTGCTTGCTATAAAAGTGAATAGCTTACACAAATTTATTCCTTTGTTTGTTTAAATTGGGTAGACCAAAAACACAAAAAGCTGTAACATGCTGAGCTATTTAAAATGGTATTTCCTTGCTTTTTTCGATTTGATACAAATTTTTCAAAAAGGTATAAAATTCTAAGTCAGTTTAAAATGGTTCTCGTTGGTAAAAAAAGAAATAGAACACCCAAATTTGCTCTTTCGTTCATTGGGCTAGTACAAAGGTACCTTCTTCGATTTTCCTGGTTAGTATAAAAAACAGGTCACTGAAATTTATCCCATCGTTTGTTTAAATAGTACAAAAGGTACAGAAATTCTCAGTTAGTTAAAATGGGTCTTCTTCGGTTTCTTCTGGTTAGTACAATTTTGTTCTTTCGTTAAAATACTCAGCTACAAAATTAAAAAGCTCACTCATATTTATGCCTTCGTTTATTAGACTAGTTTAAAATGATATAAAATGATCCTTTTTTTTGCTTATTCCTTTGTTTATTGAAATAATACAAAATGCTATAAAATACTCAACTTCGGTTTTTCAAATGCATTACTTCGTTTAATTGATTTTAGAGTTGACACAAATTATAAGTCCTTTGTTTATTTGAATACTCCAAAATGGTGCAAAACTAAATACTCCACTGTTTAAAATAGTCCTTCTTCGCCTTTTGCTGAGCCATTTCTCATTGGTACAAAATTGAATAGGTCACTTAAATTTATTCTTTCGTATATTCAGCTAGTTCATTTTTTTCTCGTTGGTATAAAAAGTAGAACATCGAAATTATGAACTTCTTAAAATGATCCTTCTTCGGGTTTTTTGTTTATTGAAGTAGTACAAAATGGCAATTCTCGTTGGTACAAAATTGAATAGGTCATTCAAATTTATCTTTTCATTTGTTTAAATAGTTAAAATGGTATATCTTTGCTTTTCTTGTGATTGGTACAAAAAAAAATATAATAGACCACTGAAATTTGTTCCCTCTATTATTTGAATAGCACAAAAAAAGGTATAAAATGACCCTTCTTTGATTTTCTTGTGATTGGTACAAAAAATAAAATTTCGTTTATTTGAGTAGTACAAAATTGTACAGAAATATGGAACTAGTTAAAACGGATCTTCTTCATTTTATTTCTGGTTCATACAAAGATAAATACTCCATCCAAATTTGAGTAAAATGGTCCATGTTCGCTTTCTCAAATTTAGCCCTTTGTTTTGCTTAAATAATACATAGCTAGTTAATACGGCATATCTTTCGGTTCAAAATTTTCGGTGCGGATTTTGCAAAGTAAACTTCCGTTTTTTTTCTATTTACAGCTTTAGAAAGAATACGTTATTGGGAAAAACACTTTTGGTGATCTATAGTGGGAACAGCCCCAATTACTTTTTCTTGCAAACACCTGATTTTTTCCGAGAAGAATTTTGCTTTCAATATAGCGTTACAGTGAATAATTGTTGATCGTTAAGAATAATAGGTTATTAGAAAAAACACTAATTGGTGTTCTATAGTTGGAACAGTCCCAATTACTTTTTCATGCAAACAGCTGATTTTTCCGAGAATAATTGTTGAACGTTAAGAATAATAGGTTATTAGAAAAAACACTAATTGGTGTTCTATAGTTGGAAGACAGCAATTAAGATAAAACAGCAAGCATTAACGATTTTACAATATTCTAAAAGTTAGATAAACAGCAAAAAAAATGGAGCGATTTAATATAATATCCGAATCTCAGCAATATTATTACTAAATGTGGAAACAGCACCTGAGTATGTGGCTCCGTTTTCGTGTTATTAGGTTTTAAGTATGTTGACCTTTGACCTCGATGACCACTAATTTTGGGACATGTAGTAGTTGATGACCTATTACTCAATGTGGAAACAGCACCTCAATATGTGGCTCAGTTTTCGTGTTATTAGGTTTTAAGTATGTTGACCTTTGACCTCGATGACCAGTATTTTAGAACTTGTAGTAGTTGATGACCAGTTACTAGATTTGAAAACAGCACTTCAACATGTGTCTCAGTTGTCGAGTTATTAGGTTTTAAGTATGTTGACCTTTGACCCCGATGATCATTATTTTGGAACTTGTGGTACCTGATGACCTATTACTCAATGTGGAAACAGCACCTGAGTATGTGGCTCCGTTTTCGAGATATTAGGTTTTAAGTATTTTGACCTTTGACCTCGATGGCAACTAATTTTGGAACTTGTAGTAGTTGATGACCAGTTACTAGATTTGGAAACAGCACCTCAATATGTGGCGCAGTTTACGAGTGATTGGGTTTTAAGTATTTTGACCTTTGACCTCGATGACCACTAATTTTGGAACTTGTAGTACCTGATGACCTATTGCTAAATGTGGAAACACCACTTCGATATTTGGCTCCGTTTTCGAGTTATTAGGTTTTAAGTGTCATAGAAAGGGCGTATGCCACATAAACTATCAGACCCAGATAAAAATAAGTATGATATTTGTAATCAGCATGTCCGAAAACCCCCATATACCGAGTTTCATCCAAATCGGTTAAAATTGTCATAGAAAGGGCGTATGCCACATAAACTATAGGACCCAGGTATGATACACCCCCCCTCTTCTATGTCCGCCATGTTCATAGTCTCTGTCATGTTGAAATAGGGGTTGGAAAATATGCTCATAACAGAGAATGAATACACCCCTAAAATGGAGGTTTTTGTGTGTTACGTAAATTCTGCTGTCAGTGTAATTTCTGCTATGTTCAATTAGGGTTGGAGAAAATGAATACACCCCCTGTGCTATGTCCGCCATGTTGGAAAATATGCTCATAAAAGAGAACGAGTCCACCCCTAAAATGGAGGTTGTTGTGTTTGTTATCTGCTCTACTATGTGTTCGTAACTGCTATGTTGCATAGTCTTATGCTAAGGGGTTGAAAATGAATACACCCTTGCTATGTTATGTGTTATCTGCTCTTCTATGTGTTCGTAATTTCTGTTATCTTAAAATAGGGGTTGGAAAATACGCCATGTATTATCTGTTGTGCTGTGTGTTACGTAGTGTTATGTGTTATCTGCTGTGTTCGTAGGGGTTGAAAAATATGTTCATAAAAGAGAATGAATACACCCTTGTTATGTTACGTACTCTTATGTGTTATCTGTTCTGCTGTGTGTTACGTAGTGTTATGTGTTCGTAGGGGTTGAAAAATATGTTCATAAAAGAGAATGAATACACCCTTGTTATGTTACGTACTCTTATGTGTTATCTGTTCTGCTGTGTGTTACGTAGTGTTATGTGTTCGTAGGGGTTGAAAACGAGTACACTATGTTTCATACTCTCTGCTATGTTCGTTATGTTCACCCCTAAAAAGTGGTCATAAAAGAGAACGAATACACCCCTAAATGGAGGTCGTAAAAGACCGTGGGTTCACGGTGCACGGTGGTCATTTTCCCAGGAGCTTGTGAGTTGGCAAACGCTGAGCCAGATCGATCATTTTTCTACTACTACTTGTATCTAGTTATTTTTCCTAGAAGAACAAGTAGAATTACATCTAGAATTTATGACAAAATTTGAAGAAATGGTTATTCTTCTTACAGAATCTGTTACAATTACTAAAGAAAAATTCTCTTGAGGAAATCCCTCCCTGGACAGAATTCCTCGTCTCGAAAGATTAGGCAGAACGGGAAGTCCCGTTTTGCCTAAAGATCATTTAAAATATTTTCTACAAAGTGCTTTAGGGCCTTTAGGCAGAACGGGAAGACACCATTAAAAAACTTATTATTTTGGCTCTTAAAAGATTCTGAATTCTTGTTCTTAAGTGCCAATATAATAAAACAACTCACTTTCGACAAGATAAATTTTCAAGCAAAGCAAGCAACGCGAGACTCAGTGGTTAAATTCAGCCGGGGCCACCGGGGCTCGGCCCCGGTACTTTTTGGGGTGCCGGGGCTGAGCCCCATATCTTTTCTCGTTGCTTTTTTTTTTTAACTTTCTCCGCATCTGAAATAATGTTGATAAAATCCGTACTTTAACTTTTCTTTGTCACTGTTTCGGTAGCTCGGTGGCTCACATAATGTAAAATTCAAGTGCATTATTGAGGCAACCATTGAGTAAGAAAATAGCAGAAACAAGTTTATTTTCTCTCCGGACGCTGCTGGTAGTTGCCTTTTTTTAATATTTGTTTTTCAACAGGGGTATAGCTGAGCTATAAAATCCTTGGGGGGAAATAGAGACAGAAACAAAGTTCTTCTGCTGCCTTCAAACGAACTACAGAATAAAAATAAAAAAGAAATAAGAGTACTCATTACCTTTCCTCTTTTTCTGAAAGCTATAGAGGCGGAAATTTCATCTTGCAAACTCAAAATTGACCGTCTATACTTTCTATGGCAATAAAGTAATTCGTAGGGTTTGACAAATGGTTGCTAATTCTTCTTCTTCTTTTCTTTTTTCAAAAACGTCTTTCTGGCTTCACTGGTGTTGTTTTCGCGAAGTCAGAATACAAGGAAGCTTCTTGTTTCTTTTGGTTATGACAATTTATGTATGTCTTTCTTTTTCTTTTCTTTTGGGATACACTGAAAAGGGAGAGGGAGAAGGCGGGGTCACTCCGACAATTTACAATTTTACATCTTCCGAGGGCTAGGTGGTAACCTTTTTTTCCCCTCTCGCATGGTAGTGTGTGTACATTACAAGTGATGGCAACTTTGGCAAAAATTTTTATGAACTAACATCAAAGCCTGTCGGATGGAAAGGTTGAACCATGTGAGGCTACTTAATTTTTATAAACAAGAGGTCCAAGAATGAAAGCTAAACAGAGAAGTAGAAAATGAAAACCTCATAACAAACCTCCTTCTTGATAGATGCCAAACGCAGGCTCCATTGAGAGAAGATTGTCCCTTACAGAAACCGAAAAGAAAGGTCCGAGATCCCTTATAGGTCTATTTATTTTCAATATCGTGTTTGGTGGCAGGTCATTTCCGTGGAGAAGGAGGGATCATTGGCCATGCAACACTTCCTGTCCCTATTGCCACCAAATTTCCATGAGTTCGTAGCCGCAAAAATAGAAACCAATAAAAACATTAAAGTGAAAATTCGTTCTGTCCCGAAATAAAGTCCTTTTCTGAAGTAACAAAGAAGCGGCTGCTAGTCTTTGACGGATGCAGAGTTCTATGTCCACAATTTGACAACTTTACTTAGAAACTTTTCTTTTTTCAACCCGAAAAGTTGGTTAGTTGCGCTCCTTAGTGCAGGATAAGACGACGGTAGTTAGTCCGCTGCGATAGTTGTGCGTTTGTTCGCGATATTTTGGTTTCGTTACCGTAGTTATTTGGTTAAGTAACATTTCGGTAATATAGGCGTAAGATGCATGTGCTGACGTGAAGCTGATCAACAGTACAGTTTAACTAGTTAATTTTAATAACAAAGTGAAAAAGGTTTCGTCGACTTCGTACTCGCATTGTTGTGTATATAAGACAAGTGTTTTTATATATATATACATGTAATTACTCGCATCAACAATGGAAAAGTACATTGGAACATTTTTTAAACGTAAGAATAATTCGAACACGGATGCGAGTGATGCAAAACGAAAGTGTAGTGACAGTGTTCATGTAGTGTGTGAAAATAATTCTGAAGCTTCCGAAAATATTTCTAAGAATGTTGGGCAGGTTCAAAAAAGTTGTAGTGAACACGAAGATAACGAATCAAACAAAATGGAGGGCATACCGGCTTGTTGGACACATGAGCAATGGCTACAATTTAAAGGTAAATACTCTTGGTTATTTTATAACAGTGGGACATTAGGATGCTTGACGTGTAAGGAAGTACAGACTCTAGGCGTATGTTTTTCTGAGCAGGGTATTCATATTGCACCAGAGTGGGCAAAAGCCTTGATTCGTATTAGAGCGGGACGTATATATATATTTGGTAGCTAGGAAGGGCCCCGGTACTTTTTCATCACGAATTTAAGCACTGGCGAGACTCAATGGAAAACAACCTTTACACGGCTGTGATTGTAACAACAACGTTTGATCAGTCGATTGCCAACGATTTCATCTCGACTTCACACCAAGCATGAGAAAGTCGACGCTAAATTGGCTTTGGCCGAGGAAGGAAATCCAATGCAATTGTTCGTTGCATCCACGAATTTTAAAGTTTGGAAAAAAAAAAAGCTAATTAAAAAGGACGATAATAGTATGCGACCTTAATACAAGATTGCACCCTCCAGATTTTTTGAACACCCCTCTAAGTTCAAAATTCTGGATAAATCACTGGTTTAAACCATCTTGGTTTAAACCAGCCAACCCTGTGTGATACATTAATATATATACATTTACCAAACGCTACTCTAAAATAATGTTTGTGTGTAGTTTTAGTTGAGTTTTACATTTCGTAGAATCAAGGGGGTAGGGCCTATTAAAGATTTTGTTTCCGGGGACTCTGCTTGTTTCGGGAGGGGCTTTGTTAACTTTATACCTGGAAATGAGAAAATTGTGCAATAAATACAAAACAATAAAAAGATGCCATAAAATTTCGGTGAGTGCTAAACCCAGAAGCCAACTCCTTAAATATGCACTGCATAGAATACAACATTAAATATCTTGCATTGATTCAAATGAAGTTGCTTCTGCGCATTAACATTTCTACTGAAGTCAAAATGACGTAATACATTAATTAGATGCAGTATTGTACTTACTTTGAAGTGGGAAGCTTATCCAAGAAATATGACAGTTAACTGCAAGAATGTACTTTTCTTTTCTCTTCTCCATTTTCAAATATGCAGGAAATGAAAACAGCAAATGAGGAGGAAATTCTCCTCATCCCCTTTGCAAATTCCAGACAGAAGAAAATATGAACTGCACTTCAAAATATTAAATGGGAGTGGAGTTAAATGGGAACATTCCATTAATACACACTGCATTTTTTCTTCATGTAAATATTTGTTGAATAATAATAATAATAATAATAATAATAATAATAATAATAATATACTACTTTCCGTCTACTTTTGCTTATATAAGTATTCATTTTTTCTTGTTAAATTAAAAAAAAATACTATGTAAACATGGACATCAATTTAACTCTAAACAATTAGAAATACAGCTACGAAAGTTCTGTAAAATAAATAGATTTGGTAGTTTCTTTCGTTTAACTCAATAAGGAAAATAGAATTCTGACTATAATTTTAAACATTTTATGATACATTAAATGTTATTTGTATTATTATTTTATAGGGCCTACCCTACTTGTGGGATTACGCTTCGCCACTGACTTTCTGTGGCCTATCAGAAGTACAGGTTTTCAGTGAATGTGTAGTGCGGGATAATGCATGATCATTTAATTGGATTATACATTCTCCCTGTTCGCCTGACTGGTCACACATATCATGCATTTTTTTTCGTGAGATTCTATCTGAACTGTTAGAGACCGTATCTTTGGCACTGCGGCAAGAAATATGGTACCAACATGATGGGGCACCAGCTCATTTCGATCGTAATGTACGACATCTCATTCAGGACGTGTTTCAAAATAGGTTCATTGGTAGAAATGAGCCTATATCTTGGCCACCGAGTCGTCTGATCTCAACCCTCTCGATTTTTCTTCTGGAGTGAAATGCAAATACCTGTCGCACCAGCTGAGTGCCTCGTTGCTCGCATCAATGCCACCGCCGCGACGATCGTAGATACACCTGGATTGTTTCCTTGCACTCGCAATTCTTGGTTCGTACCTGTTAGCTCTGCGTAGAAGTGAACGGCAGACATTTTGAAAACCGTCTGTGATTATCGTCTTCGGAAAAATCCCAGTGAGAAGACTCTTGGTATTGCTCTCCAACCCCTTTTTTTGTGACAGACATATCGTGATGTCCAATGACATATACCATCTGCGTGTAAGACATTGTTGCGTTGATGTTTTTGTGTGGGGGAGGATCTTACATGTCGAGTGTAAATACATGTAATACTGCTTTTCTGATTGTCTTTCCCTCCTACTAATAGACTCATGTACATAACGTATATTGTTTATCGTATGCCACAAGACATGTTCCGTTCATTCCTCGCGTGTACCGGACATTTGCAACCGTACTCAACGTTTCGGATTTTGTATTCCGTGATCATGTTACCATGTGTGCTCTCACGATATGTTATAAATCAAGCATTTCAGCTTGTCACGGTCCTTAATGCTGAGTTCGATACCCTTTTCATATCTTGTTCTTGCTGGAAATAATCATTTGCTTTGAGGATTTCATTGCGCATGCATGTAACGAACATTTGACAGTGACTTCCGGACGGAGCACATACAACTCCTTTATGATTCCCTTGGAACCGTCTTTCTATTTGTGACAGTATTCGTCCCAGTGAGGCGTGACATTCAGTTTATCACCTTTTAAGCGGCTCCTGTCTCGGAAACGAAGCCTCGGTCGTAAACTTACATATAAACATTTTGCTTGTTTTCGTGTGAGGAATCACCTCCCAAGCGTTGCAAACGACCATTAAAAACACTCTGTATAATAATACTCTCAAGACGTTAAAAAGATAAAAGCACACCAATTTCTAAATGTTATATATGTCGCGAAACAAATTAGTAACGCGACAGTCTTTGTTTTGGATCAGTCAGCTGTGTAAGTTGTACAACTTATACACACACAAATACCTAGAACTGACTTTTCTTGCAGCATGACGTTATCTCTATGAATGCTAAGAGATCGGGTTAGTAGCAACTTCTACCAGACTAAAGGAAAGTCTTACGAGTTAGGGATGAGCACGAGTCGAGACATGTCTCGAATCTCGATTCGACTCGACTCGAATTCGAGTCGAGACACCCTTTGTAAAATTCGAGACGAGTCGAGACAAACGAATTTTCAAGTCGAGACTCGAGTCGAGTCGTGACAGCTGGTAAAAATCTCGACTTGACTCGAATGTCTCGAAAATCTTCCTATAATTTTTTATATTATTTTGAAGAAAGTACTCACTCAGAAACACTCGGCACAAGAATTTCGGAAACTGCAGGACTTGTCAGGTGTTCCAGGAGTGCTGTGGTGATTGTCTTCAACAAGGGGAAAAGGCGTCAAAATGTCGAGGGGTTGGGCGCCCCCCACCTCATTACAGATGTCGGATGTCGTAGGCTGGGCAGACTGGTAAAACAGAACAGGCAGCGAACTGCGTCGGAACTAAGATCAGAGTTTAATGCTGGGCAAAGTACAAGTATGTCTGAACTAGTGTTGTCAAATTTCCGGAAATTTTGAACCTGTTTTTAAAAAAACCGTTTTTTCGATTTTCCGGAAAAATTGAAAAAAAAAATGTTTGTATTAGGTTAATTTTACTAGTAATGATACCTGTTTTTTTTTTTCAAACACGTGAAAAATGTAAGTTCAAAAATTTCAATATTGCGAATATTAAAAAATAACACTCAAAAATAAAACTATTCCAATTATTATCTATATATTAAAATACTAGATTTACGCGTATATGTTTCTCCTCACAGAAAAGTTTACATGTTTGTCTCCAATCTTTTCAACAGAGATCTCGAACCCACAAGTGCTAGAAACGTGCCGTTTTCATTTGTCGATTCCAAATTTTGTGTAAATTGTCCAGTTCTAATTGAATATTTAAAGAAAAACATGGCCATTAGTTATTTATTACATTTTTAGGGGTACACTAGACGTACTGTGGGGGCGCGGTGGCTCAGTGGTAGAGCATTCACCTCCGGTGCTTGTGGTTCCTGGTTCGATCTCAGATCGCGCCGTGTGGACTTTGTGGTGAACAAACACCATGCTCGTGGGTTTTATCGGGGTTCTCCCGTTTCCTCCCACTTTCTTCATTCCACCATTTCATTCATTTCTCATCATCACCGTCTCCTTTAGCTTAACCGGCAGAATCGTGGGACGTAAAACTAAAGATTTCATTTCACTAGAAGTAGTGAAATTTTTGAAAAAGTAAAGCATCATACCCTACGAGTTATATATTTCAACATCACATAGTTGTATATAGGGTTTGTATATATGTCAGGCGTTCGTTTCATGGCCAAATGATAATGAAAACGAAGGATAACCATTTCTTCAGTCTAAGATTAATCTTCATTGTTTGAAGAGGTTTTTTTTCTTGCCCAATAAACACCGTTTATCACTGACATAATTAATTGTATGTGTAATTTATGTACTTATTAAATAATGCATGAAAATGCATGCATACACGATATGGGCATTCAGTAAATGGATACTTGAAAATTTGACTTCAATTATCTATACAAGTCGGCTACGAGTCTTTTCTTTTGGGCACGGGTGCAGTCCAAAGTACTCTTTCCTCCTAGCAATTTTACAATTAGGATTGAGTTTCTTACCGGATGTGTAGCCTACCGAAGGACCACACAGATGTTATCGAAACTATTGTGCTACTGTTTCTTTGTATGCTTTGGCAGAAAATTCTGTAGGTATCGAAGCCCGCCAGTGAAGCCATATCTAGCATCTTGGTGCTAAATCTAGCATAATTCACTCCCATTTAGCATCTAGCATCTTGGCAAAATCTTATTCTTCCCTCTGTAGAACAGAAAAAGAACGAATGGTTCACTGACCGTTGGGAATTATCCCTTTTAGTTGAAGCGATGGTTGGGAGTATTAAAACCAGTTAGTATTTCCGCTGTTGTATTGTTGAATTCACAGAAATGTTCAAAGATAAGCAAAACGTGACTCTGCACAAGATGTTTACTTAACCATAGTTTTATTATTGTCAACTGAACCCTGAGTGTAGTGTTGTAAAAAAACGGTTTTTTTTTCTGTGAAGTTTTTTTTTCAATAAAAAACATTGTTCTTTTTATGTTTTTTTTCAAATGTCTGTTTTTTTTTCTGGCAACTATTATTTATTGATTTATGTTGCAGATTATTGAAATAATCAACAGAACTTGAGTCGAAGCCCTCGTAACTTACAAATCGTTTGTTTCTTTGTACCTATACAAACAAAATTGTGTGATTATTTCTTTCGGACCCAGGTCATTTTTGGCGTTTTCCTACATTTTCAGTTAGTGACTTATTGCTCAAAAACCATTAATTCGATTGATATGGTTGCCTTGTTTTTTAGAAAATGGATATGGCTATGTTTTGGTGTAAGTTGCATTGCAGTGTTCCCAATGGGTGGGACATTATTGAGGTAAATGTAGGGGTGAAAATTTACCAAAAATTCCCTAACCGAATTTCAATTTTTTTCTATTTAGCACCACTGCTGTTAAATGAGTTCAAGTCACCTAAAAAAATTCTTTGGTGTGTTAGCAAGATACAGTGAAATCCTGAAGTCGCTGGCTTCCACTCAAAGAGGGAAAGAAAAAAAATCTCTGTCATCATACACATGAAATTTTGACACTTTTTACGGCTCAGAAGCAAAAATCAACAAATATGCCGGGGCTACAGCTTCTCTAATTAACCTATTGAAACTTTTTATGGTGCGTTCTGTAGGGCAAAGGGGAAGCTTTCAGGTAGTGGTATGTTTGTTTCAATGTAGCCAGCAAGAGGGTAACAATAAAGGGGAAAAGGGAAATTTTACGAATTTCTCACCTAAAATCGGGAATTAATTGTTTTGGCTGGAAACACTGCCATCAGACAGACGAAAATTATCTGAAAATAAACCTTAGCACTCCAAGAATATATTCTACAAGTATCATGGCGATATCTAACAAAGTAAGCACGAAATTAAAAAAAAAATATCTCATTTTACCTCAGAAAGTCACCATTTTCTTACCATTTCCAGAACATGGTTTATTATAAACCTCAACTGTACTTCTTCTAATCATTCTAGTGAAACTTTTTATGGTGCGCTGTGTAGGCTAAGGACGAAGCTTTTAGACACTGGTATGTTTGTTCGAGTGTAGCTAACAAGAGGGAAATAATAGAAACAAAAAAGGGATTTTTTTTTCAAAATTTGCCCCTAAAATCTGGAATTAAATTTTTCTGTAGCTTGCAGCACTGCTATCAGACACACACAAACTATCTTAAAATAAGCTTTGGTATCCCCTAATATATCCTACAAGTATTGTGACGATATCTAATAAAGTAAGCATGTCAATAAAAAATCTCATTCTACCTTAAAAAAATCACAGTTATCTTTCCAATTAGTGAACAAGGTCTACTGTAAACCTCAACTGTACTTCCTCTAATTATCCTATTGAAACTTTCTATAGTGCGTTGTGTAGGGAAAACACGAGACTTCCAGATACTGGTACGTTTGTTCTGCTGTAGCTAACAAGAAGGAAATAATAGAGACAAAACAGATAATTTTCCCAAAATTTCCCCCTAAAATCTGGAATTAAAATTTTCTGTAGCTGGCAACACTGCTACCACACAGACACAAACTATCTTAAATGAAACACTGGTACACCACTAATATATCCTACAAGTATTATGGCGATATTTAAGGAACAAAGCTTCTAATTACCAAAAATATATTACGGTAAACAGAAAAGGTAAAAACTAGAAAAATCAAGGTTTAGAACGTAAATACGAATTTTTCGTGCGCTCCCTAATTACCCCATTGTAACGATCTGTACTTGCCTTTGTTAAGTAAGGACAAATGTTCGATTGGAGTAAGTTGACTTGCACTCGAACGTATAGGTACGGGTTTATAAACAAAAATCTCGAATTTTTGCCCAAATATAGGGAAGTTTTAATTTCCCTAATTGGCAACACTACGCGCAGGTCCGTCCAATTGATGTCAACAGTTAGGTATCCATCCGAGGTATCTATCTGATAAGTCTTAAGGAGGTCTTTCTACAACGAAGGAAGCTACCGGGAAAAAAGGAGTAAAGGAAATTCGAAATTAGAAAATTCTCGAATTTTTGACGGGTGAAATTTGAGAAGGAAATTCGACACCAGAAGAAAAACAATATGATAAACTATGGTCCAACCATATTCGGCAAGAATAATATCCCGATATCTTAATTAGTGTCCACACAGGAGCAGATTAAAAAAGTGACACACCCGTGTGTGCCACTTTGGCCACCTGGGCCACCGAGTGTACATTTGGTTACTTTGTTTTTGACTACTAACTCGTGTTGTTGTAGTAGTTAGTATCGACTAATAATAATATCGTTGTTGTAAACAATAACTTTATCAGGAAAATTTTCTCTCCTTTTTACATCTTAGTTCCAACACTGTTGGTAAGAAATTCAGGTTTTTTTCAAAATGAATATCGGGGTTTAAGTCTTCGTAGTACTTATTACATTTTACGTACATTTAGAAGCAATGCATCAAGTAAAAGAGCACCTCAAACAGTCTATGCTACAAGTGTCCGATGTGAGATTCATTCGTCACATGGTACACATCTAGTCGATAGACGAGAAACGCCCATAAACCTTCCGCCATATGGCACAAACCATATTCAATTTAGGGGAATCTCGTTTCAACTGTACCATCTCCTGAGGATTTGCTGACGGTCAGATGCAAACATTATGAGTGTTCACATTAGTTCTTAGGTGAAATGTCGATTTATCACTGGAGACGACACGATCCAGAAAATCTTCATTGTTATGCAGGAATATTTCACTTTCGAAATTGGCACGTAAACCGTAGTCTGTAGGCTTTAAACCTGTAGCAACTGCAAACGATAAGGACGTAGTTGCAAGCGTCTCCTTAATATTCTTCACACAGACGGTTGCACTGTACAGATTCAGTCTTAATTAAAACACAAAAAGCTTTCTGCTCTCTAGTCTCCATCGTTGCTACTTGCTCTTTCTAACGGCAGACAGAAGAAACAATGCATGTACATGCGTGCGTACAAAACTGTTTGAGTTGCTCTTTCATTTGATATAATATTTATAATTGTAAGTTAATTGTAATAGATACTACAAAGTTTCAAAACCCTAATATTAAGTTTGAAACACCCTGCATTACTTCAAATTCAGTCATATACAAGAAGTGCCATTATTATCAACCACTAACTTTCATGATCATACACACGGCCGGCCCTAGGATATTTGTCGCCCCGTGCAATGTCATAATTTGCCGCCTCCCCCTTTCTCCAGAAAGAACAAATCTTAAAAGTCATAATTTTAAGTATGCTACTCCAGCATGAACAACGAAGGGGAGGGTAAGTGTAGTCGCACTCAGAAAGGCTTAAATACTAAAAATGCAATCCCGTTGTGTCTGTTTTTTTTTCTTTAAATATTAATCTATTATGTTAGTGAAATATAAAGCGAACACACCTGCAGAAGAATTATGGTAATAGTTTTTATAGAATTCAATATCGAGCTTCAATATCAATGTATCAGTTTGCCATTCCAGTGCAACTAGCTCTTTTATCTTTATTTCTTGATTTTTCTTCTACATCTGTTTATTATTTAAAAAAATGTTTTCTATCTTCAATGATAAGGAACTTGTTTCTGTCAAAAACAAGACTAGCTGTCATATCAAAACTGTGATAACTTATTAATGGAACAGATATTCGCTACTATTCGAGAATTGAATTCTTGTATTTGAAAACAATCAAGCAATTTGTGCTCGGATTGATTCGACCATTTGCTTTAGCATTGTCCATGTAACCTTAAACTAATGCAACCTAAACATAATTTATAAATGTAGTATTCAAATAGGTCAGCTTAGTAAATGTAACTACCATCAATCATGAAGTATGTTTCCCACAAGAAATATTTAATTTAAATAATATATACTTATAACTAGAGACCGACTGTTAGGCAAAATCTATATTCTTTAATACTAAAGATATGATCAAAAATAACGTTTTAAAGTTTATATCGGGGATTATAGTTTCGATTTAAGCCAACTTTATTTTGCCTATTTCGCACCTCACTGCCTAAATAATTGCTTTAGTGGCTAATGTTGCGTATTCTATGCATTTTCTTTGAAATATATTTAATTGGGAAATATATATAATTTATATACTGTAAATAACACAAGCACATGGTTCATTACAATCTCTCTCTCTCTCTCTCTCTCTCTCTCTCTACATATATATATATATATATATATATATATATATATATATATATATATATATATATATATATATATATATATATATATATATATATATATATAATATGAAATACATATCAAGTTTCGTTCTTTACATATAGAATGAAAGAAGAAATTAACAAACAGGTATGTTGCTATATTCTTTGAACACTATTTATGACTAATCTATTTTTTAAATTGTATCGAGTATTTATCTTCATTATTTCGAGTTACATTTTCGTGCCTATTTTACTGCTTATTTTAAAAAAATTTTAAGTGCCTATTTTTCAAGTTTTTAATGCCTAAACATCCGGTCTCTACTTATAACAGATTTTGCCGGACCCTCCAAACTTTCCGCTCCATGCAAATACACGTGTTACAAGTATGGTAGAGCCGGCTCTGCATATCATATATATCTAGTCGAGAAATTATTTATATATGATATTTAGAAAAATACTATTAGGCAAATTAGTATTAGTGTTTACCCTTACACAAGTTATTTGAATTTTGTACTGTTTGTGACATTATTTTCGTACATATTAAGGGAATGCTTTCACGAAAAAACAAAATTTCATTTCTACTTTTATTTCTTAGTTGATATTGATTAAAACTGCTGAAACCCGAATTGTTAATAGGTATGGTATTCATGTAAATTGTAAAATATTTGTAGCATTTTAGTGTCTAACGTTTAATTTATGTTGCATTTTACGGTGATTACACCTACATAAAAATATTTCATACTTAAATAGACGTAAGATGCATTACAAATGACTATTTGAAAAAAAAAACGAAATTTAGAAAAAAACGAGAGGCAATGTTTTTTTTTTTATAAAAAACGTATATTTCTGAAAAAATACGAACGGTTTTTTTCTATTTACAACACTACCTGAGTGTCTGCGATGTTTCTGTCCCTTCTCACTTTACAACTTGAGAGAGGAGGGGGTATGGTCGTCAGAGGACCACTAGTAGTACACCACTGAAAGAAATGATTCAGTGCTGCGTCGAAAGCGGCATGTTTTGTATATATTTCTTAAAATGTTATTCATTCATAAAATATGAATTTCCTCTTCCTCCCCTGATTCTCTTTCCAATACAGAGAACCGACTCTTTAAATGAAGAAAGAACCCTGAACCCTCCCGAAAATGCTAAAATGAATAATGCGTACATATAACAAATCTGTGGATGAATCAAATAACGCAGATACATGAGAAGATGATGACGAAGATAACAGTGTTTGATGCAGCGCAGTCCACCACATGTAAATAGATTTGAGTTTTCATATTTGTGTAGGCCTATGTGTACGTATGTATGTGCTTGTTTCTGAGTATTTATATGCGCTTGTGCCTTGTAATTGTTATATTAATATCCACTGGATTAAGTGAAAGTATAAAATGGATTTGATGACTGCCAAATTGACGTCATCTTGGTAAGTCATTATTTTTTAATATTTAGTAATATTAAATTAGATTATAGTTTAGCGTCGCTTTCAGGAGCAAAGCTTTACAAGACGTGAACCTACAGTTTAACGTCGGATTTGAAACTCATGAGCTCCTTCCATGAATCAAACCTCGTTCGAGAAAGTCGCATACGCTAAGCACATAGCAACGGGGAGCTCAACATTTAGTAATATGTGTATTAAGTTGTAACATTATATTCGTTTAATTTTCACTAATATAATCTTCGCAATGTAAAGCCTTCACTAGGCACGTTATCTTGTTTAAAAACAAAAAGCCTGTCTCTTATGTTTCCGTCTCGGGGTTGGACTGCGGGATGATAGAAATCCGAAAGAGATGTTTCTATTATATTTTGTATAGTGGATCTGCTCCTTCATAATCTCCGTGTTTGATAAGAATGACCTCCCTGGCTCACAAAAATGTATACGTAATATAGCAAACCATGCACTTTAAATGCCAGACTAATATAGCAAACATTGAAGGTGCCCCCTAGAAAATTTTCTTCGGCCGCCCATGTCTGGAGGTACACAATTTTGCAACTCAGTGGATACGATGTGATGTATTCAACGTCCACTGATTTACCCATCAAATTTAAATTTTATAAAAATATTCGCAGTGAATACTAACCTGAGGGGAACCATTTTTTTAATTCGATCGCTAAAGGAGGTTTTTTTTTTTTTTTTGCTTTATTTGTTTACCATGTCTCGGTAATCGTCCGGCACGAAAACTGAAGTTTCTACAAGTGTTTCCCCAGCAAACTTTTTTGAGAAAGGTTCCTTCAGGAGCGTTATTTAGGGGGTAATTCCTGCGTTTGTTATATACATATATAGATATAGATAGATATAAATATAGATATACTGTATATATATAAATATAAATAGGAGCGGGTCTTTAAAATTAGTTCGCAAAGATAATATGAAAATCTGGCATAATTTGCAAGAATCTATCTAGTCTAATATAAATAAGAGCGGCCGCGGTGGCTCAGTGCTAGAGCGTTCACCTCTGGTAATTGGGGTCCCGGGTTCGATCCCAGCCCCCGCCAAGTGAACTTTGTGGTGGACAAACACCGTGTGCGTGGGTTTTCTCGGGGTTCTCCCGTTTCCTCCCACTTTCTTCATTCCACCATTTCATTCATTACTCATCATCACCGTCTCCTTTAGCCTAACCGGTATAAACGTGTGACGTAATACTAAGATTTCATTTCATTTCTAATATAAATAAAATAAATTGTTTGTGTGTTTTGTCTGTCTGTGTGCGGCCTGGGGACCAGACGAGTGGACCGAGAGTTACTAAATTTTGGTCAGGGGTACCTTGTCCCAGATCAAGACGAATCTTGTTTTTTCTAATTCGAACCAGGGGGTCTCAGGGGGCGCTTACAGAGACATGTAAAAGTGGTAGAAAATGGCCAATATTACTGTCGAATTCATAGTTTTCGCGGTCGCTGAAATCAATGGCGAAACTCTGATCACATTAACTTCCAAATTCACCCTATGCGAGCCGAAGGCACGGTGGGGGGGGGCGGATACCGAGACAAGTAAAAGTAATCCAAAATGACCGATATTAGGAGTCAAATCCATAGTTTTCGCGGTCGCTGAAATCAATGGTGACAATTCCATTAGCGATGATATGCAAATTCACCTACAATTGCATGCGGGCCGAGAGTCAGCGGGGGGGGGAGGGATACCGAAACATCTCAAAGTAATCCAAAATGACCGAAATTAGTGTCAAATCCAGTTTTCGCGGTCGCTAATATCGATGGTGACACTTCCATTTGCGACTATTTGCAAATTCAGCTATAATATGCGGGCCGGGAGTCAGCAGGGGGATATTGAGACATGTAAAAATAATCCAAAATGACCGATATTAGTTCCATAGTTTTCGAGGTTGCTGAGATCAATGGTGACACTTTCATTAGCGATGACTTTCAAATTCAGCTACAATTGTATGCGGGCCGGGAGTTAGCGGGGTCTCAGGAGGGCGGTATCCGCCCCCCGGTGACCCCTGGCTCGAATAGGGTGAATTTGGAAGTTAAAGAGATCAGAGTTTCACCATTGATTTCAGCGACCGCGAAAACTATGAATTCGAGAGTAATATCGGCCATTTCCTACCACTTTTACATATTTATGTAAACGCCCCCCTGAGACCCCCTGGTTGAATTCCGAGACATGTAAAAGTAAAGCAAAATGGTCGATATTAGTGTCAGATTCATAGTTTTTGCGGTCGCAGAAATGAATGGTAATACTTCAACAGGCGTTGTCTTCCAAATGCTGCCCCCATGCGAAGAATGGGTATATTCAGCTGTCTAATATAAATAAAATAAAAGAGTTTGTTTGTGTGTTTGTCTGTCTGTGTGCGGCCTGGAGACAAGACGAATGGACCGAGAGTTACCAAATTGTGGTCAGGGTTACCTTGACCTAGACCCCTGATCAAGACGAAGCCCTGTTTTCAAATTTCGAACCAGGGGAGTCTCGGGGGGGAAGCGTTTACCGGAACCGGCTTGGGAATCAGACAAATTGACCTAGAGTTACTAAATTTTAGTCACGAATACCTTGGTCCAGGCTTCAGACCAGAGTTAAACGATTTTGTCAAAATTCGAACCAGGGGATCTGGGGTCGTTTACGGGGACATATAAAAGTAGTAGAAAATAACCGATATTAGTGTTGAATTCATAGTTTTCGCGTTCGCTGAAATCAATGGTAAAACTCCGATCGCATTAACTTCCGAATTCATGCTATGCGGCACCGGGCCGGGGGTCACCGAGGGGGGTTTGAGATATCGAGACATATAGCAGTAATGCACAATGACCGATATTAGTGTCAAATCCATAGTTTTCGCGGTCGCTGAGATCAATAGTGACACTTCCATTAGCGATGATTTGCAAATTCAGCTACAATTGTATGTGTGCCGGGAGTCAGCGGGAGGAGGGGATTCCGAGAGATGTAAAAGTAATCCAAAATGACCGATTTTAGTGTCAAATCCATAGTTTTCGCGGTCGCTGAGATTAATGGTGACAATTTTATTAGTGATTACATGGAAATTCAGCTACCATTGTATGCGGACAGGGAGTCAGCTAGGGGGGGGGGGATGCCGAAACATGTAAAAGTAATACAAAGTAACCGATATTAGTGTCAAATCCATAGTTTTCGCGATCGCTGACAACAATGGTGACACTTCCATTAGCGATGATTTGCAAATTCAGCTACCATTGTATGCGGACCGAGAATCAGCGGGGGGGGGGGAGGAGATACCGAGAGATGTAAAAGTAATCCAAAATGATCGATATTAGTCTCAGATCCATAGTTTTCGCGGTCGCCGAAATGAGGGTAATACTTCCACAGGCCTTCACTTCCATGCGAAGAATGGGTATATTTAGCTTATATATATATATTGATTGTGGAATCGATTTCAAACAACTGGAAGTGTTCGAAGAAGACAAAGACAGAGCCGTCCGCTAGCAACCAAAGCCAGAGACAATCGTTATCTCTTGTTAACAGCCCGTCGAAACCGGCGTCAGAATACAACTCCGCTCCCGCGAGCCTTCCGAACAACAACAGGACGCACAATATCCACTCAAACGGTCCGCAATCGCCTTCGAGAAGGTAGTCTCTACGCACGTAGGCCTATGGTGTGTATCCCATTAACTACACGACACCGTGTTGATCGAAGAGCGTAGGCGGAGGAACATCGTGGGTGGGGATGCAATGAATGGGGCAATGTTTTGTTCTCTGACGAGTCTCGATACAGTGTGGAGGCTGATAATCGACGTGTTATCATCTGGAGAGACTGTGGAACACGACACAATCCCATGTTTGTGCGAGAAAGATCCCAGTATCATGGTGGTGGACTGATGGGTGGGCAGGAATCAGCATTGGAGGGCGTACTGAGCTCCACATCATCCGAAATGGCTCTTTCACGGTTCTCAGATATAGGGATGTGATCCTGAAAACTCTTGTTCTTCCTTATGCTGGTGCCATTGGTGATGCGTTCCTTTTCATGGATAACAATGCTCGTCCTCACAGAGCTCGGTTAGTGGATAAGATGCTGGATGCTGAGGGTATCGCTCGGATGAAGTGGCCAGCATGCTCACCGGATCTGGTTCCAATTGAACATGTCTGAGATATGCTTGGCAGACGAACTGCCGCTAGGCCAGTAAATCCAACAACCATTCCAGAGCTGGAAGTCGCTCTTCTGGATGAGTGGCACCGCATCCCCCAAGAACTCATCGATAATTTGATTGAATCCATGCCACGCAGGTGCGAGGCTCTGTTGGCTATTCGAAGTGATCATATGGCATATTAAGGAACAATCAGTGTTGTTGCCTTGCTTGTTTGTGAGCAGTTCGAGAGGTGCACACATAACCGTCTTGCATCATGAGCCATGCGAACAAGGTTTTCCGTGCCCCAACACCAGAATGTGCCCCATTTTTCTAGTGTATCTTAAAGCATTCCTTCTTGTATGATATACACGAGTCAAACACAAGCTTATTCATACACTATCTTAAGGTCTTGTGTGATATTTCAGCTGAACCTCTAATTTTTTCAGCATTATATATATATATAGTGGCGGATCCAGGATATGATCAAGGGAGGGGCTAAAGCATAGTTTGCAGTTTTATCCAATGTAAAGCAGGATTGAAGGCCATTTTATGCAGTGTATCTTGAGTGTGAAGGGGGCCTATAGCCCCCTTGGATCCGCCTCTGTATATATATGTATATACAGGTAGGTAGATAGATAGATAGATATAGATATATACAAAATCGAAAATGACCTCGAATCCATACTCGCTGAGATAAACAGAAGATGCCGTTCAAATCCACAAATTCAGCCCCATTAGTACTCTAAGGGGGATGGTGACATGTAAAGATAATTGAAAATTATCGATATTAATATCAAATTCATAGTTTTGGGGCTTCACAAGTTCATTGGTGACTGTTTTGATGCCCTTTGTGTCCAACGTATTCTCCCCGTGCGGAGAACGGGTATTCTGCTAGTCTGTAATAATAAATAACGGAAGTTTCACTTAATATATTTCTCGCTGCTCAAATTTACTCACTTGTGCGGTATGTGTGTGTAAAGTAGAATTAAAACCTGTTGCTTAGGACGTCGATAATCCTAACGTCAAAAATCCGAACGCGGTCCCTAGAAGCTTTTTACATTTTGTCTTAACGCTAGCGATAAACAAACAATAGCGTGTTCGTCGACGTCATGTGAAGTCAGTGTTTTTTCAAACGTTTATTTATATGTAATTGTTTGTCATGTATTTTTATTTTTATTTTTTCTTAGGCCTGTAAGTTTTAAGTCTAACTTACAAGAACAGTGTTATTTAGAGTACAAGCAGGTTCTTCAGAAACATTAAATGTAAGTAGTCTTACGTACGGTATTGTAATTACTTTATGTACTGAATAACCACTGTATCGATAGAAGAACATACCGTACAGTATATGTAAGCCTAAATGGCATTTTCTTGGTCATTTTTGAAAATCCGAACAATTTGAAAATCCGAACTACCTGTGGTCCCAATTAGTTCGGATTTTCGACTTCCCACTGTATATGTTGCAGACATGTTACAGCAAGTAAGATTACTAGCATCAGCCCAGTAAATAGTTTTTAAACTATATTTTCCTGTTTTTGCCAATATTTCCGAACAAATGATTTTTTCTAATGCTTCAAAATTTCCGGAATTTTATATAGAACAATGAAGATATCTCTATGAAATATATGTTTGATTTAACATATTAATTAAAATGATTCTGTGATTAACTAAAATGATGATTCTGATAATACCCAAATTTTCCGTTTTTTCCCCAGCTCGGGAAAACCGTAAAAAATCTTTTTTACCCTAAATTTCCGTTTTTTTCACAGGCCTTCACAACACTACTCTGAACACACTGTGCACCGAACACTCCTAACAATGGCGAATGTTAACACCACGACATCGGCAACTACAACTGAAATGAACACGTGACCATCGCCACTAGACCTTGGCACAATGGCACAGAAAATATCTTCTTTATCATTACGATGTGAGGGTGCGAATCCGTCGTATTCCAAGGGAACAGCTCCTTGACATTTGTACTGCGGGACGGAGACAAACTGGCTGCGGCTTAATTATTATCTGGGGAACATTCAAGTGAGCATCCATGTGTCCAGTGGAGCTCGAGCAAGGCACCATGACGGCCGAGGCGTCGCACGCTGCTTGCAGACTACGTACACCCCTTCATGACGGACATGTTTCCCATCGGTAGTGGCATTTTTCGACAAGATAATGCACCATGTCACAAGGCCAGGAGTGTGATGGAGTGGTTCGAGGAACACAGGAGCGAGTTCCAAGTAATGTGATGGCCCCCAAACTCTTCGGATCTGAACCCAATCGATCACATCTGGGATGTGATTGAACGTGACGTGAAGGCGCATCACCCCCTCCCCGGAATTTACGGGAATTAGATGACCTTTGTGTGAATATGTGGTGCCAACTCTCTCCGGCGACCCACCGAGGAACATTGTGACCTTGCCAAGACGCGTTGCCGTTGTTATTCGTGCCAAAAGGTGGACATACTAACAATTAGGTAGGTAATCATAACGGTCTGGCTGATGTGTGTGTGTATATTTTAACTCGTATATTTTATCTCGACTCGAATTCGAGTCGAGTCGAGACAGAGACTGTCGAGTCGAGACAGCAACATATTATCGAGTCGAGACATGTTCTCGAGACGAGTCGAGACGGGCTTAAATCTCGACTCGACTCGACTCGTGCGCATCCCTATTACGAGTAATGACAACCCATTCTCTAATCGATAAAGGAATGACCAATAAAGTACGATGAAATAGATGATTAGCCAATCAACATTTCGAACTAATCCCTATAAACTCTCCTATGACATGCTACGTAATAACTTATTTTTTCAATTTACTCCGCGCCTACCGGCAATAATTGTCGTCTAGCGACAACAGATGTAACTGCTTGATGGATTCATACAGCAACATTGATGGTTCGAAGTTAATATACGACGTTGCCATACAGTAAAATTTCGGTTCTTCAGAGTGCCTGAAGAAAAGGCCTCAGAGAGTATACCATAACATTTTATAACATTTTGACCTGTAAAGTGATCCCTGATCGCCATTTTTAGAACACCTTATATATATATATATATATATATATATATATATATATATATATATATATATATATATATATATATATATATATATATATCTTCGCTTCAGCAATTGATTCAGAATATCTTCTAAAAGCTAATTTAAAACATTTTATTCACTGTAAACTATAACAATTTGTAATTCTTGGTAGATATGTAAGTCACACTTTCATATTATATATGCTAATGGCTTTAAATATTGGAAGCTCATTCTAAATTTATAAAAGTATTATTAAACAGTTTATATTAAGTAAAATTTCATCACTTTGTTTTATTTAATGTCATCTGAGAAAAGGGGAAATACTGCATATAAGTATTCACATGAAGGAATGAAGAAATGAACTTATTTATTTTTTAACTGGGAGTACAAATAATAAAATTAAAAATAATTTACATTTAACTTACACTAGTATCCAAGGAAAATTATTCATAGTAATAGTAGTACCTCCATTAGCCAAATACAAATTTGAAAAAAAAAAATTAAACTTTACATGGAAACTTACTCTATTTACAACTCTTGTTCCTCCGAAACGTTTAACAAATTCCTCTGGTGTAGCAACTATAAAATCCTTTTCAGGAAATCTTGACTTCATCATTGTTCCTTGAGACATACTTGGCCTGGAATGATAAGGAATATTTTTTAATTTATTCTTAAATCAAATCAAAAGTTTTATTATGGTTTACTGTCTTAAACAATGTTCATAGAAATGGTTGAGAGAATATTACTTGATTTAAGGATAAGCTTAGTCTGTACAAAAACAGAATGCGCGATTCAGTTTGACAGAAAACGTCGTAAAATTTGATATTTAGTTGACCGAGTTATTTCTTTTTAATTCGAAGTAGCTCCATATTCCAGAGTTAAAAGATAAATAAGATTATTTGCCGATTATACCCTAGGGGATACTCTTGTATTTGCGGGTTATATGCTTTTGAGATATATTTTAAGAGCAAAGAAAGTGAGCAAGTAAACAACTGCTTATCAACTGTTAACCATTTCTGGTACCTGGGTTTTTGGGGTATTTTTTAGATTTTCAGTCAAGCAGCTACTGCATCGTCACTATTTACCCTGGGATCATGGTTTATACCTCATTCTCTTCAGAATGGGCCTGGCTTTCAAATGGTACCACTTGCATGCTCATACCATATACCAGGAAAGGGAAGAGTGATGTCAAAAGGAAAATTTCGCGGGAATTTTTTTCACATTTTGGGATCTCTGGAACGGCCCTGTGTGAACGTAGAGATCTCAAAAAAATCTGATACATGGTACTTGGTAGATTGAATGTGTGTGCCACATTTCAGGTTTCTATCTTGAATACTAAGGGCGGGAGAAATTTTATCAAGAATCCCCACAATGCCCCAAATTACCGCAAAACGCCATCATCTCAGGTAAAAAATTTCCTGAGATATCTCTATTTACCCTAGGACTATAATCCGCCAATCATTCTCTTCAGAACTGCCTTTCAGGCAGTACCATTCACATGTCTCCATCATGTATCTAAGGCGGGAAAATTCCGAAAAAAAAGGATTTTTTGGTCTAAATATCCCTTTTTCAACTTTTAGCCCCTCTGGACCCCCCTGTTTTAATGCAAAGATCTGGAAAAAATCTGATAAATACTACTAGGTGGGTTGAATGTTTATGCACAATTTCAATCTTGTAGGTGCAAAAGTAAGCCCGCCAAAAACAAAAAATATACCGACAATGTCCCATATTCCCGTATACAGAAGGATATTTTGTAAAAAATCCGTGAGACATCCCTAATTACCCTAGGATCATGGTTTGCGCATCATTCTCTTCAGAATAGAACTGCCTTTCAGGCGGTACCATTCACCTGTCTCCACCATGTATCTAAGGCGGGAAAATCCCGAAGAAATTGATCTTTTTGGTAAAATATCCCTTTTTTCAACTTTTTGCCCCTCTGGATCCCCTTTTTTAAGGCAGAAATCTGAAAAAAAAAACTAGTACATACTACTCGGTGAACTGAATGTTTGTGCAAAATTTCAAACTTCTACGTGCAAAAATAAGCCCGCCAAAAAATAATGAACATAGGCTTAATAAAAGAAAATATATATTTTAGAATTATGACGTCATCACTTCCTATGTCTCGACGCAGGAAGGTGTGAAACCATACGTAAGGTCTACATTGCCTCTGGACCTGAAAAACAAAAAACCCGGACGAAAAAGCTCAAATAGGAGAGTTATAACGCAATGTACCATGAAACACCCGTATGGAACAAATTGAACCATAAGTACCCAAAATCGTTAAACCCATTCGCAAGTACTACTTCCATAAGAAGTGGATGAAGAATCAACATAAAAATTTGCTTTCTTAAAGTATCCTTGTCAATGTTTTCTCAAACTGTTTATGAAAAACCAGGAATAAAAGCATAAGAGTTAGTGGAAGCAATACAACTGATGAAAAGAAAATTTCATTTTTAGTTTTAAAACAACACATGTAGGAGATTTGCAGGAAGATGTATTATTATAGATGCTCTTATGAGTGTGTTTTCGAACCATATCGTATCGCAATCCGAGGATGGAGTTATCCTATGTTATTTTATTTTTTTTAGTTATATTATTACCTTTTAAATTTATATTCTGGAAGTTGTTTTTACACCTTCGATTGATCTTAGAGTAAAGCAGTACAACAGCTCGTCAAATGTTCATCTGTACATATATTTCCCACATATTATGAAGAAAATCATATTCGTATAAGAAAATAATAAAAGCGCTTAAAAGCAGAATATAATTTAACACTACCTAAAAAGAAACAAGTCGTGACAATCCCAACAAATTAATGCCTAATATAAATTAATTCGATGTTAATTTTAATTTTATGAGGCATTAATATGTCTGGCTTGGCACGACTTTAAAAATTTGTTATAGGTCAGTGCATAAAATAAGGTATAACTAGGTGACAAAAGTGTCGCCTAGTGAACAGCCATGTCACCTACTGTCGTCTAGTGAACAGCCATAGTGCGAGCAAATCAACGTCATCTTTAAAAACAAATTCTTTGAGAATAAGGATTTCTCAGTAACGATAATGCTACAAGTGATGAAACAGATTACCCATCTCATTCTGGCTTGGAAGCTCTTCCCCAAAAACATGATGTCAACTTCCTTGTACCCACTAAGAGGTGCTGGTCCGCGATAAGGACAGAAGTGGTATTGAATTGCAAAGAATTTATTTCCGAAAGACTTCATAATGAGCAACAAGGCATCCTGAATTCAATAAATGCACTCATTGAGGCAAGAAGCGTGAATGAAGTCTAGCAGCACGCGTCCAAGTTGAAAATGTATTTGAAAGAAGTATAGTTTCTTTGACAAACGATATTGTAAGTTTATTTGCTGCTTGAAAACTTTCTGTTCCTTTGAATTTGAGTAACCTCAGGGCAAAATTATATCACTATTTAAAGGTGTCCAAACCGCAATCTATTTTCAGAATTGGTGCAATCTTATATTTGTTTGACCTCATACAGCGCTGGGTCCGAGAGAGCAGCAGGGCCTTAAGGGTCTTCACTACAGCGAAATTAAACTATCGCTAATTTTAAAGTTTTTGTGTAATATCTTCGAAATAAATAAAAGTATTCGAAAAGCAAAAACGTAGTGAACTAGACTATACGATTTTACATGTGATACCGTTATCACAACTCATCTATCTTCTTACGATTTGCAACTGTAGCTAGTTTTAGTATTTTTTGCGGGTTCTGTAAATAGCGGCATACCAAAAGCAGATAGGTGAATTATAATGAAGGTATCACATGCAAAATCGTATTGTCTAGTTCACTAAGTTTCTGCTTTTCGAATATTTGTATTTGTTTTGAAGATAGAACAGAAAAACTCTAAAATTAGCGGTAGTTTAATTTCGCTGTAGTGAAGACCCTTAAGCCGATTGCTGCCAATCGGGCCCCGCGCTAGTGCCGTCTGCTTTAATCTCAAGTCTAATCTACTCTCTAGTGTCGCGTTAACAGTATAGGGGTCTATTACGCCCCAGAGCAAACAAGTGTGTTGTGGTCTCTATGATTAAAATTTTGCTCCTAATACATGTAATTAATACATGCCACTCTGCTCGCGGGGCCCCCGGCAAGTCGCTATGGCATCATTAAGAAGACTCTGCTACTCTCGAGTGTCAAGTACACACAACAACATATTGCAATACAGGTACATCCATGGACTCCACAAAGGAGGGTATGGCCTTTTTTTCCCTAACAAGTAATGAATAGTTTGTATTCAGTTTTTAGGCATAAGCAAATATTTTTTGAATTTAATACTGCAGTAGTTTCTTTATTTTTTTTTTGCGTATACAATTTCTGTTTAAAAATTGATATTATGTCCAGGGAGTATTCTGCACACCCTCAACACCACTATCACTCCCTCAAATTTCCTTACACTCACCCCTGGGCGTAAAAATATTGTTTTCTTTGAGTTTGTGTAAAAATGTATATCATTATTCTGGGTACACATTTACTTTGATTTTGAACACCCACTAAGTAAAAGTTCCTGGTGTTCTTACTGTTTGTTAGGCATGGCCAAAATTCTTCGGAATCCGGATTCCGGAAATTTTGTTTTCCGGAATCGGAAAATTTACTTTCCGGAATTCGGAAAAATTCCGGATTTCAAAAAAAATCCGGAATTCAGAAAAATCCGGAATTCGCAAAAATTCTGGAATTCAGAAAAATTCCAACATTCGGAAAAAATCCGGAATTTAGAAAAAAATCGGAATTTTTCCGAAATCCGGATTTTTTCCGATTTTACTTTCCGGATTCCGGAAAGTAAAAATTCTGGAATTGGCCATCCCTAGCTAGTAGCTATTAAAAGAGAAACACAATAATGAATATATATACTGTATTAGTTTCTTGTACACTTACGTAGACAATTGCTACTAGTGCTGTTGAATTTTTGTGACTTTGCGGTTTTCGGTTTTTGAGAAAACCGGTTTTCTGAAAACCGAAAACCGCAAAAGCGGTTTTCAAAACCGAAACCACAAATGCGTTTTTCAAAACCGAAACCAATGTTTTTGATTACACCTTTCAACAATTGTGAAAGCATCTATCGATCGAGACAATTGTATTGATTTATGTCTGTGTTTCAACTTTTTGTATTTGCTCCCGTTTCCTCCTACTTTCTTACGGTTTAGAACTCCGTAAGTACTGATCTGAACTTGTGTGTTACAAATACTGGCCTGGGATCATTTGCTATTTTTTTTTTTTTAGTTACTTCTTTGATGACACTTCCAAGGTACTTTTCGGTTGCAGGGAAGTAAACTGGACCCCACCTGATTTTTATATATTTTGTAAAGTAGAGCACGAGGAACACGAATCTTAAGGAATTTTGACATTCCGACTTCCCGAACTCGAGATACTAGAACTTATACAGTAGTTTTACATAGTATGTATAAAATTAACGAAGAAAGTTCTGTCGCTTTTTGACCTATCACCTTAGAACATCGATATGTCACCTAAGATCAGGGGTGTAGCCAGCAGGTTTCTGTAGGAGGGGCCCGTCGTTTTTGAAAGGGGGCAGCTACAATCTAAAAAAAAAATGTGTTATAGCTAGTGTTTTTGAAGCCTGAAAAAAACTAGAAAATTTTGGTTTCCTTCCGGAAAACTAAAAACACTGTTTTAGCTTATTATTATTATTATTATTAATAATAATAATAATAATAATAATAGTAATAATAATAATAATTTCATAAATTATATTACAGATAGTTTGTATTATGTTTAACCAAGAACTACTGCCCCCGACCAAACATTATACCTTTGTGCATAACTATTTCAATACACAGAACCGATCTATATAGGTAAACAAGGAAGTTCTATCGCTTTCTCACCCACCACCTCCGGACATTCATATGTCACCTAACACGTATCTGGAAGATCAAGAATAGATCGACAACCTTCTGCAAACGTTCTGGAAGGCCATTTATTCCATCGCGGTAGAGGTTGGTGTTCCGTGAAGTGAAGAAGTTATCAAGTGCATTTTGCACCTCTACTTGGGATTTGAGCTGGCATCCTTTAAAGTGATTGTCCAAGGAAGGGAACAGATGATAATCGGACGGTGCAATGTCCAGGGAGTATGGCGGATGCAATAGTGTTTCCTATCCAAGGCGTAAAATGGTGTCCCGGGTCATTCTAGCCACGAGGGGCTTAGCGTTGTCCTGTAACATAAGGACCCCTTTGGGATTCAGAAGTGCTGGCTCCAGAGTTTTGAGTTTCTCTTGAACACGGCTCAACTGCTGACAGTACACAGTTGGATTGATGCGATGACCAGCTGGTAGCAGTTCCCGATGCACGATGCCACGAGCAGTTCAACACACAGGAGGACTTTCTTCTGGTGTAGTACTGGTTTCGGCTGTCTTGGAACCGTTCATGGGATGCTAACCAATTATGACGGCGCCGTGGAACTTCGTACAGGACCCATTTCTCATCACATGGCAACACCTTGTCCAGAAATGGCTCCTTCCTCAGACGAGACATCAAAGAAACACAGGTGTCTGCTTGCGTTGCCTTTTGACCCGGAATCAAGTTATGTGGGACCCATCGACCCAACTTCTAGTGTTTCCTCAGTTGATGAAGGTGCTGCTGAACGGTTTCGCCACTCACACTGAATTGTCCCCATGCCGTAAGCGTCGGTGGACCACAAATGGGCAATTAGCGACATCACGCCAAACATTGGCGGCGCCGCAGCGACGATCCCCGGTGGCCCCTCTACCGTTTTGAAAATTATGCCACCAGCGGCAGAGATGCGACAAAACGCCAATGAACCACAAAATTACTCCCCCAAACTGTTAAATCGGATATATGTGTGATTTAGTTACATTAAGGTGAGTCAAAAAAACACTTTTAAAAAGTACCAAAAAATTACCCCGAAGGGGGCTCAAACCACCAACCTTACGATTACTAGGCAAGTGTTCTTCCTACTTCGCTACGATGGCGATAAAGGAAACATCGCTTGTAAAGGGATAAATCGTTAAGATCTTTTTAATTTGGTCAATCACAGTGCTCCTTTAACCGTGTATATTCGACGATAACTGTTTGGAATTAGATAAAATGTGTTCGCCATGTAATTTTGTAACAAAATGACGCGTGTCTTTTTACTTTATTTCATAGTTCTCGCATACTCACTTTCTAATGATCGACGACAGTTGTCATCTAAATTCATACAATTATCGCACTTATCTCAAGATTTTTCACGTCATGATGTTGAGGCAGAGGTTATTCTTGACCCTCGGAGCTCACTTTAGGAACAATTCGTCAGCAAAAAATAAAATATAATAATAACCGCATGCACATGACTGGCGACAGTTCGTGTTGGTCCCTTCACGATTCTCCGCGAAGAATCTAAGAAGCGCGGACCAAGACGAAGTTCTCGCTGGTCGCTGCTACGCGGTGGTAACTTCAACACCCCGACGCGAGATATATGTTTCGACTCGACGAAACCCGGCCGCCAGTGAGGGCCAATTATCGCAGACAGAACTTTCATGGTTACTTTTATACATAAGACTGATTTTCTTTGAAATTGCACTTAATTTATTTTAAGATTTTCTGAAAAAAAAATATTTATTATTCGTGACTAAAAAGACATAATTATTTTATTAACAACTATATCTCACTTCCTGTTTTACACGAAATAGCAAGCGAATGAAATCCAAACTGAAAAACTGAATAAAAACGTTGCTTTTCACCAAATTTTCCATCTGATAAAAAGTTTTCTTGAAACACTAATTACAGCATATAAATAATATAATGTACTTACGATTTAGTATAGTACCATTGTTTTATGATAGAATTTATAGTGGGGGGCGCGGTGGCTCAGTGGTAGAGCGTTCACCTCCGGTGCTTGGGGTCCCTGGTTCGATCCCAGCTCGCGCCGTGTGGACTTTGTGGTGGACAAACACCGTGCTCATGGGTTTTCTCGGGGTTCCGTTTCCTCCCACTTTCTTCACTCCACCATTTCATTCATTTCTCATAATCACCGTCTCCTTTGGCCTAACCGGCATAGGCGTGGGACGTTAAACTCAAAGATTTCACTTCATTTCATAGAATTTATAGTACCTTGTCAAAACGTTTGTCTTCAAACTGTCAAATACAAATCGCCGTAAATTATGTAATCTACTGTCACAAAAAGTATACCATATTATTTTCGGATCGCTATAAGGAAGAAATACCATACTATTTTGTGATCGGTATGGTAAAATACTATTTTTCCATACTATTTTACCGTAAATTATTAATTATATGTAAACATTGTTATTTTTAAATGACTGAAGCGAAGTAATCTCACGATGATGTTTTAACATCTGGTCATTAGGGGGGCCAGGAAATCATTTGGGGAGCCTTGCCCCGATGGGCCCCCCGTGGCTACACCCCTGCCTAAGACGTACCTGGAAGATCAAAAATAGTACCCATCAGTATCAACGACCTTCTGAAAACGTTCGGGATGGGCATGGTTTCCTTCGCGGTAGAACTTGGTTTGCCGTGAAGCAAAGAAGGTATCAAGTGCATTTTGCACCTTTACTACGGAGTTGAACTTTAGTTCTCTAATGTGAGTGTCCAAGAAATGGTTCAGGGATAATCGGACGGTGCATTGTCCAGGGAGTATGGATGGTGTCCCGGGTTACTTTAATCATGTGAGGCTTAGCGTTGTCCCGTAACGGGAGAACCCCTTAGCGATTGAGAAGTGCTGGCTCCAGGGTTTTGAGTTTTTCTTGAACACGGCTCAACTGCTGACAGTAGACAGTTGCATTAATGTTCTGCTCTGACCAGCCGGTAGCAGTTAACGATGCACGATGTCGCGAGCACTCCACCAAACATACAGCAGGACTTTCTGCTGCATTACTGGTTTCAGCTGTTTTGGAACCAGTTCATGGGATTTTAACCAATGATGATGACGCCATGGAGCTTCTCATCACATGTCAACATCCTGTCCAGAAATGGCTCCTTCCTCAGACGAGACAGCAAAGAAACACAGGTGTCTGCACGCGTAGTCTTCTGACCCGGAGTTAATTCATGTGGGACCAATAGACTCAAATTGTAGTGTTTCCCAAGTTGATGGAGGTGCTGCCGGATGGTTTCTCCACTCACATTGAATGTTAGCCCCAGTTCCTCACAGGTCTCTCCACTGTTCGCCTCAATTGCTACCTAAAGATCTTCATTTTGCACATGTATTGGTCTTCCGGCACGTGGTGCGTCTTTCGTGAGTGTTTTGTCACCGTCCTTAAACTTTCTAAACCAACCTTGCACTGTCTGCGTAATCACGACACCCTCACGAAAGGCCTGAGATATCTTCCGCCCCACTGCAGTGGCGTTTGATCCAAGTTTGAATTTGTACAGCATACACGCCCTTATGACGCTCTGTGGAAGTTCCATATTCACTATGTCCTTACACAAGTTCATGTTGTAACTGAACTGCCACAAGCAGGTAGAATGTTGGATATACCCACACCAACATTTGACCTTCGCCTTTTCTCCATTCGCATTCAACTCACGGTGTGAGGATCAATTGAACACAGACCTCCACAGAAAGCGACAGGACTTTCTTGGTTACCTTTATATATCTCACAGGACATAATATGTTTCGTATAGAGAATTATTAAACTTAGTTTTAATATCTCGAGCTCCGGAAGTCGGAATGTCAAAACTCCAGATTCGTGTTCCTCGTGATCTACTTTACAAAATATATAAAAATCAGGTGGGGTCCACTTTGCTTCCCTGCAGCCTACTTTTCAAACGAAACTCAGTTTTCCAGAGTGTACATTTTGTTTCAAACTGAGTTCTGCCCTGGCTAACATACATAAATTCGCTTCTATAAGTGTCGTTAAAGTTACACTTGAAATTGTCGTTCGGCATTCTTGTAGCTTATGAAGGCATGAATAATTCAAGTATGTTTGTCACAACATCTACAAAAGAATATTCATTCGTATAGAACCTCCAATACATTACATTAAAAACACATGAACTACACAAAGAAAACTATTGTGCATTAGAGCAGATCTCTTATTAGCGAATGGCCCTACACCTGCGCACTGGTCAGATAGCTCACAGCCTGAGCCAGAGCGCGAGTCCAAATTTAACTCAATCGTGATTAAGATTGTCAAAGGTGTAGCGGTTTACGTTGAATATACCAAACTTTATTCACTAAGTCGTCTTAGATTTTTCTCCAATCCCAAAAAGCGGGTGGATTTTCGTGATTAAGATAGCGAGGGACGAATATAGAACCTAACAATCGGGTGGTACCCGCAAAAATCGGGTAATATGACAACACTAAGCTAAATAGAAAATAAGGTATATCCCTATTTAAGATCACTACATCTGCAACTCATGAAATCCAATTTGAAATCTCATCCACTAAGACTGAGATCTTTTATATTATCATTACTCTTTCACCTTGTTTCTAAATAGTACTGCCACTCTTTCTTTTGTTAACAAAAAAAAAAAAAAAAACCTCCTTTCTTAAAAAAAAAAAGAAAAAAATAGATCGCAATACACAATTTTATTGTTGATTTGTTGCCACTCCGATAAATGTGAATGTTGTGGTTTTGCATGTGTTGACTGGTTTCTTATCGCAAGTCCCAGACACCTGCAAAAGTACATACGTGAAGGGAACACCGATCATATTTTATTCTATATCTTTTTACTTCCCAATAACGATAGCCGTGCCTCTTTGTGAGAAACTGCAACTTATGTTCTTTTTTTATTCTGCCAATTGTAAAAGAATACTAAACATGAATTTCCCTACACGTTAAGACATTTTAAGAAAAAATATCTTCTTTCACCTCTACAAATTTTGAGCATTTTTTCCCTACACCGGGGGAAATTTCCCTCCATCTGGCAACTGTGAGCCGAAGATGGAAAAGATTCTTTGCTGTTTCCTCGTCGTTACTTGATATTAGTACTGTCGAATTTTTGTGACTTCTGCAGTTTTCGGTTTTTGAGAAAATCGGTTTTCAAAACCGAAACCGCAGATGCGGTTTTCAAAACCGAAACCGCAAATGCGGTTTTAAAAACCGAAACCGCAAATGCGGTTTTAAAAACCGAAACCGCAAATGCGGTTTTCAAACCGAAACCGCAAAAGCGGTTTTCAAAAACGAAACCGCAAAAGCGGTTTTCAAAACCGAAACCGCAAAAGCGGTTTTTAAAACCGAAACCGCAAAAGCGGTTTTCAAAACCGAAACCGCAAAAGCGGTTTTTAAAACCGAAACCGCAAAAGCGGTTTTTAAAACCGAAACCGCAAAAGCGGTTTTCAAAACCGAAACCGCAAATGCGGTTTTCAAAACCGACATTTCCGTTTTATGAAATTTCACTTTTTTCAAAAACCGGTTTTCGGTTTTTTCAAAAACCGATTTCGACAGCACTAATTGCTACTGCAGTTATTTACTGCTTTATGAGGAAGGTCTTTTTTTCACACACAAAAATGTGTCCGGTATGTCTCAAACACTATCGCGTTCCCACCTGCAGCTGCTCCAAAGCACTGCAAACTACTTTTTAACCAGGCGAAAGGCAGCGAAGGAAAAGAAATCTCAACAAATATTCTAATAACATTCGCTTTTATTCAACATACCTACAGTGAGCGCAGAAAGTGTTCGTACACCGTGCATACTTTATATTGAAAACAGCTAGCATGAGAACGGGAGGTGGAAAATATATATATAACCAGAATTAAGACTACACATTCATACATTTTATTTCTATATACAAGAGAAAGGCCAAACAAACACAATCACTGTTTTGTTCAGAAGAAAAGAGAGAAGTCCTTTTTTGTAAACGCAAAAAGTCACCGTACACTTATACTTGAATTAATGCTTATAAAGTATATTACGTTATTTAATATTTTGTGGGATTACCCTGTGCGTTAATGATTGTCTGTAGTCTTCGTGGCATTGATTTCACCTGTAGTGGTTCGTAGTTCTGTAGCTTCGGGACTGATTATGTCCCATTCTTCTTGAATAGCTTTTCTCAGGCCTTCTTTAGTAGAGAAGCTGTACCTTCTGATTCTTGTCTCCAGAACAGACCATAGATGTTCTATGGGGTTCATGTCTGGGGATTGGGGAGGTATGCGAAGCTGTTTCAAGGTATTATAGAATAGCCACAATCGAGTATTTTCCGCTGTATGTTTGGAGTCGTTGTCTTGCTGAACAATAAATTGTTTTCAAGAACCATCTTCTGCGCAATAGTATGGAGATTTTCCTTTAATATGTTAATATACACTTTGTGGATCATCACTCCATCGATAAGGTGGAGACGACCCACTCCTGAGGCACTCATACAACCCCAGACGAGCACGGACCCTCCTCCGTGTCTTACTTTAGGGACGAGATTTTGAGGATTCATCCCTGTATTCACCTTGCGCCATACCATACGCCTCCCATTGGACTCGATAAGATTAAATTTACTTTCGTCCGAAAATATGACCCTAATCCAGAAAGAAGCCTGATCCCTTATCTTTATACTCTTTTTCAAACTTTAGTCTCTTTATACGATTTGTCTTGTTCACCCAGAACATTTTCCTGGCTATCCGACCATGATACCCTGCAAATATTCCGCACTGTTCTGGCTGATACTTTAACACCGCGTGTTTCCAGATCCGTTGCCAATTGCACAGCACTACTTTTCGGAACCTTTTTTCTTTCCCTAATAATGTAACGTTTATCTTGTTCACTCAACACTCTTGGTCTTCCAGGTTTTTTTTTTTGTTTGTTTGTTTGTTTGTTTCGCACAGTGATAGAAACATTATACATCGCAATTATTGTTTGTACTGTTGAACGAGGCCTGTCTGCAAGGTTTGCTATCTTTCTCAAAGTCCTACCCATCTTATGCAATTTAATAATTACTTTTCTTGTCTCCTCATTTGTTTCTGTTCGGTTGCTTCCCATTTTGACAGCCCACCGTGCAGCTGTTTCACTCCTATTCACAACTAAACTCATTCTGTTACTCGTCATGCTATACAGAAGTGTATACTCACAAGGAAGGGTCACGCAGTGGCTCCGCTGAGATCCGAACGAGACAATTGTGTTTGCATTTGAAATACTATAACTAGTTGAATCCAAAAGTTATACGTGCCACCGGGTGGAATATTGTGAGTTACAACATATTTTGTAATGTAAGAACTACAAAAAAAAAAAAATACCTGGCAGAATAGTTTGAACCGAGTCATTTGTTCGGAAACGGTTGGGTAAGTGGAAAACTCGACCAACGCGTATCCCATCATTTTCAACGACAAACTTTTTGGGGTAAAAAAAACTTTGTCCCAGGTCCCCCGCAGGGTCCCAGACGGGGTCCAACTCAAAATTTTCAAATGGCAAGGGGGGCTAAGTGGCACATCATTTGAAAGCTGTTGTAATATGAAAGAAAATGCAGCAAGTCTCGACTCTCTACAACAACCCTGTGCAAAATGACGGAGGTTCAAAACGTAAACACAACTTAATTGAAAAGTCCATGGTCACCCCTATAAATCGGAAATGGTGAGAAAAATATGAAAATAGGAAGGCAGTCTGGCATTATTTTCAAAGTACAACAATTTAAGTGAAAACGTTTTGTTCCAGGGTGCCCACAGGGTCCCAGGTGGGGTCCAACTAAAAAGTTTCAAATGGCAAGAGAGGTTAAGAAGCTCATCGTTTGCAAGATCTTGTTAAATGAAAAAAAAATGAAATGAAATCTTTGAGTTTTACGTCCCACGGTTATGCCGGTTAGGCTAAAGGAGACGGTGATAATGAGAGATGAGTGAAATGGTGGAATGAAGAAAGTGGGAGGAAACGGGAGAACCCCGAGAAAACCCACGAGCACGGTGTTTGTCCACCACAAAGTTCACTTGGCGGGGGCTGGGATCGAACCCGGGACCCCAAGCACCAGAGGTGAACGCTCTACCACTGAGCCACCGCGCCCCCCTTCTTGTTAAATGAAAGTAGATGGAGCAAGTCTTGACTTTCTACGACAACCCTGTCCAAAATTGTGGCGGGTCAAAATGTAAATACAAGCTTAATTGAAAAACTATGGCCACCTTGAATCCAAGATGGCCGCTTAAAACCTATGTCATTCATAACAGTACAAATCTAAATCTATATTTTTCTCTATTATGTATTTAGAAATACTAGGAAGACTAAAGAACAATTGAATTTCGATTCACTTCAACTATTATTTCATTCGGTAACAACACATATATGGTTTCTTCTTAATGCACATTCTCTCGACATTATTTACTTGAATATAAAAAATATGCGATGAACACACAACTATGACTTCTTACTCATAGTGCAAAAAAAAATAAATAAAATAAATAAATAAATAAATAAATAAATAAAAGAAAAAAAGAAAAAGAAAAGAAAAAAAAGAAGCTGAATACCTTCGGGTATTTTTCTAATTTTGTCATACGTAGTTTATACAGAAAGAACTTGCTGCACCAGTAGGTTAGGGGCTCTATTGTAACGTATTCGGGATGGTTACATTTGTACGTCATTCGTTAGTTTGATCTCAATACTTCAAGCAATACCAAATATTAATAAAAAAAAAATGGCAAAATTGGCAAGTAGTACCAAACATACGTAAGTCATTTCAGTACATCGAACTGCGTCAAACTTTGTTGGTTTGGTCACAGTATTCCAAGAAATAACATGTTTATATACAAACTCATTTTTCACGCTGGCAGCCATATTGGGTCACAGATTATACTCTTTGATATTTTGTGGACTATTAACCATAAACGTTCGCTTCTCCAACACCAGTGGTGTGAGCTGGATATGCGTTCAATACATAGTGCGACATTTTGAACTCAAGATGTCACGTTTTTGAACATTTTGCATATTTTAGTCACTTACTAATCAATATTAATGCCAAATTTGTTTTCCTAGCTTCAGCAGTTTGGTATGCTTATCCTTTCGATATAGGTTTTAAGCGGCCATCTTGGATTGTTTTTCAGTTTGTTTACATTTTGACCCACCGCAATTTTGGACAGGGTTGTCGTAGAGAGTCGAGACGTGCTCCATCTTCTTTCACTTAACAAGAGCTTTCAAACGATGTCCTACCTCTCTTCCTATTTGAAATTTTTTAGTTGGACCCCACCTGGGACCCTGTGGGGACCCTGGGACAAGAAGTTTTCACTTAAATCGTTGTACTTTGAAAATAATACCACACATCCTTTCCTGTTTTCACATTTGTCTCACCATTTCCGATTTATAGGGGTGACCATGGACTTTTCAATTAAGTGTTTGTTTACACTTTGACCCGTCGCCATTTTGCACAGGGTTGTTGTAGAGAGTCGAGACATGCTGCATTTTCGTTCATTTTACAACAGCTTTCAAATGATGTGCCACTTAACCCCCCTTGCCATTTGAAAATTTTGAGTTGGACCCCGTCTGGGACCCTGCGGGGGACACTGGGACAAAGTTTTTTACCCCAAAAAGTTTGTCGTTGAAAATGATGGGATACGTGTTGGCCGAGTTTTCCACTTACCCAACCGTTTCCGAACAAATGACTCGGTTCAAACTATTCTGCCAGGTAGTTGTAACTCACGATATTCCGCCCGGTGGCACGTATAACTTTGGGATTCATCTAGTTATAGCATTTCAAATGCAAACCCATTTGTCTCGTTCGGATCTCAACGGAGCCACTGCGTGACCCTTCCTTGTCAGGTGAATACTAGTGAACCCCAGTTGTGGTATCTTTGTTTCATATTCGTACGTCGCGTCAGGTGTACGATCATTTTTTGCGTCTACTCTATACATTTTCTACGGAATTTATTTACTTTCTGACCATTAAACTTGTCTTTGTGGTTCTTTATTGATATATTCATAAAGCATACGAGGAAACGGTCCCAAGTGGAAACAGCTGATTTGGCTGGGGTCCGGATATGTGTTAAGGGACACCAAAGTAGGAGACACGTATTTTGGCGTTTGGGCCCATACGCAGAAATTTCCGAAATACGGTGCCCCAAAGTGGCCCTACATGCTATAACTAGGAAGCGATTGACGTTACTTGTACACAACCGATTTGGCTGGGGTCCGGATATGTGTTACGGGAAACCAAGGTAAAAGACACGTAATTTGGCGTTTTGGCCCATACGCAGAAATTTCTGAAATACGGGGTCCCAAAGTGGCCCTACATGCTATAACTAGGAAGCGATTGACGTTACTTGTACACAACTGATTTGGCTGAGGTCCGGATATGTGTTACGGGAGACCAAAGTAAGAGAGACGTATTTTGGCGTTTTGGCCCATACGCAGAAATTTCCGAAATACGGGGCCCCAAAGTGGCCCTACATGCTATAACTTGGAAGCGAATGACGTTACTTGTACACAACTGATTTGGCTGAGGTCCGGATATGTGTTACGGGAGACCAAGGTAGGAGACACGTGTTTTGGCGTTTGGGCCCATACGCAGAAATTTCCGAAATACAGGACCGCAAAGTGCCCCTACATGCTATAACTAGGAAGCGAATGACGTTACTTGTACAAAGCCGATTTGGCTGGGGTCCGGATATGTGTTACGGGCGGCCAAAGTAGGAAGACACGTATTTTGGCGTTTGGGCCCATACGCAGAAATTTCCGAAATACGGGGCCCCAAAGCGGCCCTACATGCTATAACTAGGAAGCAAATGACGTTACTTGTACACAATCGGTTTGGCTGAGGTCCGGATATGTGTTACGGGAGACCAAAGTAGGAAGAGACGTATTTTGGCGTTTTGGCCCATACGCAGGAATTTCCGAAATACAGGACCGCAAAGTGCCCCTACATGCTATAACTAGGAAGCGAATGACGTTACTTGTAGAGAATGTTGACTTGGGTTGGAATATGTTGCAATATATCCTAAAGTATGAGACTTGTGTTTGTTGTTAGGTCCCACAAAAACGAATGTCGAATATAGTGTCCCATATTGCTAGATTTTCAATAAGGCCATGAAGTTGGCGTATGTGGTACCCATGCAATTCTGTACAGATGATCAGCTTGCACGAGCCGTCAAGGGGGATCTGATCACCACGACGATGTGTGGAAACCAGGCGGAACACTTTTGTTGATGAGAGTGAACAGTAATTTTTAATCGATACGGCGTGTGTTGTCAGGAAAGCGGGCAGAGTGGCGGAAGTAAAGTTGGCCGGCCTGTCAAGTTCGGTCGGAAGAAAAACTACATTTCTTTGACTTGGGTTTATAATAGCCATATCCAGACCCAAGCTAAATCGGTTGTGTACAAGTAATGTCATTCGCTTCCTAGTTATAGCATGTAGGGGGCCACTTTGGGGCCCCGTATTTCGGAAACTTCTGCGTATGGGCCAAAACGCCAAAATACGTGTCTCTTACTTTGGTCTCCCGTAATACATATCCGGACCTCAGTCAAATCAGTTGTGTACAAGTAATGTCATTCGCTTCCTAGTTATAGCATGTAGGGGGCCAATTTGGGGCCCCGTATTTCGGAAACTTCTGCGTATGGGCCAAAACGCCAAAATACGTGTCTCCTACTTTGGTCTTCCGTAACACATATCCGGACCCCAGACAAATCGGTTGTGTACAAGTAACGTCATTTGCTTCCTAGTTATAGCATGTAGGGCCACTTTGGGGCACCGTA
Organism: Thermobia domestica; assembly: GCF_964235325.1. Lineage (NCBI taxonomy): Eukaryota > Metazoa > Arthropoda > Insecta > Zygentoma > Lepismatidae > Thermobia > Thermobia domestica. The sequence continues at coordinate 150,662,154 of NC_137463.1, forward strand.
TTTCGGAAATTTCTGCGTATGGGCCAAAACGCCAAAATACGTGTCTCTTACTTTGGTCTCCCGTAACACATATCCGGACCTCAGTCAAATCAGTTGTGTACAAGTAACGTCAATCGCTTCCTAGTTATAGCATTTAGGGCCACTTTGGGACCCCGCATTTCGGAAATTTCTGCGTATAGGCCAAAACGCCAAAATACGTGTCTTCCTACTTTGGCCGCCCGTAACACATATCCGGACCCCAGCCAAATCGGCTTTGTACAAGTAACGTCATTCGCTTCCTAGTTATAGCATGTAGGGCCACTTTTGGGGCCCCGTATTTCGGAAGTTTCTGCGTATGAGCCAAAACGCCAAAATACGTGTCTCTTACTTTGGTCTCCCGTAACACATATCCGGACCTCAGTCAAATCAGTTGTGTACAAGTAACGTCATTTGCTTCCTAGTTATAGCATGTAGGGCCGCTTTGGGGCCCCGTATTTCAGAAATTTCTGCGTATGGGCCAAAACGCCAAAATACGTGTCTCCTACTTTGGTCTCCCGTAAAACATATCCGGACCTCAGCCAAATCGGTTGTTTACACTTGGGACCGTTTCCTCGTTAGTTTTCATTATTCATATTGTGTGTGTTATTACACTTCTTAAATTTTCCATTTCTTTTTCGCAGGCATTCTCGTTTCTATAGTATAAATGTACGATCACTTTCTGCGCTCACTGTATGTACAGTAAACACAAATTTATAATTTTTGACTTTACGAAGTATACAATGTAATTGTTCAATAATTAACATAAGCAGGCATTCATTAATTTATATTAATATAATAATTAATAAAACTAATAAGCGGGTGATTGATGACTCAGTGGTAGAGTTTTCATCTATGGTATTCTAACCCAGGACATGTGGGTTTTCGATGGCTAATTTTGTGTTCGAAAATTTTCTCTGTGGTAGGCCTACTCTTGGTTCCCTTTCTTATATTTGTTCCATCATCACTCATTAACGAATTTAGTTTATCAAAACTCTATAGCCATATATATTCATTCTGTCCGTCAGTGAAACAAACAGTCTCAAGAACTATCTGATGGATTACCATCAATTTTGGTCATGATGTACAGAGTCAATAGTTAAGAATCGAGTTCCCTGATGAATGTAATATTCAAACCGGAAGCGGTACAAATCAACCATTTCCGGTTTTAACGTTAATCATTATGTAGTAAATATGGTAATAGATAGCGAGAAGCGGTTTCTAGTAATCGACATATATAACATTCATGTAGATAGAATGTGACCCAATTTGTGCATCTGCTGAAAATAATGAGCTTAGGTATTTAGAGAGCATTTTCCGCTTTAGAAAATGTGTGCTTGGTAAAGAATGTAGCGAATTAGCTGAGTCAGGCACGTAGCTAGAATATGGTAATAGGAAGGGGGGGGGGGCAGTCAAGAAATACTGTGGTTATTTACCAGGGGCTCAATCATTCTAAACTATTTTATTGGCAACATATATTGGTTCGTTTAGCCAAGATTTCTAATGGGAGGATGATATGAAATACTGTGGTTACACACCAGAGGCTCGATCAACCTAAATATTTTACTGACAACATACACATATTGATTGGTTAGGACAATAAAATGAGGATATATTAGTATTTTAATAAGAAGCTATGAAGAAATCTCGAGTAAAAGAATATAAAAAAAAAGTATTGAAAAAGATATAGTCTTCCGAGGTCATTCGAACGGTGTTGAGAATTTTGCGCCCTACCTCAAGAACAGGGAAAATTGCGCCTGCGATGTACCTCCACCGGGAAGTTTGAGCCCTGCGAAATAAAAGAACCTATTGGAGCTTACGCATTTGCTCGGAGGGGCTGACATTACAGCATAAACAATCCTCCCCCCACAACCATGCCATTTGTGATTTATTTTAATTGTGGCTATATAAGGGGAGAATAAACTTCAATATAAGCCAAAAGAACACAACGGATCAACGCAATCACTGCTTCTTCCAGAGATGATTTTGGGGGAACACTGGCCTCCCCAGAGCTCTCAGAGTGCCCCCTCGGAGGAGACCAAAATAATACGTCTATAATATAATAAACAGAATAGTACCAGCTGTGACCCCCCTCCGGAATACTAAGTGTGCCCCCCGGAACATTTTTTCTGAAAGAACGACTGAACGCAATTGTGTGTTTGAAGTAATTCCAGCAAGTAAACACACTGTACATAGTTTTCTTGATAATATTACTGAACTCATTTTACATTCACTTTACATTTTTTTTTTCTATATTTTGTGTCCTGAAAAGCCAAACAACTTGCAAGGATTGTGAACAGATATATCTGGGTAGAGCCAAACAGCCTTTTGTAGATTAAATTATACTCTTTGATTATATTAATAAATAATTATATACCAGTCATTTATACTTTTATTGTAAATTTTGTAGTATAATGAAAAATTGTATTTGTATGGATTGCCAAGCCTAGTTCAAGTGTGAGTGGAAGTTACTTTACACAATACAAAAATAAGTTGAATTGTAGGGCGCTAACATCCCAGTGCAAATATATAGCCGGCGCATTTTCCCCTCTTTTTGGGGTAGGACGCAAACATCCCAGTGCAAATATATTGCGAGCGCATTTTTTCCTATTTTTGTGGTAGGGCGCAAATTTCTCGCATTCAAGGAAAATATAATGTCCGTGAACTTGACAAGCCACTTATTTCAGACTCCAATTTTGACTTTAAACGTCACTAGTTCTACGTTAGTGTTCGATAGTGACGCAAATCGTTCGTACTCCACAGATAACGTGTGCTTTTTAAATAATGGATATGTCTTCTAACTGCATGCCAACACGCCCACTTCTAAGAATCATCTCAAAAATGAGGTTAACCGTTAGAGCAAGTAAGTGCTCATTAGTGCCATTAACATTAACGTTAATGCCTCCATCGTATGGCCCTTTGAGTAATAATAACACCACGCTCTTTGCAAGAGTCTCAATGCGTCCCTATATTCTCGCGAACATTCTGACATGCCCAAGTTAGTTACTTTTTTTTTTTTTTTGCAACTATTGTTTATCTGTTATTGCTTATTGCTAGTCTGCAGAGTAGTCCTTACATTAATATGCCATTGTCCTTGATAATCATTGCGTATTTACAAGCAGTTTGTTATTACTGTTAGAAGATATCAAAAAAAACAACAGATAAAATCTACTACTTAACGGTTCATATTTTTCTTTTACAGCACATAAACGATTAATAATAATAATAATAATAATAATAATAATAATAATAATAATAATAATAATAATAATAATAATAATAATAATAATAATAATAATAATAAGACTAAAGGGCAATTCTGTGCCGCTAGCCTCTCAAAAAGATTATAATTCTTGTTAACTTACCTAAGATGTTAGAGAAAAAGTAGATGCTCTCTACCCTGTGCTTGTAGATGTAGAAACACTAAAAGCCATCTTACGTCTGTTTGTATTTTTTATGTTGGAGAGTGTCCGAGTTTCCACCAGGCAGTGTTTCTTCCAGACATATTTTTCTGGGGGCACTGCCCCCCAGAGCTCTGTGAGTACCCCCCGGAGGAGACCAAAATAATACGTTTATAATATAATAATAAATTAAATAGATTAGCACTAGTAGTGTCCCCCGGAATATTACATGTGAAACCGGAACATTATGTCTGAAAGAAACACTGCCACCAGGTGCAATAGAAAAGAAGTATTGTAAATTTCTCTCGCTTTTACCTCGGACAGAGTGGTGTGATAACTTGCTCGAAATTGTTACATGCTACAGCTTATTGTTCATTCAATAATTACAGGATTCCCAGCCAATGTCAGAATTTTTGATTTTTTACTTTTCGAAGTGATAGCAGAAGTGGGACGGAATTAAAATACGGGACATTTGCTTGTCTCGACTAAATTTACGGGGACGCGGGACACTCGGGCTCAAAATCGGAACTGTCACGTTTTTTACGGGACGTATGGCAGGCTTAAACTTTGCCCTCTCCTGCGAAAAATCCCGTGGATGTATTTTTTTTTTTTTAAATCAAGTCAGGAAAACCAAATGTATACTAGTGAGTACTGAATTACTGAATAGGTGGCTGCTTATGAAGGTTTGTCTTCTAGTTCGAATAATCCAATGGAAAATATGCCATCCATCTTCCATCATTCCTTAAGGTTTGTGATTGTCTCATCACCATTTCATTTTGTCTGCAGTCGATAACGATTTCAAGCTGATTATACCTTTCATAAGTAGCCACCTACGATGTTCCCACTAGCGTACATTAGGTTTCCCTGACTTGAATTTTTTTTCAAAAAGATACAGCTGTTAAGATATCCTGAACCAACGAATTCATATCAATGTGCATTTCATTGTGGAAACATATACTTCACCATTTTATTTCCTGTAAAATTCTAGCCCAACTTGATATATTACATGACACCTTTCCTATTTAAAAAAGTCGGGCGAGATACAAGATGGCCGACTTCAAGATAGCAGCAATGATAAGCATACCCTCAAATAATGTCTACTTTCTCCTGGTGTCGGTTAATGTGTTTTTATTTTTCATCCCTTTACCCGTTTTACAAATAAAATGAAATTTCCAAACTTGAAACACGTTGGCTATCTGACCAATCAGGTTTTTGACCACTGCGGCCGTCTTTATGGACGGAAGAACTTTAAATTTTGCATACGCTCGTTTCTTGATAGTCCACACTTCTCTGCCAAGTTTGGTCAAAAAGCTAGATTTCGACATCGATAGGTTTACTTGTAAAAGAAGAAAACTATGAAATACTGGTACAGAACCTTCTTGAAAAATTGCGAGGCACAAGTTTGAAATGTGTATTTTAAAATTCATTCACTGTTTGTATTTCCATTTGAGTTATTTCTCTGAAAACTTAGCTGTTATAAAGAATGGAGGGAATGAACATTTTGCAGATTAAAAAACGTTATAAAGGAAAATGGGACCGTCGATGATGAGAGAATACTGTTAGTTTCTCCTGAAAGAGGACTCCATAACATAGCAACGGGAAAATGTTTTGAAACTGTCTTGCCGTTAATTATTTTTCTTAATCAAGCTAACAAGTAAACATGCAGGGTGTTCCGGGCTTAAACTGACAAAATTATCATATGGGTTCAGGATCTCAATACAAGAAAAATGTTTTTCTGCGACTTTGGTCGGAAATGCTTAGTTACGGAGAGAGAGCTAATTAAAAGTAATTACTGAAATTGGTCATTCGTCTTACCCTTTTATTATCTCTATCTCCGTAATTAAGCGTTTTCGATCAAAGTTGCAGATTTTTTCTTGTATTTAGGTTCTCAACGCATATGCGAAGTTCGTAGGCTTTTCCCGGAATACCCTGTATATAAATACGTAATAACGATATACACCTAAGTTTGTAAATTATGTACGTATCACATACATGTATTTCTTTCATTAACACTTAGAATTTATCTTCATAAACACCTTAAATTACATTTACTCCTGTCAGCATTATCATCATTACCACAGCAGAGAATCCGTGCGTGATACGAGAAAACTGACTGCATTTTCATTTTTAAGACGTTTGGTTTAGTACGGATTGCATTATTTTATCTCTGCACATTTTTGAAAGTTGAAATTTGTAGATATGTATTATCAGTGCTACAAAGTTTATTACTGAAATTATATGTAAAAATAAATAAGCAAATAAATGTTTAAATTAATTTAATCCGTCGCTGCTATTACTTTTGTTATTGATCGTTTTAAATTAACATGCAATAGATTTCGAGCCTCATTTTTTTTCTTCACTAATCTTATTAACCAATAAAAATAATCGAGAGGGCGCTAGTGTAACTTATATGCGGGAGAATACTGAAGTCCACCCGTTGCGTCGAAAAATTTACTTTGTTTCACAGAATAAAAGATGGTGTGATTCATGTGCGTTTTCGTGCTGTGAATACAGCTGATTGTGATTTACGATTTTTATTTCATTGAAAAATAATTGAGGTAAGTTTTAGTGAATAATATATCTCGAATATGAAGTCACTGATTTTTGAAAGAATAGCAAAAAAAGCAGGAGGAAATGTCAATAAAACATAAGGTAAAAGATTATCGTACCAGTAGATCATTGAGTGCAGGGCCGGATTAAAGGGGGGATCAATATCTCAACCGACTATCTAAAAAGAACCATAAATATACAATCATCAACAAGGGCGCCGACTTTCAAAATTTTGTGGGTGCATATTAATTGCAGGACATTTTAGTCTATACGTTTTCAGGGAAATCTGGATATTTGATCGATTTATTTTTAGTTAAAATCTTTTAGGAACACTGTCATAAAGGACTGCGCTGTGATAAAGTAAAATATACCAGTACTGTAAGTTGGAGCTTCCCTAGCTCACTTGGTAACACGGCTGACTTTTAAATGCAAGAGAAACAAGCTCAAACCCGGTCCAAACTAAAAATCTTGCGGATGCGCCGCACTCACAAGATTATTTGTGTGGGTGCCGGAGCCCCGGAGCACCCACATAGTCGGCGCGCATGATCACCACCACAAAAGAAAATATGAAACATATTCCCTTAACTTTCCTACTGTACTTTCACAGAAAGGTATTAGGAAAAGTCAGAAGGGGCCTCCAGATTGGTTAATCCGGTTCTGATTGAGTGTGACGGAAACAATGAAGATGAATTCATTTTCTAATTCACGTATTCATTCATTTTCAAGTGTATCTTTAGTAACGGGCGACTTTCCATAAGAAATTATACGCAGGTGTTATGTTTTATTCAGTCATATTAACACACAGTGCAAATTGGACCTATTATTTTAACCCTAAATTGTAAAATAATTTTCGAAAGTCAATTCGTGTAAGGAAAAATTGACAAAGAAACTATGATATTTAAAGTTATTCGAGACTACAGACCTTGATGCAAGTTAGTTGCGAACCTGAGACCCCGCAAAATGTCCTCAATCGGGCCTCACATCACCTAAGGCCGGCCCTGTATATATATATATATATATATATATATATATATATATATATATATATATATTGGTTCTACAGACCTCGGTGCAAGTTAGTTGTAAACCTGGGGCCCCGCAAAATATTCCCAATCGGGTCCCGCACCACCTAAGGCCGGACCTGGAGAGCAGTATCAGTTCATACAATATTGAAAATAAGTAAGCAGTTGATTTATTCAAGAGAAGCTCTAAATTCAAGAATACATATTGCTCCCAATGGTATTGGAACAGCATTTTATGATCCTAGACCTGCTGTGCCAAAATTTTTACTAACTAAAGATAGAAGAAAAAAAACTTCCAGATCTGGAGTTACATAAAGACCAAAAATATATCAAGATTTTTTTTTTTTAATATAGCCGCATCTAGTGCGAAATTTACCATTGTCTCTTGTGTGGTATGCTACTTTAATTGAGTCACATTTTAGTTCTAAAACTAGTTATTAGGATTTTGATTGTGATTTTTCAAAGTCAAAGAGTTCAAACATTTTACTTTTAATGATTTGTAAAAGCATTATCGTGAATTCTGATGTTCCATATATATTTGCTGTCTGTTACGTAACTGTTACAATTGATATGTTGCTATGATTCTATATGTGATATTGAATATTTAAGGTGCTTTATTATAAGTTTATAGTAGTAGTAGTCAATGACCTCACTGCAATTAGCTGACTAGATTCAGTGTCGCAAAATCTATAATGACGACTTCTTGACTAATAGAATATATCATTGTCATATGAAAATAGGGTATTCAGATAACGTTACTCAGCCTCTATCATGCTAGTAAAATGACATCAGAGTGGTGATTTTGATGTTCTTTCTCTATAGCATCCGCTCTGTTGATTATTATCACACCGGAGTGCAGAGTGGTGACGTATGTTTTGCCCGTCAAGTGCGCGATTAACTCACTTTTAGTACGGAAAGTACTAATAACATGGTGTAGAGTAACAAAAAGCATTAACTTCCACACAGAAAAATTAAATATATCGTCAATATCCGATTATAGTTAACATAATCTTATTTTGTAACTACTAAATTTAGTTGTTCTGATATCTGCACAGAAGTGCTCGAAGTTACACGTACTTGTTCACTATTTACTATTAATAAAAGAAATTAGAAACATTCATAAGTCAGTCATTAAATTCATAAATAATGTATATTTTACTTAAGTTCCTGGATCTATTTCTTTATCTGCTTACTTTAATTCTGCTTCATACTTGTCCCGTCTGTGTTATATGCAAAAGTCTTTCTACATTTTCTTACGGAAAATGCAAAGCTATGTGTATCTGATATATCAAAGAATGAATTCAAAATTTTGTTATGCCATCATAGATAGACTATGCAGAAAAAATTCAGTGTTGTATTATATGTTATTTCGAAATTTTCATTTGGCAAATAAAAATTTTAACCATTACTTCTCTTTCTACATTTGTTTTGGTCCATCGTGATTACTTTTGGTACTTCATATCGTCCGTTATCTTTAGATGAAGATTTTGATAGAGTTAGTTAAAACTTAGTTAAGGGGATCCAGGTTAGCGTATCGTTGATGATGCTGAAATCCGCCGTATTTTCCATGTCTTCTGATGCATTCAGACCAGAATTGTCCGATTACAATAATCTCGACAGCAATAACCATGTTAAGCGTAAATATGGAGGGAGGCAAGTCGTTAAACTCTTCACCAAACTAATAAATAGAAGTCAATAAAATGTAATATTACCTTATTAAATGGTAAATCATTGGGGAATTTGCAGATACACAGAATTGCTTCTCTGACCTACGGATCGCCTATTGGATATAGCTCTATTTTAGATTGTTGTTTTGTCTTCCACTGATCTGAAGATTCATCCTCAGATCTATTTTTTTTCACTCTCGGTCAAATATGTGTTAACGCATTCTAATGCTAATATTTCATTACCTAATTGATTAAGTTACTGTAGTTTGTGTCTCTACTATGCTAGTGTTTCAGTATTTCATTTTCAATATTCTGAATTTCATTCTCGTTGGATTTCATACAAAAATTAGTCAACTTCATAGATATACATATGGAACTCAGAAGCACTAAGATTTTAATACGACAGTAACCATTAAATGATTAAGCCATTAACCATTAAAGATTAAACGATATATAAAGGACAGTCTTACTTATACCTTATAAAATATATTACAGAAAGTGTGGTACTAAGTATGGCATTCACTGTTTACATGTTCCTTCTAGGCGATGCAACTTGAATATGTGACACAAAATGTTAGCGTGTAACGGGGCTTTACGAAGACATTTAATTTGATACCTCATGTCATGGTCCAAGCTGTTGTCGCCTAGTGAAAATGTCTTAAAATCTGCACTGTTATAGATAATAGTGATACACTATTTTCTGCACTTAAGAGATTTAAGTGATACATTATTTTCTGCACTTAAGAGATTTATTAATTATTGTCTGCTTTTAGCTCTTTTTTTATTTTCTGCTTTTTAATGCCTTTTTGAAGTCAATTTATATGTTTTTAAAAAGTATATATATATCTTTTGATTTTTAATGCGTTTTTCAAATCGTTTACTTTTCTTTTAAAAAGTTTTTAGTTTCTGCTTTTTAATGCCTTTTTGAAGTGTTATTTTTCTTTAGTTTCTAAGATTTGTTTTATTTTTTCTTTACCCCAATAGTTTAGTAGGATACCTAAACTACACGAATGACACTAACTCCCTATAAAATGGGTCTGCGTATGAAACGTGCATGAACAAATGCGTAATCATTAATTATCAAAGTTTTTGAACTTTTTGTTATTGGTACGAACCTTCCTTACGAAAAGCTTATTATATTAGTGAAAACCGCATCAAAATATCACGTAGTCTAAAAAGTACTTGGCTATTTGCGCACAAGATGGCATTAGTGCCTCAAATCGCGCTGTATATACGTTGCAACGGGTCCAGCCTAACGTTATTTAATAGTCGACAGTCAAGGGTAGTAGACATGCAAAAAATGTTGGAATTTCTACAATCAGACGTTAGGTGTTACGCCGCGAAGAGCAGTGAACTTTTCGGAGACTTTGCTACATTTTAGAATTTTATTTCGATAAAGGCGCAAATGCTGTCCAGGCCAGTGAACAAAGTTGTACTATTTACTGCCAAGACACGTTATCAAAAGCAACAGCCAAAAGATTGTTCACTCGCTTTCGTTCTGGAAACTTCAGTTTCCGCCAGGATTTCAAAATCAGGAGTGTTCAAAAATTTAAAGGGTGTATGGGTGTTAGACTTTTAGAAAACTTAAATTGTTATCTTTACTTTTCTCCTATTATCCTAAAATTCTGCTATAACTCAAAAGATGGTATATTTCCCCTGCAATCCTAACTTCAAAAATGTTGAATTGACCTTCTTCTCGTTATTTATTTATTTATTTTATTTTGTGTGAATACCCACTACAATCAAGGTAAGTTATAGCATTAACGAATTAATTCACTTGACTGATGTTGAACTAAAATCCGTCGTAGTTTTATTTATTTATTTTTTTATTAATGTATGCATGGACAAATAAACGTCGGATGTTCTAAATTTATCACTTTTCTTGTCGGTCTTATATTTCTATTTGCTCTGCCTAAAATGAAAATTTTTTCACGACTGAGATCAGTCAGTGTTTAGGTTAGGTTAGATGAACACGATCTGATATCTGAAGTGCTAAAACAACAACATGATATACTAGAACATTTATTGCTAATTGTAGATATTGTAACTCGATCGCAATATTGTAGGTAACTTAGTTCGTTTAAATTTATAGCCAATGTAATTTTGTAATTTTTTACCAATGTGACTAATATATTCACGAATGAATTAATAGTCTTGACTACCGTATGCATATTTTGACAAACTCTCCTCTGCACCGTCATTAGGCTTCTTCACATTTTCACACATTGTAACACCACTTTATAACCTATACATGCCTTATGCGGGTTTGTTTAATACTCAAGTTAAATGTTTCTTGTATTCCTAATGAAAAAAAAAAGTATTGGTAATATATTTACAAGCATACTTGTGAACCGCGGTGCAGTCTTGCAAAGATTGAAAATCGCTATTCCAAAATCTTTAATGTTCTTTGAAACGCAAATTCATTTATTTTGATTCACTCGTGGCGCAACTAAACCGATGTCACTCGTATAGAATTTCTCAACCATTCCTTGTATGAACAACTTATAAAATTTTCAAAATCAACCTCAGCCTTCTATTCACCAATGAAACATGGAGTGTTTGGACGTGGGTGGTTGCATTGGAAAGGGTTGGTTTCCCTTGAGCACATCGATGATGTCTTAGGCCGTGTCCAAAAGATACAAGTGTGCATTCGAAGTACGCTTATTTCCGGAACTGACGTCACGTAGTGTGCGTCAAAAGGTCCAAGCTCACAAGTCTGCGAGTGCATAGTACGTAGTGTGCGAGGAAGTACACTACGTTAGCACACTTGCGTACGTAAGATGGGAGTTCTTCGTAGTAGGAACAACAATAATATCAAACTGACTTAATAAAATTTTAAAAGACACATTTTTAATATTTTTGTTGAGGTGAATATATTTGTGGGCTGATCTAATAATAGTTTACTTGATAAATATAAAAATTAGTGATTTTACAAGTGGAATATAAAAATGTTACGCAAATAACAAACGTATTTACGATGTGTTCTTTGGGTATGCAATGGAATTTAAAATAGTATAGGGAAAGCAACCAAATAGTTTCTTTAATAATGCCATAAAGGCAATTGTGTTTAAATATTACATGGTTTATGTAGCTTAATTGAAATAATTATACTATCGGTAATGGAACTACTTGCACGTAAATGACAAATTTTAATGGCGTATGAATTAAAATATTAAGCTGTATCATAGAATAATGAATACCTAAATTATTCATTTCTCTATACCTACAGCTACAGCTGCAACTGCAAATGTTAATTCGTAGTTAGATAGGCCTAAATTTCTAGTTTTGATTCTAAACAAATTCCTTTCAAATCTACCATATTTCCTTGCACTTGAGAGATTGTAATATACCAGTTACCATACATTTTGCATTTCTGACAGCTGCCCAAAAGTGAAATACATATCAAAAATTTCTTCCTCCACATTTATCAAAGATTTCACAAATTCCTCTTGGTAAGTCTTTACTTTGGCCACTTCATTTTATTTATTTATTCTTCGATTCAGCGATTTGATCTTTCGGTTCCGGTTTTGAGAACTTGCCTGTTGGCTCACATATATATAAATTAGTAACTAGGTTGGTCCCTTTCTGTATCAAAGTTTAATATTTAATTCACATAGTATTGCCGAGCGAGCGCAGCGAGTGAAGGCATGTTAGAGGCTCGCAGGGCACGCTCTTTTCAGTCTTGGTTACGAATCCGTTCATTAAACGATTCATTGAATGAAATGGCCAAAGTAAAGACTTGCCTTCCTTTTAATTCATATAATCCCATTACGGTACCCATTATGAATTGATTATGAACAAATAATTCCTTCTGTGTAGTTCCTTCCACTACATTGCATACTGTATTTTTTCATAAAGCCGTCTCTTAATTTTTATAACATTCTTATTAGATTAATAGTAGCTTTTTATGGTTATATTTGGACGAGGGAATTTGTTTCGTTACTGAGTAACCATTTTCGTAGTGGGAAGTATGTAGGAGACAGCGGGTATATTTCAAGAAAGATGTAGGGCGCCGAAAGCATAGTGAAGTGCACGCAAATGTTGAAGCGTATACAATGTACAGAACTCAATTTAAGCTGGCTTATAAGATAGTAACCTTATATATATATATTTTTTAAACATATTACTTTAATTAGGGTTATCCACCTTGAGTACACGTGATCCATAGTTAAAATATTCCCTTATAAATTGGTATTCCATAGTTACATAATAGCTTTTTCCTGTAAATTTTGGTCCTCATGTTGTTCAATTCCACCACTTCTTTCCTTGTCATCCTTGTAAGTGTTAACTTTTGGTGTAGATTGAGATTATGGAGGTACTATTTTGAAGATTTATGGGTAAAATCTGTAGATTCACAAAAAAAGAGTAACATATAAGGAACTTCAACATTAGCACAATATGGTAGAAATAGTCTAATCAGTATGCCTGTAACTGAAGCAATACAGTAGAACGACGACAATTATAGTGTTATTGTTGTGTATCTACTGTACATAAAGGAATTATACTCAATATGAATCTCTCCCAAAGTAGTTTTGAGCCACATTATTGTAAATAGCGCTCCCCTCGGTACCTTCGGTGTCCTAACGCTCTGGCAAATTGCCTACTTTCACCTGCAATAAAATTCCTAAGCTACTTCGCTACAGTGTCATCAACGCCCTTACCACCAGTGCTACTTTCCTTCGGGAGGATTAATAAATATTCCCTCGCGCAAGCATGCCTAATAAAATAGAACATCGCCAATAGTTTAGTGGTTTTTATGCTGATAAATATTTGCAGTTACGGCAAAGCTGAAGATCGTGGCATACATGAAAGAAACTCTCAAGTCATTTTATGGTTACCCCATATTGTCAATCTGTACGATATATTTATCTTTAATATAACTGGAAATTCATGCATGTAAAAAAAAAAAAAAAAAAGTTAATTTTTTCTAGTACTTGAAATTCTCCCTTCTTTTGTTATCAATGTTCTATATTCCACCACGATGAGGTGCTGTAAACAAGTGTGGATCAAAAGCTAATTTGACGAAGTGTACACTACTTAGTTGCACGCCATTTGCAGACTTCGAGTGTGCATCCTCGAAGTGTACACTACGCACTTTTGGACACGGCCTTAAATCTGGTCCGGGGCCCGAAACCCAAGTAATCGGGCCCCAAAGGATATTTATGCCATATTTTCCATGCTTTTTGTTCACAAAAATAAGTTTCCTTAATATCCTGCCTGAATGTTATTCAACCGAACATTACAGGACAATACTGTGATGATAGGTGTCAGTAAGGGACACCGCAATATATTTTATATCGAATAGAAGGGACCTGAGTCCAAACATATGGGGCCCGAATTCTTGGGTTTCGGACCACAGGACCGATTACTAGCATCACCGCTGTGCTCAGGGGACCCGGTTCTAACACCAAAACTCGCGTTTCCAACTCCATGTCTAACACGGTTTTCTTACTGTAGGAGGATTTTCATGCAATATTCTCCATGTCCTTATCCAAGAGTAACAAAAACATTACAAAGCTGTGGGAACGAACAGGGCATTACGTTGGGATAATTTCTTTTTTTTTTTCGTATATTATATATATATATATATATATAAACTTATGATTTTTTATTTTATTTTTTACTTGTTTTCAAAATCCGGGTAGAAAGAGGTCTCCATTGCTGATGCAATCATAGTTTTTTTTTTTTTTTTTTTTTTTTTTTTTTTTTTTTTTTAGTCAATAAAGAGGAGGGAAATAGCAATGGGGTTTCTAATTCGGTATACCTAACAATAGTGCACGAATATTGAAGGGGACCCATTTGCGAAATATTGCGGAAGGTTGAAGACACGCGATCTTAGTTAGGCTACTAATAGTAACATATTTGAATTGTATTTACTCATGTGTTATGTGAACTAATTCATCCTAGGAAAATGAATGGATTACACAGATCATATGGGTCTTTAATACGAAGGGGTCTCCGAAGCAAACAGGTCACAGAAATATTTGATAACTCTTTCAGTTACTCAAGCATCGTGTGAACGAGCATTCAGTTATCGTCAATTAATTAAAACTCGTACGCGTTCATCTTTGTCAAATCACATTCTGAATCATTTATTCTTACGGCCATTGAAAGGAATGTTCTGCAAAAACTCTCTAATGATGAAATTATCTATGAAATTGGGACATCTTCTGTCTAGAAAAACGCTGTTGTAATCACGTATTTTGCAAGAATTGCCAAACGCATCCGATACATGACTGACAAATGCGTTATCACCTCTGTGTAGCCAATTAAATTTGCAAATTTTTACATCAAAAGTTCGTGCTGTTCGTTGTTTTTCTTTCTTGATTTTCAGAGGGTGATTCCTAAGTGCCGTTAGTAGAAAAATATTTTAGGCTGTGATGCTAATATATTGTAATAATCCTCCAATTTAATTAGCGTTTAACAAGTCAACAAGATTTTTTTTTTTTTTAATTCACTGTTTTATTAGAAATGTTTTAAAACCGTTTCTCTAAACTTTCTGTGATTTCAAAATGTTACTTTTTTTCACCTCCATAATTGGATGGTTACTCAATGTTCTTCATTATACAGCATATCATGTAAACAAATCTACAAAGATAGACTATTATTTTACGCAATAAAATTAAGTTTATTATAATTTATTCACTCATTTGCATGAACCATTCATGATAATTAAATTCCTCATAATTTTGAAGATGGAATTGTATCATATTCAGATCTTTTTCAATATCCGCAGTCGCTGCTTTGAAGGCACATGTACGATTCATTGCAAAGATTTCCAGACAGTATACAATACATAAAGCGAAATAATACTTGGCTATAGATATGCATACACAACTTTACATTTTGTGGGGGCGGGGGTTTAGCTACTCAAGTCTCCAGCTAAGGGTTCATTCCTAAAAGGGCAGTCGAGACTCTAAATCAACTCGGTATAAATCAAGGCCCTTAAGCATCATTCTCCGGATGGACCCTTGTACTCCCAGTCCGCCTCTGCAGTTTAGCACATAAAGACAGTCATTTTTCTGACAGAATTCGTTCTTCTGTTCTGTAATCCAACAGTCAGGCCAGTCATTCGTCACTTGATGACCGAAATACGAAGATTAAGGAGGAGAAGCACATATTCTCTCCACGTTCCTATCATTGCTTTTCGCAATGCAATTATCTTTACTGTCATCGACTTTTTGCTTTTTAGCAACAGCGACAAAGTAATTACCTATCTTATTCATTATGGTACACTAGACGATGAAATTTGTATTCCAAAAACAGGGTAATAAAAATTACTTTGTCTACACACACACACACACACTATATAATTATACGTTTAAGCTTCTGTTAAAATGTTTATAATTCGGAAATATTTACAACTTTCTTGGCTTCACACACACCACGACAAATCACACGACCAATTGAACAAAAGCTTACTTAATTGTTGACGACATTCTAGTGTCCCCGAAACAGAAGCCGCTTGCAAAATGTTCAGATTCACACGATCAATTAAGCCGCGGTGGTCGGAACTTCAAATTTTCCCACCTAATTCATAACAAACTCGAGAGCGCGACGCGATAAGTTACTTCTCTCAGTGCAAAAAAATTACTAAGATTTTAGACGCAAAGCTTAGTTACAATGTTTCGGCAGGTAAAAGTAAAACAGGCATCGATATCTATCTTAAGAAGTTTCTGTCAAAATGTAATTACTTTTATCATTAAAAAACAAAGAAACAACAGTACAATAATTCGCTAACATCTGTGTCGTCCTTCGGTAGGGTACTCTTCCTGTGAGAAGCTCAATCCTAAAATTGGTAGGAGGAAAGGGTAGTTCGAACTGCATCCCGCGGCCAAAACGAAAGACTTGTAACTGGCTTGTATAGATACCAGATATATATATAAATTATATAGATATATATATAAATTAATGTAGTTTGAAACTTTTAAATGAAATATATTTTATTTGGTCTAGGAATTAATTCGTGCGGTTGGTACGCACACATTGAAGCTGTAGTACAAACACAAAATACATAAATACCTTAAGAAAAATATTGTCCATCGCTAGCCACCACTTTCGCCCATCTGTCAGGCAATGTACGGATGCCGTGGCGAAAGAAGTCCTCATCCTTGGAAGCGATCCAGTCAGAGACCCATGTTTCGATATCTTCTGAAGAAGTAAACCGCTGTCCAATCAAATCGTTGTTCATGCAATCGAACAAGTAGTAGTCCGAAGGAGCAACGTCTGGTGAATACGGCGGGTGGGGTAAAACTTCCCATCCGACATTTTCTAAATAGGTTTTGACCGGTTTTGCGACATGTGGGCGAGCGTTATCATGTTGAACAATAAGTTTATCATGTCTGTTCTCCCATTCTGGTCGTGTTCTGGCCAGAGCTTGCTTCAAACGCATTAATTGTCGTCGATAACGTTCTCCATTCATAGTTTCACCCGGTTGCAGCAGCTCATAGTACACCACACCTTTCATATCCCACCATATGCACAGCATAACCTTTGCACAGTGAATATCTCGTTTTGGTTGTGATGGACCTGGTTCACCTGGTTTCACCCAGGCCTTTTTTCGTTTAGGGTTCTCGTAATGGATCCACTTCTCATCACCCGTAATAATTCGATGCAGAAACCCCTTTCTGCTCTGTCGTTGAAGCAGCAATTCGCAAATGGTTTTTCGTCTTTCAACGTCTCTGTCTTTCAATTCATGTGGAACCCAATGTGACATCTTTTGAATCATTCCCATGGCTTTCAAGCGTTTGGAGACTGTTGTTTGATCAACGCCTAATGCTGCTGCAAGTTGTTCCTGCGTTTGACACGAATCCTGCTCGAGCAATGCTGTCAATTCTTCGTCTTGAAATTTTTTTGGCTGTCCAGCTCGCTCTTGGTCTGCCAAGCCGAAATCACCACTTCTAAACCGTGCAAACCACTTCTGACACGTTCGCTCAGCTAGAGCATGGTCACCATACACTTCCACCAAAATACGATGACTTTCAGTCGCACTTTTCTGCATGTTAAAGTAATGCAGCAGGACACCCCGCAAAAACACTTTATCAGGCACAAATTGCGCCATGTTCACTTAACTACAAACTGGTGTTGTTGACGCTTTAATTCACTGCCCTATACTACGAACGATACGCGATGACAGGGGTTTGCAACACATGTGTGGATACACGGAACTGTGGGACGCTCCGTTCGTTGCGCCATCTCTTGTCCACCCGCACGAATTAATTCCTAGACCAAATAGCTTCCGCAATAATATTTTATCATACAAGTTTGTGAAGATAATTAGTGATCAAGAATAATGTTTTTAGTATTAGTGCTCATTGCAAATTCACTGTAGTTATCACTCTTACCTTTTTATCGGACTTGCTGTTATAGCTATAGTTTGTTACGGCGACGTGTGATCTTGAGAACGGTGAAGCTTCAACTAACTGAATGTTCGACTATAATTTGCATTTGTTATACACACTAACACTAGCTTTTACCAAAACTCGCCTTCTTCGCGGGGCTTTAAAAGTTTTTTTTTTTTTTTTTTCATTGTCAGAAGGTAGCGGGACTTTCTTTTCACAATAGGGGTTACTTGCAAGAAGCCTGACTGGTGTATCTCTCTAGTGGTTACTGTTTCTTTCTCAAATGTAAACAACCTCTCTCAGTGACCGATATCCATTTCAGTTTACATTTATAATTAATTATATTACAGATTAACGAATTACAATTGACATGTAACAAAGGTTGAAAATCAATATTTAAATATCCTATTTTACATTTATATACTTAGTCATTGTCAAAAAGAAAAAATACAAAACTTGTTAGTGGTTGACAATAGTCTTCTGCTACCCTTCATCACACTCCAAGCCATGCCGTGAGTGCCTGACTCAACATACTGAGTTTAAAATTAAATAAAGAATAGCAAACTGCCAAAATAGCTATTCTATAAAGAATATACGGGTGATGATCGCGATGCTATATACTAATATAACTACAGTATATCGGATGTGTTCAAGAGTTGTTTATATGTTAGAATTTACATTTAAAAATATATATTATGTACCAGCACCTTCTGGTAACCCTGGAACACCATCAAAATTGAATCAGCGAAGGTTCGCTGACAGCGCAGCCAGAAACGATGAACCACCCCCACTGGAGAGGTAGCGGTTCCATTAAAAGTGTGAATATCGCGGTGAGTGAAACAATTTCTCACGTATTGTACAGTGGAGTCTCGTTAATTCGAACTTGGATAATTCGAAATATTGGATAATTCGAACAGAAGTCCATTCCCCTTGAAAACTGTATTGAGATCAATAGTAAAAAGTCGTGGATAAATCGAACTTTTGAACCTATATTTTGGATAATTCGAAGTAAATACAGTTGAAAATTTTTAATGTTGGACATATGTAAACAGAGAAATACAGTTTTAACGTGTTTTCAGTTATCCAGATGCAGCCATTGGGAAGAGCAATACAAAAGATAAATAGAAAATCTATGTAATGATAAAGATGAAGGTGAGTTGGGGAAGAAGTAAAGATAGAGAACGTGTGGCAATCTAATCTTTTTTTCAGAATTGGTTGAAAATTTAAGATGGATTTTTGATAAAGTCAACCAAATGTTATTGATATCGTATTCCACGCAATACATGAAATTCAAGATTTATTGAAAGTACAAAAACAATCAAATTTAAGCAAATGAGGTTTACGACTTCTTAAAAGTGGTTTACGACTTAAATGAGGTTTACGACTTCTTACAGAATATTCAAATTGTTACTGGTGTTTAATTGTTTGGACTATTCAATGTATGTTGTAGTGTTGTACGTAAATATATTTTCCATTGTACACGTAGCTTGAATTATGTGGAGTCAATGTCGTTTGTTAGTTTGCGGTATTCGATCACGCAAATAATAAGCTGCTTTAAAGGTAAAGTCTACACCATATGAATATGTTTTTGATGCACAGTACTTTGGTTTGTTTGTTGTTATATATGTAAAAATGAATGTTGTTGGATAATTCGAAGTTTTTTCTTGTCCCCTTGGACTTCGAATTAAAAAGAGTCCACTGTATTTGAAAATTCGTATCTAGGTGTGAAGAGTTAAGCAAAAGATTGCTCAGAGACTTTCTGTCGCCAATTTTGTTTTGTCCATCCTTAGTATTTATTTCCTTATTCTTACAGTATATTGCTATAATAGCTATAATACACTAAAAAAATCTTGTTTACAGTATCCTAGATACTACAAGTTGGCAATTTTTGATGCTGTATAGTCACTAACCTCTATCTTCCTGAAGTTTCTAAAATCATACAGAACTTTCCAACAAATATACAAAAGAAAAAGCAGTATTCTGTTCTGCAGCTAAACTTAATGAAATTGAAAATAAAATAAAATATCAGAATGATTAGTTTGAAATCCAATGTATAGAAATAACTAATTAAATATATATTTTTTTAAATCTGAATATAAAATTTAGATTCCGTATGCAAACTTTTATGAATAACCATAAAATTAATATATATCTGTTAAGCTTGCGCTTAACAATCTACAGGGCAACTGGTAAATCGACCTATTTCTTGAAAGGACTTATTCTACAACTAAATTAGAATAAAGGAGGTGGGCGGATAAGGGCCATTTTTCGCCCGTCAGACAACGGAAAAATGAAGTGTCCGATTCCGACACGTTTGCAATGTATTTGTATACTAGAAGATATGTTGCACATGTAAAGATAATAGATACGTGATAAAGAAAATAGTAAGCCACAGAAATGAGTGTTCAAAAAGAGTTCGTTTCAGCGTTTTGCGACATTTTGGTAATGTTTCCTGTCTTTGATGGAGGCTTATAGGAAGAAGGAGTCGATGAACCAAAATAAATCTGACTCGTCATAATATAACGCTGTGTAACCTTTGATATGAGTACTAATTGATTTTGGTTCAGTGTGTCCTTCTACCTATTAGAGAACAAAATGTATTGCGCGAGAGTATAGAGCGATGACTACCGTTATACGTTGTAATGTACGAGTTCAACTGGAGACTCCAGCTCCGATGTTATTTACCGATTGTGACTGAAAATACATGTTCAGCATGTCAATATAATATATAAAGAAAATGTATTGTTTGCGCGGATGCTGTGTAGGACAGCAAAAATAGAGACAGCACGTTATGGAGTATTGAGAAGGCGTATCATTTCTGAAAGTGGTATGAGTAAAAGTGCGAGCAGGAAAACAAGTCGCAGAATGGCATGAAATTCAACAATACATATCGAAGAATCATATATACCACGCCAGGGGCGGATCCAGGACCGACTTCTGGGGGGGCGGTGGGTTGTCAAACTGCTACTTTTAAGAGCTTCAAACTTTGGGATGGGTTTTATTTATATATATAAAATAAGAAAGTTTCCTGTTTTGGGGGGGAGGCGATCGCCCCGCTCGCCCCCCCCCCGGATCCGCCTTTGTACCACGCGTTAATGAAGTACCGATGGGAAGTCATTGATACGTTATATTGCAATACTGAGGGAAAGATGAAAAACAACGACCAACAATAGCTACCTGATGTATCCGATCCAAGCTAATACATACCCATACCCACAAACACACCTCCATATATATATATATATATATATATATATATATATATATATATATACAGAGACTCACTTTAATATTCGGCCACCACATTGTACTGGCATTCTATCTTATATTATGTATTATCTGTCAGGAAAGTAAATGTACACCTATTTTTCGAGTCTGGCATTCCTGCTCTCCATACGTGGAGAGTATGAGAATTAAATCAATCAAATGTTTACTGAGGGGCAAAAAGAAAAGTTTAATCTGAATAAGACATTGCAGAGGGACACAAGCTGTGAATACGAATAGTGCATAGTGTAAATAAAGGACGACACCAAAAGAGAAAGCCAGAAACAGCTGTTAAACTTAGAAAAAAGAATGAAAATTGTTGAAGTGGGAACATAAAACACAAATACAACAAATACGCTGACAACTAGACAATCACCATGCCATGATCTTGGTGTAGTGGTTAAGGTGCTGGCTTCCAAATGCAAAGGTCGCCAGTTCGAATCTTCAGTGAGGACTTTTTAAAATTTTTTTGTTAATAATACATGCAGCTCATGAGAGATGGTAAAAGAGGTCGTATTTAGTCTTTCGTAGCAATTATTATTGGTAATGTTTAGTACTGATAATACTTTTTGTCTTTGCGTATTGCTTTTATTGTTTTCTTCATTTCAAAAGAGAAGAATATCCGAACAAATGCCACCAAAATTCCTCATATTTTGAATGTAAACGCCATTTGCAATTAGTAAAGAATAAAAATTGAACGTTCCGATGTAGCTGCAAAAAGTAAAAAGAAAAACATGGAAGTGGAGTGTTCAAATCCATACTCATGGTAATTAAAAATACAATTTCTACATGCCTTACACCTCCCGACCACGTTTCTACGTTAGCAAGTAGGAGGTTTGTGTTTAGGTTAGGCTGGTCAATACGTTTTGCAAAGGGGCCCGGTTTAGCTCTGACGCACCACAGGTGCGAGAAGAGAGCAAAACACTTTCTCTCTCCCTCTGTGTGTCTATTTATCTATCTATTTGTATATATATAACGGTATTTGTGAATGCCATAACCACCCTAATTTTCAGCGGATTGAGACGAAACTTGGCACAAACATTAATTGTTGAAATATCTTGAGGAGTTCGTTAACCAGAATAATCAGATGAAAATGTTCAAAATGGTGGCCCTTCAAACTCTCCAAAATTCCAAGGGAACCAAATTTCGACCATAAATAGGTATTTAAAAAGTTTGAATAACTTTTCCTCTTTTACTGAAATATTTGTGTGCAGAGACTTATTGAAATATTGGACCCGATTAATCGCATAAAGAAGGTTCACGCCCTTTCGCTACGGTCACTTTTTTTTTTTTTTTTTTTTTTGCAGGAGGGGGTTATTTTCGTATCGGAACAAGATGATTGTTAGTGATGATATGAAATTACACATTGAAAGTGAAGTAACTTGTGAAACGTGTTATTTGAAAGAATAATATAATAAATGTGCTTTCCCCTAACACAGAGAAGTGTAAATCATGTATTTCGAGTTCGGGGGCGTGTATGGCGAGGAATGTTATTTGATTTGCTTTTTAGTAACACATTGCATTGCAAATAAAGGTAGACAACATTAGTGGTAAGTAAAATAATAATAATAATAATAATAATAATAATAATAATAATAATAATAATAATAATAATAATAGGTGTTGTTTGTGGCAAGGCAATATCTTCCTGAATTCTTCTTCAAACATAATAATTGTAACGCCATATCTCCCTTACAAACAAAATATTAGCAATTTATATCGAAAGAACGGGAAATTGTAGAGTGATGGGAGGAACGTTGGACAGTATTCACTCATAGTAATCAGAAAAATAAGCGGTTTCTATGCAAAATGAACGAAGAGTCATGTCATGGGTAGTCATGGAGCCACGGCAGAGCCCTCTTTAGGCAAAATGTCGATAACTTATATCGAGAGAACAGGAGGTGATAGTGAGATGGGACCAACGTTGGACACCGTGGACCCATAAGGCGCATCGAAAAAAATTAGGGGGGGGGGCGCCAGCAAGCCTTACTTATTTCCACATAATAATATAAAATTATATTGTCGAAATACACACACGAGTTAGCTAGTAATATTTCATATTATTATTATTATTATTATTATTATTATTATTATTATTATTATTATTATTATTATTATTATTATCGACAGCGTCTTTTCATTACGTGTGCATGTTTGACATGAAGCCAAAGAGAAGATCCATCATTCGTAGAAAGAATAAGAGTAGTCAGTTACTTTAACTGTGAACGACAGCGAAAAATATGAAAAGAGTGAGTACCTGTAGCCAGGGGCCGATCCAGGGGGGGCGATCGGGGCGATCGCCCCCCAGAAGAAGGAATTTTTTTCATTTTATATATATATCAATAAAACCCATCTCAAAGTTTGGAGCCCTTAAAAGTAACAGTATGACAACCCCCCCCCCAGAAGTCGGTCCTGGATCCGTCTCTGCCTGTAGCGAAAAGAAACAATACTTTCTCTCAAATGGATAAAAAATCAAGCCGAGATAGATTAGAACTCGCATGGACGGCGCGAAAAGTCAGTGCTTTGTCCACTTTTTTTTCTTTAACTGACTCACCGAACGTGTTTCAATAACTTACTTATTGCTAATTTTACTTGCTTCACTCGTTTAACTTGCTTTTTCTAATAATTTATAACGACAGGGACACGAACACAGAAACATAAGGAACAGTTAAAAATCATAGATGCTCTCCCGCCGGGAATCGAACCCGGGACACCATACACCAAAGGCGCACTTGCTAGTCACTAGACCAGCGTGGAGGGCACTGCTCACTTTCTGTGTCGTTAGGGATAACGACCACTGTATTGCCAGCTATCACTTCTGTGGGTTGTATACTATGATCACATGTTTCTTCTTTGCTGGAAGATTTAAACCTACATTCTAGGTAATACATGGGGTATTTAGACCTACATGCTCTTCATATAATGTAATAAAAGGGCCATGCTGGGAATAAGTAAAAGAACATTCCTTGGACAAAACGGAAACTATTGGCATCAGAAATATTTATCTACGGGGCATGCGCAGTAGTATATTTCAGAATAGTTAATGTTTATTTCAGTAAACGAAGAAAGGGGTATAAAAAGCAAATATGTCGCGTCAACGAGATCGACCAGAGTTGACAGAGGCGGAAGCAGATGTGTAGTAATACAACAACTTGGTTAAATTGATAATTGGTTCTTTATTCTGTAGTAGATCGTATCACAACTTTACGGGAGAGCAGAGAAAGACTTACTAACGTTGTCATATAGTAAGCTTTAGTAACACGATCATACAGACACAAATGGATGTAACTGTGGGTACTACAACTTGGATTTAACGAAAGCCGTTTAGATATTCAGTGGTTTGCAGGGTTGTATAAGACACAAAAAGTTAAGACACAATACAATTAGCCCAGTCAATAAAAGTTTTTGCAAGGAAAAAATTTGGGTAAAGCTGATTTTCTCCCAAGTGATAGACCATTATGAGGGGAACATTTTCCCAAAAGTCCCCGCCCCTCCCCCTGGAGCTTTCCCCCCCACGCCCCCTCAAAGTTAAAAAATGAGCGTTTTAGAAAAAAGTCCATATCTTCAAACGTAATGGACATATTGACATGCTTCTTTTTTTCTCGTAATCTGTGAAATGTGCTCTACAATTTCGTATTCCTTAAAGTTTTTCATAAACCTAACGGTTTCTTGGCAATTTTAACCTAAAGAGTAAAAAATGAAAAATCGCCCGCGCCATATTGTTTTTCCTCTTATATTTCCTTAGTGAGTTGTGATATGGAAAAATGTTTCAAATTAATCTTATAGAGCATAAAATTATCTTTTCAACGGTGTATATATTGTGGGGGTTACTCTTAAAATTAGCCATGTAGCGAGGTAAGTTTGAAGACGAGCGGGCTCAAATTTTCGCCTCAAATATCAGTCACTATGTTTCATTTCGAAAGAAAAAAAATAACAAAGCTTTTTTTTTCAAATAATAAACCAGTGCATTGTTAGAAAAGCATTTTTGTTTAGTCCTGCCTCCCCTGTGAAGCTTTATCCCTTACTCTATCCCCATTACCATTCCAAATTTAAAAATAAGCGTTTCTGACAAAAGGTATTATCTCCAAAACTATTCAACACTGATAATTTTCACATTGCTTTATTCTTAAAAAGTGATAAAATTATTTTATTTTATTTTCTATTTTTTTATAAATCTAATAATTTCTAGATAAACCAATAAACTATAAAAATTTGAAATATTTTGTTTGCTCTTCCTTTCCCTATTTTTTGCCTTGGATCTCCTCAGTCAATTAGCATATGAAATTATATCTATAACATTTTTTATTATGTTTACATCTTAATTTTGAACATGTCCCCTATGCTTACTGCAGTATTTTCAACTTAATCTTCCGTAGCTATACAGTATACTATTTAATTTTCGGATGATGATTCTACAAGTTCTTCCTCGGAATAGAAATGTAAATTTAGGCAAGACAGCCCACTACAGTGCTCACACATTGGAGAGCAATTTATTTTAGCTATTTTACATTTACAGTATTGGCCACATCCTTACTTACACGAACATGATATTATGTACAGAAGCTGGTCTGGTGCAAATGGCTTGGATGTGGGAATAGGTTTCAATGTCTTTTAGGAGCGTCCGTTTTCTTTAATTAATTCTATCCTCCAACCCCACTCTCTGTCAGGAAGTTTATTTCCTAACCATTTCTGTACTTGCAAAAATACTCTGAGCGAATGTTCATTACACGCTTCAGAAGTTGGAGGTAGTTTGGCTAGGTCAAAGTTAGATCTTAGTGAACTTTTCTTTGTCAAAGACAAAAATCTGTGGCATCGGGCTTCATTCAAATTTGAGTATTTTCCCAAACCATACAAAGCCAAAACTAATTTTTCACCTGTAGATAATATTTCTCCTTTAGATTTTGAAATATCCAAAATCACTCTGGCCCAGTTTTGAAATTCCGGTGATTTGAGCATATCTATTACTTTTAATTTGCCCATACCATAAAAAACACGATGTCGTGTCACATCCTGTAAACGCATGACAGAACACAAGTAGTTGCCGGCAATCTCCAAACTTTTCAATCAATGTTTCGATCCTGAAGTACCGTGTGTTCGGAGTCACACCACCTTTCTCTTTACAGAAGTAAACAGAAGCACTTTCTTTCTCAGGAGACAAAGCAGTAAGTAAGACTACCAGGTCAGTATCAGATCCTACAACAACAGCATTTGAAGCAGTTTTCAACTGTTGAATGGCAATCATTACAATGTCAACATCTGCGTGTTCCTCTGCTGTTATTACAGTCAATCCCCGTTTCACGAGTTCAGACCCCAGAGCCAACGATAATCTCTTCTTGTTGTTTCTATTACCTAAGAACTCGTCTTTTCCCCTTGGCACAGACTGTGTTTTGACAAAAAGTTATGTCTTGTGAAGATTTTCTCGCCGCTCTCCGGTTTTGTTCTTCATTTTTCGTGGTAGGCTCACTAGGGTAACAATCAAAAACAACGATAGATTTTTTACCATATTTATTAAGAACATGTGTACAATAGTTCTCTAAGACAGCTCCAAAGGTACAATTTTTTGGCCATGGCAGATGGTGAAGAAGAAACCCTCCGTCTACAATATATGTTGCATCCTTTACATCTAGTTCTTCGATGATTTCTTCTTCAAAAACTTTCATCAAGGATGATTTTGTACCTTTTCGAAGAGAAACTTCATCAAGCAGAGCTGGTGGGCGTACTGCCAATTCATATTCGAAATATGTCTTTAATTTGCTGGCGCTATCACAGACACACAATATCCGATTAAAAAGCTCTTGAAAATTGATATTGACCTCTTTTGATCTTACTCTTGGTGACTTCTGTGCTGCCTGTGTCTTCACCATATCTTTTCTGTGCAGTTTGAGTTCTTGGAAATTTTTACCTTTAATTTTGTTTATGGTAGACAAACGACATCGTATGCTTGATCACAGTTCATTGAATCATCACAAACAAACCCAGTGGCCAAAGAGACCAGTTCACCAGACAACTTTGTAAAAGGATTGTGTTCTTGTAACCAAGCTGTAAACTTCTGTAAGTCTGACAAGTCTTTCTTCTTTCTGGATTCTCGTAGTTCAACGTGCTGTTCGCTAAACTGCATTGCTGTTCCGAAAAAATCTTCTCCAGCCTCATGGACTTTGAGAAAGAATGGTGTTCCAAGTACCCATTTTGAAAGAGTATTGTCAGTAATGCCACGGCCATGTGTCAGTCTTCCAACAGATTTCATGGGTCGCATCAAATCTTGTTCTATGCACATATCAGACCACGTTCCTGACCAGTACTTGCCTTTCCGCCTAATAGTGAAGAATCCTTTCTCCTTAAAAAGAACTAGTTCTTGATTTGTGAGTTTTGATTCAAGTTTGCACATCTCTTTTGCATACAAGTGGGCGGATTTAGCATAGGGGAGATATCCGGTAGCATGAAAATATGCGAGCATTTGAATTGTTGTATTCAGATGTAAATCCCAGTTTCCTGATCTTTCTGCAAAGATAAACAGCATTGTAAGGTCAATGCACCTAAGAAGATTAACCCACAGCTTAATTGTTCTGCTTAAAGTTCTAATTTCCTGCAAGAAATCGTTAAATTTGCTCAAAGCTTCTTTAACAGCTGGCTCTTCTAGAACATCTTGTTCATTAAAACCCTTTTCAAGAAGATCTTTAGAAATACTTTCCAAATATGCAAGAGAGTCATTTATTTCAGAAAAACTGCTCTTCATCACTTTAACAATCGCACAAGCAGTAAGGCTATATGCTCGGACAGCTCTTGTGTATGCGTGACCATTCAACATGTGGTTCACAGTCAGTTTACCGTAAACTGTAGCCCATAGGTCTTCCAAACCACTCTCCTCCATTATCTTTCCAATAGCACCCATAAAAGACATTAATAGATGGAATCCTCCTAGCCTCAGAATAATTTTTGACACTTCACTGTTGGGATTTGCTGTCGCTACAATTTCAGCCGCCTTTAAAAACAATGGTTGATCGAACGTAACAATACAGGCACGGCGTTGCTTCTGACATTGTTCTGCAGCATAACGGAGAGCAGAGAAAATTGTTGATGGATTGCTAGGATCCCTGTTTATAAAGGGAATTCCTAATATATATGTATCCTCACAATCTTCTCTTCTACTCATTACGGAGGTCATGAATCCATTCCACCCAGGCTGCATATCTGCGCCTGCAATCCACAAAACATTCATTGGAAATATGGGGTGTACCGTTCGACATTCAATTCTCTGGTAACTTTCAAGTCATTAAAATCTTCCACAAAAGTATTGGAGAGCTCACTACGGTGACTTTTTTTGGCATACGAAAGAATACGAATAGTTTCAGGATTAAATGTTCCCAACGGAGTTCGCTTCACCTCCACTTCTGTTTTAACACATTTACTTGGTGTTATGCATTTTATCCCTTCCATCACGTGAAATGTGTTTAATCCGTCTAGTGTTCAAACGTTAACATCTGCATTGTCAAATACGTATTGGATGAGTCCTTCATCATTTACCTTAGGCGATCCAGCATTTATGAGAGACTTCATGTATACAGATACTTCATTGTATGAGACGCAAACACCCATTGATGCTAGAAGATCAATAAGATGTTTTGATCCATATAACCTATGCAGTGTTAATCCCAAACCTGTTTGAATAGGAGATAAAAACGATCTTGGTCTCACAGCAGAAATTATTGCGTGATTTATTACCGCACATTTTCGTTCATTTTTCTTCGTATCTGGAGCTCCTTTCTTTTCTGTTACTCTATTAGTAAAACATTTAAGAGTTTATGGAACAAGATTTCACCCTCCACTTCTGATCTCATCAACAGTTGGATATTTCTGAAAATCGTACATCATTTTCTGTATATCCTCTCTAATAATGTCTGCAGCTACTAAAGCTATTCTCATACGCTCTGTAGCAGGATCTGTGTCCCTATCTCTGTACCACTGATCAATCAGTTTGTTAGCTTTATCAGATAAACATAGAACATTTTGTTGTCCTTTTATATTTGACATGAATAAACCATTCTTAAAATGTTCCTTAAGGTTCTTAAGCTTTGTCTTTTTTTTTTTTTTTTCGAAATGAAACACAGTGACTGATATTTGAGGCAAAAATTTGAGCCCGCTCGTCTTCAAACTTACCTCGCTACATGGCTAATGTGAAGAGTAACCCCCACAATATATACACCGTTGGAAAGATAATTTTATGCCCTTTAAGATTTATCTGAAACATTTTTCCATATCACAACTCACTGAAGAAATATAAGAGGAAAAACAAAATGGCGCGGGCGATTTTTTTCATTTTTTACTTTTTAGGTTAAAATTGCCAAGAAACCATTAGGTTTATGAAAAACCTTAAGGAATCAGAAATTGTAGAGCACATTTCACAGATTACGAGAAAAAAAGAAGCATGTCAATATGTCCATTAGTTTTGAAGATATGGCCTTTTTTCTAAAACGCCCATTTTTTAACTTTGAGGGGGCGTGGGGGGAAAGCTCCAGGGGGAGGGGCGGGGACTTTTGGGAAAATGTTCCTCTCATAGTGGTCTATCACTTGAGAGAAAATCAGCTTTACCCAAATTTTTTCCGAACTTTGATGTTTTTTTACCTCCATTGACTGGGCTAAATTCTTCATACCTCAGCTTCCAGTAACTAGATACATGCAATTTCTGGATAGATACTGAAACTGCTGTCGGATTTTAATACATGACGTATTGCAGGATACAAAATGCTTTGCATTTCTTGTTTGTTTGTAGACAGCTACTAGCTTAGTGTTCTGAAAGGTTGTGTATAAACTAGAGATAGCCAATTCCGGAATTATTACTTTTCGGACTCCCGAAAGTAAAACCGGACAAATTCCGGAATTCGGGAAAATCCGATTTTGGAATAATTCCGGAATTCGGAATTTAGAAATTTCTTATTTCGTTTACATTCCGGAATTCGGAACAATCCGGATTTTTTCGAAATCCGGAGTTTTTCTCAATTCCGGAATTTTCTATATTCCGGATTCTTCCCGAGTTCCGGAATTCTTCTGAATTATGGAGTTTAACTGATTTCCATAATTTTCCGAAATCCGGAAAGTGAAAGTTCCGCTTCCAAAAAATTATTTTTTGGTTAATATGAATCGTGGTGGAAATAAGTCTTTGACCAGATAATGGCCACTGCTTTGAAAGAAATAGAGAGTATGAGAATTCAATCTGTCATATTTGTAGTTTCGTGTGGAGAAAAAACAAACTTGTGAACCAACGGTTTAAGAACAACTCAAGTTATTAATGTAAACTTTTCCGACATCATAAAAGAAATACGAAAGACATTTTGAATCGAAGAAATATAACATACAAGTTTGCAAGCGGAGACAAAGAAACCTAACGTAACCAGACTAAAGACGAATCGTTTACCGCGTAGCGATCAAGGTCAAGCTGTTTTCCAGGGCGAGTTTCGAGTTGAGTTTAGTTTGATAATGGCTCGCTCGCTCGTTCAGCTCGTTTTAACTCTTTTTTTTTTTTTTTTTAAATAATGGCCTGATTAGACTGGAAAGCGAAAGCCATGAGAAATATAAGCACTAATGTGGAATACATTTTAGTGTTGCGTCTCGTCTCGTAATTTTAGTGCATCTCGTGGGGCAATTTTTGCGTGTCTCGTCTCGTCTAGGTAACGAAAAGACAAGTTTTTTTTTATTATTACGAGACAGCCTCAAATGTCGTAATCACCAATATAAGTATATACTGTTGTTCTTAAAATCAAGGCTGAGACCTTCACTGTCGAATTTTTGAGCCCAAGCAGAAGACCAACTCGGGTAGCGATATCAACCGGCTCGGCTCGTATCAACTGAGCGAACAGCTCGAGTCGGCTCGGTTGGGATGAACCGATGACCCGAGCCGGCTCAGTTGGAACGAGCCATCGACTCAGCTCAATTGAGCCGATGGCTCGAGCTTTCTCGGTTGGGATGGGTCCCCTACTCGGCTCATGTGAACCGGTTCAAGCCAGCTAAGTTGAAATTAGTCCATCGGCACGTTTCGATTCAGGTCAACTAAGCCGATGGCTCAAATCGGCTCGGTTGGTTGAGCTGTTGGCTCGGCTCACTTCTTGGTTCGATTCGATAGTGAATGAGCTGTAAGCCGAGCCGCTCGAGCCGTTGATAAGCCTAAACCCGGTCCCAGCTGTTTTGAACATGTTTGGCTGAAGCCTATAACTTTTAACAATTTTTGGCTCGAGCCCGAAAACTTGCCCCTTCGGAACTCAAACCCAGAACGTGACCGATGTCCTTCCCTCCTGAAGACTTCTCGACGACCGAGATCGACAGTCAATTAGCTTTTACTATTCAGATACAAACCGTATATCTTTTAAAGATTATACACGGTGTTGATATAATAATAATAATAATAATAATAATAATAATAATAATAATAATAATAATAATAATAATAATAATAATAATAAAAGTTTTAAGCTTGCCGTTGAAATTTGGCAAAACTTACTTAAAAGTAGAGATTTCGGGGAAAGGGTTCCGTACCTTCAAGACAGTGGCGTAGGGAAGGGGGGGGCCGGAGGGGCCGGGCCCCCCCAAACAGGTCCAACAATGTACTTTGGTACTTTGATGTTTGTAATTTTTTATATATTTTTATGTTTATATATTTTTTGTTTGTAATTTTTCTATATGTGCCTATAACAGACTTGCCCCCCCCCCAAACACATCCTGGCTACGCTACTGCTTCAAGACAAACCTCTGCAACTACCAACATTTTAAACTACAATGTTCCATTGAACTTTCATGTAGAAAGTATTCTACTGTATGTTTTAAGGATAATAACTGTAATAAATATAACTGAATATCACGCAACAGTAAGGCATATAATAAACTAATTTTTAGGATATGCAGAGGTAAATATAAAAGCTTTGCTACAAAATACCTACACAGAGCATAATTCAATGAGCTGTGAAATATAATGTAACGAAATAGCGTATGAGATTCAGTCTACAGAGCAATTGTTACTTAAAGAATGGACATACACTATTTCGAGAATCGAGGCAAGACGGGAAATGTTTACCATACTTTTCGTCTCGTCTCGATTCTCATCTCCAAAGAGAGACGAAAATTTTGAGTTAGCCTTGACCCGTCTCGAATGTAAAATGTTAATTCTCATGTTATTTTATTTGTTTTAGAAACGAGATGAGAAACTCCTCTTCTCGTGAGCAACATTAAACCAAACCGAAATATTCTTTCCAAATGTCACGTTTCTCCTTGTAATGGTATGACCTGAGCGATAATTAGCTCCTAGCTTTTAATCTTCTACGAGATAATAATAATTATTATTAGTTTATTATTACTATTATTATTATTATTATTATTATTATTATTATTATTGTTATTCCTGAAGATTTGATTGTTCAAATATTGAAACATCCGAGTATTCAAATATCTGAATATAATAAAACATATGTTATCACTGATCAATCGCCATCAAAAATCCTAAAGTAAAAAAAAAATTACAACGTGCATTCGCACAAGCACCTTGACCACTGAACCGCGATCGCTACGCGGTAAAAGATTCGTTTTTAGTCTGGTTACGTTAGGTTTCTTTGTCTCCGCTTGCAAACTTGTATGTTATATTTCTTCGATTCAAAATGCCTTTCACATTTCTTTTATGAAGTTGGAAAAGTTTACATTAATAACTTGAGTTGTTCTTAAACCGCAGGTTCACAAGTTTGTTTTTTCTCCACACGAAACTAC
This sequence comes from Thermobia domestica, assembly GCF_964235325.1. Lineage (NCBI taxonomy): Eukaryota > Metazoa > Arthropoda > Insecta > Zygentoma > Lepismatidae > Thermobia > Thermobia domestica. The sequence continues at coordinate 150,695,156 of NC_137463.1, forward strand.
AAATATGACAGATTGAATTCTCATACACCCCATTTCTTTCAAAGAAGTCGCCATTACCTGGTCAAAGACTTATTTCCGCCACGATTCATATTAACCAAAAAAAAAAAACATTTTTCGGAAGCGGAACTTTCACTTTCCGGATTTCGGAAAATTATGAAATTCAGTTAAACTCCGGAATTCAGAATAATTTCGAAACTCGGAAAATATTCGGAATTTAGTTACTGGAAGCTGAGGTATGAAGAATTGTATTGTGTCTTAACTTTTTGTGTCTTATACAACCCTGCAAACCACTGAATATCTAAACGGCTTTCGTTAAATCCAAGTTGTAGTACCCACAGTTACATCCATTTGTGTCTGTATGATCGTGTTACTAAAGCTTACTATATGACAACGTTAGTAAGTCTTTCTCTGCTCTCCCGTAAAGTTGTGATACGATCTACTACAGAATAAAGAACCAATTATCAATTTAACCAAGTTGTTGTATTACTACACATCTGCTTCCGCCTCTGTCAACTCTGGTCGATCTCGTTGACGCGACATATTTGCTTTTTTATACCCCTTTCTTCGTTTACTGAACTAAACAGTAACTATTCTGTAATATACTACTGCGCATGCCTCGTAGATAAATATTTCTGATGCCAATAGTTTCCGTTTTGTCCAAGGAATGTTCTTTTACTTATTCCCAGCATGGCCCTTTTATTACATTATATGAAGAGCATGTAGGTCTAAATACCCCATGTATTACATAGAATGTAGGTTTAAATCTTCCAGCAAAGAAGAAACATGTGATCATAGTATACAACCCACAGAAGTGATAGCTGGCAATACAGTGGTCGTTATCCCTAACGACACAGAAAGTGAGCAGTACCCTCCCCGCTGGTCTAGTGACTAGCAAGTGCGCCTTTGGTGTATGGTGTCCCGGGTTCGATTCCCGGCGGGAGAGCACCTATGATTTTTAACTGTTCCTTATGTTTCTGTGTTCTTGTCCCTGTTGTTATAAGTTATTAGAAAAAGCAAGTTAAACGAGTGAAGCAAGTAAAATTAGCAATAAGTAAGTTACTGAAACACGTTCAGTGAGTCAGTTAAAGAAAAAAAAGTGGACAAAGCACTGATTTTCGCGCCGTCCATGCGAGTTCTAATCTATCTCGGCTTGATTTTTTATCCATTTGAGAGAAAGTATTGTTTCTTTTCGCTACAGGCAGAGACGGATCCAGGACCGACTTCTGGGGGGGGGGGGTTGTCATACTGTTACTTTTAAGGGCTCCAAACTTTGAGATGGGTTTTATTTATATATATATATAAAATGAAAAAAGTTCCCTCTTCTGGGGGGGTGATTGCCCCGATCGCCCCACCCCTGGATCGGTCCCTGGCTACAGGTAATCACTATTTTCGTATTTTTCGCTGTCGTTCACAGTTAAAGTAACTGACTACTCTTATTCTTTCTACGAATGATGGATCTTCTCTGGCTTCATGTCAAACATGCACACGTAATGAAAAGATGCTGTCGATAATAATAATAATAATAATAATAATAATAATAATAATAATAATAATAATAATAATATGAAATATTACTAGCTAACTCGTGTGTGTATTTCGACAATATAATTTTATATTATTATGTGGAAATAAGTAAGGCTTGCTGTCGCCCCCCCCCCTAATTTTTTTCGATGCGCCTTATGGGTCCACGGTGTCCAACGTTGGTCCCATCTCTCTATCACTTCCTGTTCTCTCGATATAAGTTATCGACATTTTGCGTAAAGAGGGCTCTGCCGTGGCTCCATGACTACCCATGACATGACTCTTCGTTCATTTTGCATTGAAATCGCTTATTTTTCTGATTACTATGAGTGAATACTGTCCAACGTTCCTCCCATCACTCTACAATTTCCCGTTCTTTCGATATAAATTGCTAATATTTTGTTTGTAAGGGAGATATGGCGTTACAATTATTACGTTTGAAGAAGAATTCAGGAAGATATTGCCTTGCTACAAACAACACCTATTATTATTATTATTATTATTATTATTATTATTATTATTATTATTATTATTATTATTATTTTACTTACCACTAATGTTGTCTACCTTTATTTGCAATGCAATGTGTTACTAAAAAGCAAATCAAATAACATTCCTCGCCATACACGCCCCCGAACTCGAAATACATGATTTACACTTCTCTGTGTTAGGGGAAAGCACATTTATTATATTATTCTTTCAAATAACACGTTTCACAAGTTACTTCACTTTCAATGTGTAATTTCATATCATCACTAACAATCATCTTGTTCCGATACGAAAATAACTCCCTCCTGCAAAAAAAAAAAAAAAAAAAAAGTCTGACCGTAGCGAAAGGGCGTGAACCTTCTTTATGCGAATAATCGGGTCCAATATTTCAATAAGTCTCTGCACACAAATATTTCAGTAAAAGAGGAAAAGTTATTCAAACTTTTTAAATACCTATTTATGGTCGAAATTTGGTTCCCTTGGAAATTTTGGAGAGTTTGAAGGGCCACCATTTTGAACATTTTCATCTGATTATTCTGGTTAACGAACTCCTCAAGATATTTCAACAATTAATGTTTGTGCCAAGTTTCGTCTCAATCCGCTGAAAATTAGGGTGGTTATGGCATTCACAAATACCGTTATATATATACAAATAGATAGATAAATAGACACACAGAGGGAGAGAGAAAGTGTTTTGCTCTCTTCTCGCACCTGTGGTGCGTCAGAGCTAAACCGGGCCCCTTTGCAAAACGTATTGACCAGCCTAACCTAAACACAAACCTCCTACTTGCTAACGTAGAAACGTGGTCGGGAGGTGTAAGGCATGTAGAAATTGTATTTTTAATTACCATGAGTATGGATTTGAACACTCCACTTCCATGTTTTTCTTTTTACTTTTTGCAGCTACATCGGAACGTTCAATTTTTATTCTTTACTAATTGCAAATGGCGTTTACATTCAAAATATGAGGAATTTTGGTGGCATTTGTTCGGATATTCTTCTCTTTTGAAATGAAGAAAACAATAAAAGCAATACGCAAAGACAAAAAGTATTATCAGTACTAAACATTACCAATAATAATTGCTACGAAAGACTAAATACGACCTCTTTTACCATCTCTCATGAGCTGCATGTATTATTAACAAAAAAATTTTAAAAAGTCCTCACTGAAGATTCGAACTGGCGACCTTTGCATTTGGAAGCCAGCACCTTAACCACTACACCAAGACCATGGCATGGTAATCGTCTAGTTGTCGGCGTATTTGTTGTATTTGTGTTTTATGTTCCCACTTCAACAATTTTCATTCTTTTTTCTAAGTTTAACAGCTGTTTCTGGCTTTCTCTTTTGGTGTCGTCCTTTATTTACACTATGCACTATTCGTATTCACAGCTTGTGTCCCTCTGCAATGTCTTATTCAGATTAAACTTTTCTTTTTGCCCCTCAGTAAACATTTGATTGATTTAATTCTCATACTCTCCACGGATGGAGAGCAGGAATGCCAGACTCGAAAAATAGGTGTACATTTACTTTCCTGACAGATAATACTACAGTAAAGTAGAGTGATAATATTGTTTATGGTATGTGAAACCTCTATATTTTCTGCAACTTTTTACAAAAATTAAACTATAAAATTTTAACTCTTACGTACAAAAATCAGAACATTTCTTCTCAAACACAAAAATTATAATCACTTTAATATTCGGCCACCACATAATGTGGAACTTTCTTGTCGCCTTCTTCGATGCAAGAAAAAGGTTTTAATACCTAATTGGATACTCTTTATTGTGTACCACCTCCTTCAAGTGATTTTGCATATTTCCAGTTATTTTTGCGGTATATTCAGGAGCAATATTGGCCCATTCCTCTGTTAACCTTCTCTCAAGTTCCTCCTTTGATGTTACCGCCACTTTCCGAACTCTAGCGTCGAGTTCATCCCACAACTTTTCAATGCGATTGAGGTCCGGACTTTGTGGTGGAGTTTCGATAGCTTTGGGGCAGTTGTACAGAAGCCAGTCACGCACAACATGCGACTTATGTTTTGGGTCGTTATCGTGATAAAGTTTAAAAGTCTCGCTGATTCCAAATTTGTCCACACTCTTGTGTAAAGTCTCTTTTAGAATGTTCAGGCATTGTTCTTTTGTCATTTTAGCGTTTATAAACCTGAGTTCATCCATACAGACAGCAGATATGCACCTCCAAACCATTATGTTACCACCACCATATTTGACTCTTGCTTATAAATTCAGTTTCCTTAGTTCTTCATTCACCTTTCGCCACACTATAACTCTGCTATCTGTCTTTAAAATGTTGAATTTGCTTTCCTCAGCAAAAATAACGTCTTTCCATCATTCTGGTTGCTTTTGCACATAGATTTTAGCGAACTGAAGTTGTTTCTATCTGCACACTTTGTTGACACATGGTTTCTTTGTAGCTACCTTTCCGTGGTATCCTTCGTTTCTCAGTACTTTCCGAACAGTCTCTGGGTGTACATCCTTTCCACATCCTTGCAACAATTCCGCTGCAATCTTTAGTGCACTTAATTTTGGGTTTTTCTTCACTTTTTTCACAATCACACGTTTGTCTTGTTCATTTAGCTTGCTAGGAAGACCCTTCTGCTTCACGGATTCTATCGTGTCTTCGTTCTTACCGTGGTATATATTCAAGAGACGGGCAATATACCTATTGGAATCCCCCTTTTATGACGAAAAATGACCAGCTGGCTCTGCTCAAAGATTGTGTTACAACTTTTTCGCCCCATTGGAAGTGTTATACTGCAAAGCTAATACCCATTCACACTTTCTAACACGAAGACGAGAAAAGAGTTGTGCATACAACGTTCCTTCCCTCACTCATATCGTTCTGTAAACTGAAGATACAGCAGTAAGATCATCAAGTCACTTTAGTGGCCGAATATTAAAGTGGCATAATATGAAGGCAGTTCGTAGAAACATAGCAGTTAGTTAGGCATAGTATGCATTTACAACTTTTACATATTAGGAAATAGTACACGAGACATGATAGTTGTTCCCTGTCATCGCTTAAAAATCCCTATGTATTTACATTAATGAGTCCTTTGACATAAATGACAACAACGTGGGGTGGCCGAATATTAAAGTGAGTCTCTGTATATATATATATATATATTTGGTCTAGGAATTAATTCGTGCGGGTGGACAAGAGATGGCGCAACGAACGGAGCGTCCCACAGTTCCGTGTATCCACACATGTGTTGCAAACCCCTGTCATCGCGTATCGTTCGTAGTATAGGGCAGTGGATTAAAGCGTCAACAACACCAGTTTGTAGTTAAGTGAACATGGCGCAATTTGTGCCTGATAAAGTGTTTTTGCGGGGTGTCCTGCTGCATTACTTTAACATGCAGAAAAGTGCGACTGAAAGTCATCGTATTTTGGTGGAAGTGTATGGTGACCATGCTCTAGCTGAGCGAACGTGTCAGAAGTGGTTTGCACGGTTTAGAAGTGGTGATTTCGGCTTGGCAGACCAAGAGCGAGCTGGACAGCCAAAAAAATTTCAAGACGAAGAATTGACAGCATTGCTCGAGCAGGATTCGTGTCAAACGCAGGAACAACTTGCAGCAGCATTAGGCGTTGATCAAACAACAGTCTCCAAACGCTTGAAAGCCATGGGAATGATTCAAAAGATGTCACATTGGGTTCCACATGAATTGAAAGACAGAGACGTTGAAAGACGAAAAACCATTTGCGAATTGCTGCTTCAACGACAGAGCAGAAAGGGGTTTCTGCATCGAATTATTACGGGTGATGAGAAGTGGATCCATTACGAGAACCCTAAACGAAAAAAGGCCTGGGTGAAACCAGGTGAACCAGGTCCATCACAACCAAAACGAGATATTCACTGTGCAAAGGTTATGCTGTGCATATGGTGGGATATGAAAGGTGTGGTGTACTATGAGCTGCTGCAACCGGGTGAAACTATGAATGGAGAACGTTATCGACAATTAATGCGTTTGAAGCAAGCTCTGGCCAGAACACGACCAGAATGGGAGAACAGACATGATAAACTTATTGTTCAACATGATAACGCTCGCCCACATGTCGCAAAACCGGTCAAAACCTATTTAGAAAATGTCGGATGGGAAGTTTTACCCCACCCGCCAGACGTTGCTCACCAGACGTTGCTCCTTCGGACTACTACTTGTTCGATTGCATGAACAACGATTTGATTGGACAGCGGTTTACTTCTTCAGAAGATATCGAAACATGGGTCTCTGACTGGATCGCTTCCAAGGATGAGGACTTCTTTCGCCACGGCATCCGTACATTGCCTGACAGATGGGCGAAAGTGGTGGCTAGCGATGGACAATATTTTTCTTAAGGTATTTATGTATTTTGTGTTTGTACTAGAGAGAGAGAGAGAGAGAGAGAGAGAGAGAGAGAGAGAGAGAGAGAGATAGTAAAGGCAGATATACGCGATCTCGTGTGTGTGTGTCAAGGTGTAGAAGTATGGAGTCTGCGTCCTGTGCACCTAGATAAACGCCACAGGCGGCAACTGTTGGAATTACACGTTTCCATTGCCCTATTTGCTGCGCTGCGATCGGAGTGTTCAGTTGTTGTGCCGCAATTAAACCATAGTTAAGAAGTGCAGATATTAATCGTGAGTTTGCAACTGTTTGTGCAAACATACAGATGGTGATCAGAAAAATGGAAACACCTGAACGAAATTGCAACTTACCAGATTAATATGGTGTCGGGCCACCTTTCGCCTTCAGAACAGCCTTGATGCGACGTGGGATGGAGGCATAGAGGTCGTGAATGGTAGCAAGTGGAATTTTACACTATTCCTCGTGCAGGGCATCGGCCAGTTGTGAGAGAGGATGGAGGTGGGAATCGTCGCCGGAGTCGTGTATATATATACACACAGATGTTCAATTATGTTAAGATCTGGGGATTGGGCGGGCCAGGGGAGGTGTTGAACTTCATCCCGATGTTCCTCAAACCACGCTGCAACAACACCAGCTGTGAGAATGGGTGCATTATCACCTTGGAAGATGGCGTCATTGTCCTGGAACAATATCCGGACCATAGGATGCAAGTGGTCTCCTAAAATTGCGACATAATCGTTGGCAGTGATTCGTCCGCTAAGTGTGACCACAGGACACAATGAAAACCATGATATTGCGGCCCATAGCATCACCGAGCGGCCGCCATGTTTCACAGTTGGGCGGAGACACTGCAGATCATAAGCTTCTTTGGGCGTTCTCCACACACAAACACGGCCCGTGGTTGGGAATAGGGTGAAGGATAACTCATCCGACCATATCACACGTTTCCAGTTCTCAACGGTTCAAGCTGCAAGGTCGCGGCACCATTTACGGCGTGCAAAAGCGTTATGGTCCCTGATGATCGGTTTGGCCCGTGTAACACGACCCCGTAAATTCATGTCATGTAATTCGCGGCGGATTGTGATTGTCGAAACAGGGTGGGGGAGGTGCTGATTGAGTTCCTCCGTCACTTGCTCCGCAGTGGCACGACGGTTCTGCGTGACAATGCGCTTTAATACCCGGCTTGACCTGTCACTCATGATTTTCTTCCGCCCACTGTTCCGCTTCCCCGATGTGGTTTTCCCGTGTGTTGTGTAAGCCGTCATCACCTTCGACACTGTCCCACGCGACACACCTAACACAGTAGCCACTGCCGTCACACTCACTCCACATAACCGCGCACCAAGAATTTGCCCTCTTTGAAAATCTGTTCCACTGCGCCTGACGTAGCATGGAAACCGACCTAACACACCACCACCAGCGGTCCGGCGCTGCGGGCGCCACGACACCACTGCCAACCCATACATCTGACGTGTTGCCAACTACAGGTGTTTCCATTTTTCTGTTCACCATCTGTATATTGATGGAACTGAATAAGACATAATGCCGAACAGCCAGTGTGATTGTTGTAAAACCTGGCAACAAAATCTACGGCTTTTCGTACCTGTTGTAACAAAAAGTCATATCGATCCTGAGAAGTTCTAAAAACTGCGATATACAGAGTGGTGCGAAGTTGTGCTCGAAATGCAGATCATATGCATGTTGTGTGCTTCGTTCTCGAAGCACTCCTATGCCTTCGTCTGTTGTACAAAGAGATCGTGTGTCTACGAGTACTGCCGTCGACACCACCTGTAAGAGTCCTAAAATAGAGTTAGAAATACCTCGTTGTCACAACTCTAATAGCTGTTGTATAATATGTAAGCTTAATAAATACTTAGTGGCTGTACCAAAAGCAGCTCGAACGCAGGCCTTTACAGAAACGGGAATCTATATTTAGTCGGGAGAACGCTGCTGTAAAATGCATCTTACGGAATCGGTATTCCGTGAAGAGGCTCTGCAAGCTGTACGCCCTGTACGTGAGGTAACAACAATGTCTTCGAAAGATATTGACAGTCATATAAACGATATCAGAAAGGTATCACAGAAGAAAGGTATCGATTTCGACTCACCGGGACGACTTTCAGACTACGATTATTGTACTCTTATGGACATATCAATGTCTGATTTTAACTGCATTTATGACCTAGTAAAGTCCAAAATGCGTTCCTCAACACAGAGATCCTCGCGTACTTGTTTGGCAGTGTTACTTGTAAAACTTCGAACGGGTTTCTCGAATGGTGTTCTGTCCACATTATTCAATATCAGAAAACGAAGAATAATCTTCTGTGCACTCTGCACGTGAGGCTTTGATGCAGAACTTTATTCTACTATATCTTGGAACGGAACACATCACCAGAACACAGGTTATTGAAAACTATACGAGACCTTTAGCACGACGATTATTCATTCCCGACGACGACAATGATACTGTAATACTTGTTGCAAATGGCACGTACATTTATATCCAGAAGAGTTCCCACTATTCCTTTCAGCGACGATCATTCTCGTTACACAAAGGAAGACCTTAGGTGAAGCCTATGATGTTGGTCACGACAACAGGTTACATTTTGGATGTTTTTGGACCTTAATTCGCGGATTCAAAGAACAATGACGCTAACATACTTACTCATATCTTAAAAAATGATGCACACAATATCAGAGAGTGGCTGCAGCCAAAGGATGTTCTGATTGTTGATAGAGGCTTCCGTGATTGTTTGGCACTTCTAGAAGAAATGGGTCTCGTAGCTGAAATGCCTAGATTCCTCAATAAGCAGCCACAGTTTACAACAGCGGATGCTAAGGAGGCGCGTCTTGTGACGAAAGTTCGATGGATCGTCGAAGCCGTTAATGGACAGTTGAAAAACTGGCCCACATTGGATAAAGTGGTACCCAATACGCAAATACCTTATATTGGTGACTATGTGCGAATTATATGTGCTCTTCTCAATGCTTTCTATCCTACAAGGATTCACAACACCGAAGATGGTGAAATAATCGCTCAGCGGATGCTGGCTTTAGTTAAAAAAAAAAAACTAATTACTTAAAACAGATGGTCGACGAACAAGCCTGGGCGCGAAAAAAAGACAATTTGGGCTAAGTTAACTGACACAGATCTTCAAGATTTTCCACGGCTAACTTGGGATGAGCCACGGCAATTAACTCTTGGCATATATCAACTTAAACAAAGCCAATCTTACACTCACGAACACTTAAGTGACGAAGGTATGCACTCTCTGTACATACATCATGACGATGCTTCTGTTCTCCGAGTTCAGTTACGATCACGACACATAAGATCCAAAACCTATAATATTTGGATAAAAACATAGCAAAGCAACATCGGACACATACAGTGCTACTGTCAATGTAAAGTAGGCGCACGGGTCGTCGGATGTTGTGTGCATGTTGCTTCCGTACTATGGTTTCTGGCGCCACAATACCACCGCAGTTAAGAAACCAAGTCTAGAATATATTCATACACTACAAGATGCCGCCGCTGCAGGATGGTCCAGTGGCGATTCGAATGACGACAGCAAGCACGATGCCTAATCTGCAAACTAGCTACAAGTGTCTCCAGCTGTCTGATTGTCATCTATGCTTGATTATTTCCGATGTAATATATTGATCTCATAGTCGTAGTAGACTTCATTCTTCTTATTCTTGCCGTTAGTGTTCTGTTTACTATTGCTTTCTCGGATTCCAACCCATGACATTAGTGTTTACGTTCCTTCATTAACACACGACTTACGTCTTTGTTTATTTATTTATTTTTTTATCTCTCACTTATAGCGCTTTCCGTCAAAATATATTTGTTTTTTTTATTTTTATGAGGTATACTATTGAAAACCATGCATTTTACATCTCGGGCCTAATGGGCAAAAAATGGCCCCTATCAGCACAACCTCCTTTGCGATTTTAAAAAAAATACAACCCAAAACTGCAAATTGTGAACAAACTACTTCGCTCTGACCATTACATCATACATTTTTAATAGCTGACAAATGAAGTACTAATTGCTTAAAAAAAAAAACAAAAAAAAACAAAAAAAAACGAAATCACCAAAATATCGTATGTCAAATACCCAGTGCCTTCACCATATTGTATGTCAAATATTTAGATCAAAATCTGGACGCTGAAATACATGCATTCACCTATACGTAGATCATAAAGTAATAAAATATCTAGTATGAGTGCTAATATCTATACTTATAACAACCTCAATCATTAGGTTGAAATTAGAGCAGACAAATGACTTTAGTTGCAAATGGCTTAAATTGTTAAATAAAATTCGAGACATCAGATTTTGTTAATCATCCAAAACTGAGCCTTTTGCTATCTAATGGATAATTACTGTCTGTACATAATTTTAATTTGCTACATCACTTCCTTAATTGATCTAAAGATATGTGAATGACCTACCAGCACCAGCCTGGTAATTTTATTTCATTTAAAATATGAATAATTTACAAAGTATTGCGATAATAGTTAATATAATTTTCCTTTCATCAATTGATTTGTCATATTATAAAAAAGTCAGACAAGAATGTGTCATAAATGACAAATTGTAATATTATTTTTCAAGAAACTTCTTTATATTAAAGCGAATAACTTTAAAAAAAAAAAGTTGAAATACTTGGCGTACAAATTGCTAAAATGCATACCTCATTTTGTAAGCTTTATGCAAAATACAAATATTATCAACTTCAGAAAGAATCAAAACAGTGGTTTTCAAAGGGCTTTCGCGGACCCAAAGGACTCCACATGAACTACCCAGGGGATCAGCGACGCCTAAAATTTAAATGTGTTGTAATAAAATGGAACACATAGCTGTCACGCAAAAAGTACTTTCCAGCTAATAAAAAGAAGTAATGAGCCAACCATCGGTTACATACTCCAAGCGAGCCGATCTCTTTTTTGTTAGGACACTTTTTCAAAATCAATTCTATCGTGGCGGACATAAGTCTTTCACCACGTAATGGCGACTGCTTTGAAAAAAATGCAGAGTATGAGAATTAAATCTGTCATATCTGTAGTTTCGTGTGGAGAAGAAACAAACTTATGAACCAAAGCTTTAAAAACTCAAGTTATTAATATAAACTTTGCCGAAGATTATTAACTTATATCATCATAAAAGAAATACAAAAGACTTTTTGAAACGAAGAAAAATAACATACAACTTTGCAAGCGGAGGGAAAGAAACCTAACGTAACCGGATTAAAGAAGGATAATTTACAGCGTAGTGATCGTGGTTCAGTGGTCAAGGTGCGTGGCCAGTAATCTGGAAGATCTTGGATCGAATCCACGTCGGGCAATTTTCTTACTTTAGGAATTTTGATGGCGATTGATCGGCGATGACACACGTTTTATTATATTCAGATATTTGAATACTCGGATGTTTCAATACTTGAACTATCAAATCTTCAGGAATAATAATAATTATCTCGTAGAAGATTAAAAATTAGAAATTTATTATCGCTCAGGTCATACCATTACAAGCAGAAACCTGATATTAGGCAAAAATATATTTCGGTTTTGATTAATGTTGCCCATGAGGAATTTCTAATCTCGATTCTAAAGCAAACCAAACAAAATCGGGATGAGACTTGACATTTTACATTCGAGACGGGACAAGGCTAACTCAAATTATCGTCTCGCTATGGAGATAAGAATCGAGACGAGACGAAAAGTATCGTAAAAATTTCTCGTCTTATCTCGATTCTCGAAATAGTGTATGCCATCTTTAAGTAACAATTGTTATGTAGACTGAACCTTATACGTTATTTTGTTAATTTGTATTTGAGAGCTCACTGAATTATGGTCTGTGTATTTTTATAGCAAAACTTTAATAATTACATACCATACCATTACCAAGTTCCCTCCCCCGTTTAGAAAGCGAAAGGGAACGAGGTTTCTGGAAAGTATTCAGAGGTGAATGGGAATTTCCCTCCTTCTTCAACTTCAATTACCACATTGCTGTTTGCCATGTGCCAAATTACGATGAATTTCAATTAAATTATCATAGTATAATTATTTCCTTGTTGAATTATCAATACTTTTCAGTGGAAAAAAAGGATGAAATTTGAAAATTCCAAATCAAAGTAGGTAGACCAACGTAAAGGGAAAAAAAGTAAAATTTTCCATATAATTATGCGTACAATCCAAACTTAAAATTTCCGTGTAATTAAGCTTACAGTACAAATTTTATGCCTATTTTTCTCACAACTTTATGGGTTGATTGCCCTGTCCTGTGGGCGCTCCATATAATAAACATAAGCTTCAGCAATTATTATAGCAGAAAGCAATGGATATATGAAGCCGAACACTGTATTTTTTGTTTCTGATTTTTTTCTTAAATAACATCGATCGTTTTCGATCATTTTTACAAACCAACTCACTACCAATTTTCCATATATAGAAAGTGCCCCCCTCCCCACATAAAGGAGAATTTAAAAAATGCTAGGACACATTCTGTTTATTTTCAATAAAGAGTTAATACACTGAATTTCAGCTCCGTAAGTTTAACGGCTTGCGAGATACTCGTTTTTTTTTCGCAAAAATTCGGATCCTCACTACCTAATTAGGAATAAAAGCAATATAACATCCCAATTTAGATTAAGGCCTAACTATATACCAAAATAATTTCATTTGACTTTGCAATTTCACCGTGATGATCAGTTGCACATAGTTACATTGGATTTTTTACAGATAATTTATATATTACAGTGATTCAAAAATGTATTTTTTCCAGTAGTTAGCTCTAAAAACCCACAAGGTCTCGAAAGCCAAGTTGTAGTGTAAGTCCTATTGCTATTATTACTATTAAAAAAATCACTATCCAAAAGTGCCTGAAGTTCTTTTTTCACTTGGTTAGATATACTCACCTCAGGTAAGTAGACAAACAAGTGGAAAAGAAAGGGAAATTAAGGTCTTGAAAGTAAAACGGAGACAAATTTACCAGTCTTCAGAAGATACCCTCTACAATGCAGTGAGCAGAGAGGGTCAGTACATCATACTGTGTCGGTGGGTCGCAGTGGGTGGAGGGTCACAGTGGGTCATGGTGGGTCGCAGTGAATCACGGTGGGTGGTGGGTCATAGTGGGTCACATGCTGTTGACCCACGACCCACTGACCCACTCAGAAAACTTGACCCACTTGACCCACTGACCCACTCCATCTCTGGTAGGGACGTATGCATAGGGTATGTCCTGATGGTCCTGACACTTCTCTTCAATCCCGACAATTTTTTAAGTTTTGCCTAAGGCCAGGGGCGATTTTACAGATTTTAATACAATATGTCCTCATATGAAATTTGTATTTTATATTATTATTATTATTATTAAGACGTAAAATGTAAATAAGAAACGTATAACATAGAATACAAAATATATAGAAAATATGTTATTATAAGTAAGAAATACAGTAGAAAATAATTACAAAACATAATGTTGAAGGATAAGCTTTTTTTTTTTAAAGAATCATACTTCGATGAAAAAAATATACTTTTAAAACAATTTTCCATTTATGCAAGGCTATAAACAAGTGAGGAGTGCCATCTGGTAGCCACTATTCATCTCTTCGAACCAGAAAACTATGAATTTGACACCAATATTTTTCGTATTCTATTACTTTTTTTACTTGTAACCCCTTTCTCTCCCTGGAATTGTTTCAGTGTCTTAGCCCCCCACAGTAGATTGTTGAGATGGTAATTCATACGTATAGTAAATTCGTTTGAAATTCCTCCAAGAGTCAATGTTGCACTGTACTTTTTTTTTTCTGAGTCACACTTTCTAAATATATAGGTATACATACATTACAGTAAGAACTGAATTTTGTATTAACGCCTGACTCGTCGTTGTGCAAGCATTCATGATGATATGCCGTAGGGAAATGAGTTGCATTAAGGTTGTAACATTTAATATCAAGTTTGAAACATCGCAAATTAAAGAAACGCATGTAATAACAAATATCATATTTAAAAATAATTTCGAATTAAACTAGCTGACTACATTACTTCAAAATTGAACTTGTGGAATGTACAGTATGACCGTAGCTCAAAGAAAATAATCAATAAGAATGGTCTTGATACGAACCTCGGACCAACCACGTAGGACTAACGTACATCAACAATTCACCTAACAGAAAATGACGTATAGGGTTTGGCACTATTTTATCAGATGGTTCTATCAAATGTCACCTAATTAATAAATAATAACAAATTTTACTGCCCTAAAAAGTGTTCTGAACAAGAAGACTGTAACCTACCCAAGTTTCATAATAAAATAAAATATTGTAAAGAGAAAAATGTGAGATGAAACTCCGGCTTACTGGAAAGCTGGTTAATTCTCTCTGAGTTGGAAGCACTGTATAAGTAACCTTGAGTGTTGGTTGCGCGAGCTTCGTATCGTTCGAGATGACGTCACGTTGCTGCCGAGGTTTTCGCTCTAAGCAAGGAGCTCGTCACAGTGCTACAAATGAGGTGAGTGAGATAGGTCGTTTAAAATTTCAAATAAAGAATGGGTCTTTAAAACGTTTTCCGTAATGTGAATCTTTCTTTATTAACTTCTTTAAATATTATAACAGACCCTGACTATTGAGTTTATTCGGGTTTTGACAGTATTATCTATTAACTATGGAAGTATAAATTTTCTAAAAACAGAGAAAGAAAAGAAAAGTAACATAGTTAATCGTACAGTAACTTAAATGGTTCATGTAGGCATACTTGAGCCTCAAAGTTAATACATGTTGATTCTTGTTTTCTTGCAAGTTGCTAGTCAGGAATTGAATATACTGCTGTTACGGAAAATTCTCAGGCAAGTGGAGACATTAAAATGAATGATGAATTTCCTAGAATCTTTAGTTAAGAAAAAAAAAGGAATAGGAAACTATTGAATTGCAGTTGAGCTATCGCTCGTACTTCATGCGTGTTGACCCATTAAAAGATCTATTTTCCTCCCACATTTTCATTTCTTTTGGAAGCCACTTGGCAGTAGCTTTGAGTTCCATACATTCTGAGAAAATTATTGTAAAGGTTCCTGTGTTCTATATTGAATTTATTATTGGATTTACTACTAACTTCAAAAACATTTGTTACTTGAAAAACAAAACTTTTAAAGAAAATAGTATGAAGTTTTTGCTACCGGGGATTTCTATTTATGCTATTGTTACTTGTTAAATGGTTAAATATTTTCTATATATATTAGAATTTGTTTGGATTTGTTATAATAAAAATTTTTCACTTGTTAGAAAAACTTTTACATTTACAAGTAGTCGTAGAAATTCTCCTGGTAATCTTATTAGAGATATATGCATATAAGTAATCCTTGTCCAGTATTGAACCTATCACTCCACGTCGTCATTATTCTCAGCCGTGGGGGAATGGAATTCTCCTTTTCTCTCTCCTTTTATAATTTTATATTCTAAGGGGGAAATGGGGTGACGTCTGCTCTCGCAGGACTGTGGATAGTGGGGGCAATTTAAAAGTTATGTGTGCCGTTTACCCGTTACATATATAATTTTTAAATAAGATAAAATTTGTAGCACTGTCTCCTGGAAAGGCAATTTAGGCTGGCTGCTGGGTCCGGCTCGAGGGGTCCAGCCAAAGTGTTTCCCCTTTATATTCTTAAATATGTGTGTATTTATTCAGTCAAATTAACCTCTAAATTTGATAACATACTTTCTTTATTCCATGTCGCTCTTGTTAAGATACTATAAATGTTGCATTTGTATAATGATACAAAATATTTAATACAGTGTTGCCGGGGTCGGGTAAAAAATTTAAGATTTAGTAGGTAATTGTGTAATAAGCAAATAATTATCGATAAGGTGGTAAAAATAATAATAATTATCTTTTTGGTTTCTTTGAGCTCAATATTTTGTGATGTGTTTGTAAGGAGGGCACAATCAAAGGAGACACATGTAAAATATAGATTTTCGGATTCTTCGAGTTCTAGTGGGGATGAATTTCTTGGATATTCTTATGAATTTTGTAATCCTATGTTTGACAATTCAAGGCCTTCTGCCCATATTCAAATGAATCCTCATGAACCTTTGCTAGGTGATCAAAATAGACCATTTCAGGATCAGAATTTTAACGTGAACCTACAAAGTAATATGTGACACAGTTCACAGTTTGCGAATTCCTCGCCTAGTTTAAGAACAGGAAGGAGTCAGAGCTTTCAAAATAAGTATAGAGACAGACCATCTATATGGCAGCTTCATTAAATTTAAATTTTGAGAAATTTGCCTCGGAAGTAATTTATAAATCTTTGTTGCATGATATTAATAGTCTACCTATAATAGATGGTAGCAATACTGAGTCTACATTTCAATTTTTATTAAAACTTGATAGTACTGTCAGAGGTAAGGGTTTACCTTTAGGTCTTGTGTTGGTAGCTTGTCTTTCTCGTACAAAAGGAGAAATGCAAGAAGTTATACAATCGTTCATTGGGGACGCTTACCCTTGGCAAACTATTTGTAGACATTTAGTGGTGCGATTTATTTCCACTATTGGTAGAACACAATTCATGCGGCTATTTTTCTATGTTCCCATGCAGGAGAATCATTCATTATATGAGTTCGTAGATAATAAATTATCAATTATTCATGTACTTGATATGTCCTTTGATGAAGTCACCATTTGTAGTTTAATCACTAATATGGTAACGCCTTCTGCCCATCAATTTAAGCTGAAAGGGATATGCCTATCGATTTAAATCAATTGTATTTAGCTGCAGAACACTATGATGCTTTGCATAGGTATAGGAAAGATTATTATAAATTATCTAATCAAGGTAGTAGTGTACGGGACTTGGTACCACCCCGTAAATTATCTTCCTTTATCGGAGCGAAAGACACAAAACAGCAAGTAGTTTTGCAATCTCGTGAACCTATAAATTTGCATAAAAATTTAGTTTCTCCAGCTATGCATTCATTACCATCTAGCCATAAATTTTATGATAAGGAGCAATTTTCTCCTAAAAATAATTTAGAATCTCAGTATTTAACTCAAAATAACAGATGTAAATCAAAGTGGTAGTGAATTGAAAAAATTGTTAGCTATCCCTGTTTACATAACGGGTATGCGTTTTAAGTGCTTGATTGATACTGGGAGCACGAGTTCTTATTTAGCTCGACATCTTTATGAACTTAGAAAAGGTGTAAAATAAAGGCAGAAAAGGTGAATGTTCAAACGATCGGACTTGGGAATGTACAAGTTACAGTGAATATGAGAGTAAGACTATATTTTAAAATTGGAAGACAACAATTTTCGGAATTGTTCTACATCGTGGACTCTAATGAGTTTGATCTTCTGCTTGGAAATGATTTCCACACGAAATATGATGCTCTGATAGACATTGCCGATAATTTATATAATATAAAAGCTAGGAAGTTAGTGGTTCTTATGATCCGAGCTGATGAACTTTTGTGTGCCCAGACTCCTCTCGCTTCTGCATATACTTCTAGGAATGGGGTGAGTGGAAAGCAGTCGCCATGCGACTTTGGTTGTCCGAAAGCTTCACCTCAGCCGAGATCTCTTGGAATTTCTAAACAGTTTGATTCCGTCGACATCAGCAACCAGAGACAACGGAGTTAACACCACGTTTGACCCTGGAGTGGAATTCGTTTTTGATCAGTCCATATTGCATCCACCGGAGACTAGACCGGAGGAATCTCAAGGTAATTATACGGTTCCTGATCAATTATTATTATGATTTATCAATGTGATTCTAATTTACAAGAGTATGTTAATAAGTTAACTTTCAATGCAGATGTTATTGGGGATAAAATTGGTAGAGTTAAGAATTTTACTTACAAAATTGAACTTGCTGATAAAACTCTAATTCATTTGCAACCTTATTAACTACCACCTCATAGGCAAAAGGAATTAGATTATTTTATTGTCAAGCTTTTAAAGGACGATATTATGGAAGTAGATTATTCTCCTTACACTTCGTCCTGTTTCTTGGTAACAAATTCAGATGGAAGTAGGCGCCTCCTAATTTCATACGGAAAAGTGAACAAAAGGGTGATGGTAAACAGGTATCTTTCTACTAATATGGAGAATGTAATCTCTAGTATTTCGGATAATAATATATTTTCAAAACTTGATTGTAAATCTTGTTTCCACCAAATTCCTCTGTCTGATGAGGGTCGACATATTACTGCTTTTGTAACAAAAAATAAAATCTATTGATATAAATCGGTACCAATGGGATTAGTGATATAACCTTTTGTTTTAAGTAATTTGATGTCAAGTCTTCGAAGGGTTAATTGGTAAGAATTTAGAGATATATTTTGATGACAATTTTATTTAGTAAAGATATTGTGTCATAAAGCTCTATTAGAGGAGGTATTATCCCGAATAAGAAATTGGGGAATTACTATATCTAAAGAGAAGTCCTGTCTATTTCAAACTAGTATAAAATATTTAGGGTTTCGTTTTGAAAATGGCAATATGTCAATAGATCCTGAGAGAATTAAAGATATACAGGAGATACCCAAACCCAAGAATTGTAAAGGGGTTATCAGGATATGTTCATTTTTCTCTTTCTATTCAAATTTATGAATATTCAGAATTAATCGTTCCCCTTCAAGAATTAAGATCTGTAGAAAAGCCATTTAAAATGACTGAAGTTAATGATGAAGCCCTACAAAAATTAAAAGATGCCTTTTGTAGTCAGGTTATTTTGAAAGTCCCTGATATGAATTTCAACTTCGTTATACATTGTGATAGCTCTTTGCGTCATTTTTCTGGGGTTCTAAGCCAATATGATTCAGAAGGGAATCTTAGACCTGTGTCTATGTTTAGTCGGGCGATTTTACAATCTGATTGGAGTAAAAACAGATACGAATTAGAACTTAAGGCTCTTTCTTTATCTTCAGAAAAATTTGAGTATTATTTGGCAAATCCCTTTGTAGTGTATACTGACAGTAAGAGTTTAACTTGGTTACTTAATAACCATAAAAGACAAAGGAGATATGGAACGATGTTAGAGAAAATCTCTAGGTTTAAATTTCGTATAGTTCATGTAAGGACAAAAATAAATTGTATAGCCGATTTCATTTCAAGGGTTGGAAACCATCTAGAATTTTATACGAAAGATGATAATACAGTTGAAGTCATAAAAGATCATAAAACAGTAAATTTGTCTTTCATTATTTTTTGGCGAAATCCTGTGTTTAATGTGCCTCTTACAGATCACTAGAGGAAGGATTCTGAGTTAGGAGAGATTATCAATAAGTTAGAGAGAAAGGAAGAAGTTTCTTCGTATGTATTAAGAAATAAGATTTTGTTTAAAAAGACTAAAGGCAAAGGGAATAATGGATTTAGGATAGTAATACCTAATTCTTTAGTTCAATCGATTATTGAATATTCTCATTGTCCAATAATTCATGGCGGGCATATGGGATACCGGAAAACTATTGCTAAAGTCGCTGAAAAGTATATCTGGCCTACTTTATATTCTGATATTAAGAATTTATTCAATCTTGTCATTTGTGCCAAACTTGTAAAGATTTTAATCGAAAACCTATCGGTCAATATTTTACAAAAAGAGTAATGCACCCAAATTACACCTGGTTTATAGATATTGCGGGAAAATTGCCTAGTAGCTCTGGATTTGAATATATTTTAATTGCCACTGACACCTATAGTCGTTTTGTCTTTTTAGAACCTTTAAGACGACTAACCTGAAAAACCATATGTAGTAAGTTACAGGAATGGTTTCTTCGATATGGCTGGTAAAGTTCTAAATGATGGAGCTTCTTATGTTGTGAGTTATTACTTCTTGAAATTCTTGTATAGTTACGGTATACAGAGTGTAAAATTCTCCCCATATAACCCACAATCTAACAGAGCCAAACGTACGGTAAGATCAGTTAAAAATTTAATTCGTATTTATGTTGATAAGTTCACACGGGCCCATTTACTATCTAAAATTAATTTTACTATTAACATAAGTATCAATGAAACTACTGGAAATAGTCCGTGTGAACTTTATATGGGACGGAAATTTTACCATCCATTAGATGTCAAGTGGTTGATGGATTTAGATCTAGACGATGACCAGGATAAAGAGCAAGAATTAGTTAATATAAATAACAACATTGATCGCGCTAGGAAACATAGTGCGAAGGTTTATACTCAAAAGCATAGTCTTGTTAATTTAAATATTGATGATTTGGTATTGGTTAAAAGGTTCATGAAAATTTCAGCAGAAAAATATTTCAATCCGAAGATCGCCCCTCAGTGGGAAGGCCCCTACCGTATTATTTCTAAACCTACACCCAATACTGTTTGGCTGGAAAATATTGAAAAGCCATATGTACATATAAAACATCATGTTCGTTTTTGCAAAAAATATTTTCCACCGAGACAAATTAATCAAACTAACCAATAAAGAAACACGTATAAATGAATTAATGAGAGAATTGAGGTTAATAAATTTATTAATATTGTACTTATATTTTAGAATGATTGTTGGAACAAATTTTGTGTTGTATATATTTTTTATTTCTGCAGGAATGCCTCGTTCGAGAAAGTGAGAGGTTACCACTTTTCATACTGTAAATACCTCATCATCCTTTGTGTATGCTTGTTGTAAAGATTTGGAGTATCAATGGTAGTTTTGTAAAGAAGGCGTTAGCATAAGAAATACTTATGGAAAATCTGGTAATCTATTGAAATAATTTTATTATTCAACTTGGAATTGTTCTGGATAGGATTTTTTGACCAACCCACGGATAATATGTAACCTACCCAAGTTTCATAATAAAATAAAATATTGTAAAGAGAAAAATGTGAGATGAAACTCCGGCTTACTGGAAAGCTGGTTAATTCTCTCTGAGTTGGAAGCACTGTATAAGTAACCTTGAGTGTTGGTTGCGCGAGCTTCGTATCGTTCAAGATGACGTCACGTTGCTGCCGAGGTTTTCGCTCTAAGCAAGGAGCTCGTCACAGTGTTACAAATGAGGTGAGTGAGATAGGTCGTTTAAAATATCAAATAAAGAATGGGTCTTTAAAACGTTTTCCGTAATGTGAATCTTTCTTTATTAACTTCTTTAAATATTATAACAGACCCTGACTATTGAGTTTATTCGGGTTTTGACAGTATTATCTGTTAATTATGGAAGTATAAATTTTCTAAAAACAGAAAGAAAAGAAAAGTAACATAGTTAATCGTACTGTAACTTAAATGGTTTATGTAGGCATACTTGAGCCTCAAAGTTAATACATGTTGATTCTTGTTTTCTTGCAAGTTGCTAGTCAGGAATTGAATATACTGCTGTTACGGAAAATTCTCAGGCAAGTCGAGATATTAAAATGAATGATAAATTTCCTAGAATCTTTAGTTAAGAAAAAAAAGGAATAGGAAACTATTGAATTGCAATTGAGCTATCGCTCGTCTTCATGCGTGTTGACCCATTAAAAGATCTATTTTCCTCCCACATTTTCATTTCTTTTGGAAGCCACTTGGCACTAGCTTTGAGTTCCATACATTCTGAGAAAATTACTGTAAAGGTTCCTATGTTCTATATTGAATTTATTGGATTTACTAACTTCAAAAATATTTGTTATTTGAAAAACAAAACTTTTAAAGAAAATAGCATGAAGTTTTTGCTACCGGGGATTTCTATTTATGCTATTGTTACTTGTTAAATGGTTAAATATTTTCTTTCTTTCTTTCTTTCTTTCTTTCTTTCTCTCTCTCTCTCTCTTTATATATATATATATATATATATATATATATATATATATATATCACTTTCGGATTTGTTATAATAAAAATTTTTCACTTGTTAGAAAAACTTTTACAAGTAGTCGTAGAAATTCTCCTGGTAATCTTATTAGAGATATATGCATATAAATAATCCTTGTCCAGTATTGAACCTATCACTCCACGTCGTCATTATTCTCAGCCGTGGGGGAATGGAATTCTCCTTCTCTCTCCTTTTAAAATTTTATATTCTAAAGGGGGAAGCAGGGTGACGTCTGTTCTCGCAGGACTGTGGATAGTGGGGGAAATTTAAAAGTTATATGTGTGCCGTTTACCCGTTACAAAACGTTCATTATGCACATTGTAACAAAGTTACAAGAGGTTTATATCCTATCAGAACGGAGCATCCACCAAGTCAACTTTTGGAATATCCCATTAAGTTATCTTTCAACGTAGCTAAAGGAAACATATGTGAATGAGTACAGAGCTCTCCGTAGCAGAATGGATAGTCATGGTTCGACAACTACAAGTTTCGCGGTTCGAAACCCGTCTCAGAAGCTGCACATTTTTTAAAATTCTTAATTCCTCTGCTCTCAAGATCTTTCTCTCCATTCATAATCATCTGATGCTCTCAAAAGTGTTCTCCACCTAATGTGATCCTCGCAGTTCGAAACATTCCCTTCTTCTGTTTCACAAAATCATAATTTTCATCATAATACGAATGCTGTCCGATCATTTTTTCCGTTCTAAATCTGCGTGTCTAAATAATTCTTCTCTGTCTCCATATTTCAATCTCTCTCTCTCTCTCTGTCTCTCTTAATGTCGCCCTGGAACTCATAAGGCTTGAGATCAAACCTTCGACTCTTGAAACCAAAAGTAAGCTCTCTAGCAATGTGCTATCGTAACTCTATAGGTTTGTTTCTAAAAGCAGTGTCATTTTAGTTTTTATTCGGGGGAGAGTATCCGCTGACAAAAATTTTTCACTTTTTTATTAGTGTATTACTGTAGATTTGATCAAACAATATGTATTTATGAAGCTCAAGGGAGGGGAAATTACACCTTCCTGTCCTCTCCAAATGACGCTCTTGGATCATTTGCTGGCAATTACTGAAAAGAAATTAAATTAATCATTGAATAACACTCATTCCTATCAGTAGATATTCTCGAGCTCTGTGCGTGCATTACAGACTTTAGGAAGCACAAAACTTCCGTTATTGGCAATTTACATAGATTTTTAGGGAGCATCTTACTAGCTTGCAATCTTTAAAGAAGGGAAACAATGAAACTAAAGGTATTAATGAAGTTATGGGAAGATTGTGAGACTTTTGAAAGATATTTCAGAAGAAACGAATGAGAAAGACTGTTTTGGAGCTATAACATTGTAAACTTGATTCCTGTTTTTTTATCTAAATGGAAAGAGTGTAGTACGTAACACACACTGCTTTAGACAAGGAGAGGTGGAGGAGGGGAGGAGTTGGAGTTGGATCGTACTAGAACCAACTAATCGATTGAGACATGTATTTCTGGATGCATAAGAAAACGGGGCAAGAGTTCATTATTAATTTGGACTTAGAATTTTTGTAACAATTTCTATGCCGGGAACTGTACTGGTATAAGTACTTAGTTAAATTATCGATATTAGTAAAGAAAATTATGTATTTTCTGTTCCCGTCACAGTAATCGCATTCTAGTAGTATAGCAGATGTCCCACAAAATTTCCAATTCATGAAGAGAAAAAAATCCCCGTGAACTGATTTGGCTTGATTATTCCTTATGTCCAAGAATATCATCCCAACCGTAATTAGTGGGAGATTTACGGGATTTGGGACTTTCAGGCTGAAACCCTCCCAAATTGCATGATTTCTTTTTTAAAAAATTAATGTTAGTCATTTTTATTCGTATAAGCCCCCCCAAAAGTCTAGTCATTTCAAAAAAAAAACGAAGTCTTTGTGAGTGAAGCCTCTCTCAAATTAGTTTTCTGGATCCGCCACTGTTCATAATTTATTTTTCAAGAAGAAATTCATTCCAGCATCTTCCTAAATAGGAAATTTACCTAAATTTAGAATGCAGGAGGTTCCAGTAGTAATAACTTCCTATCTAAGCGGTATTATGTACCGGTGCAAAGTAACCTCGAGTAGAGAGTGAAACTGCTTTCTCCCAGTTTTACTTCTTTTATGACTTTAAAACGTTTCACATTTCAATTTCAACTAGAAGTTCCATTATACACAGTAGTATTCTACGAAACTGACTTAACTTTGACGGAAAATCTCGTACGTGATATCTTTCAAATTTTGGCGGCCTTTAGTGACTGCTTTCCATACCTCTACAACAATGAACCCTCTCGGTAATTAGAACTGATGTTAACAGCCAACATTATAGCCAAAATACAGTTAAATGTTCTATCTTACGGCGCCAGTTGAAACTTCCTCCCTTCTGTTCATGGTTTTGCCGACAGAGGACTGTGAAACTCTTTTCATATTTTGTGCAAAGTAACCCCGTCTTACGGTATATAAAATCCTTATTAAAAAGGAGTAAGCACATATCCAAACATTTTGATAAATTTCGGTATGAAGTGAGGAAGAGGGTCAATTTCTATAAATTTTGTTCATTTAAGAATGATGACATCGAGCTTGTATGCCTTGTGTTCACATTAAAACGGATGATCTGATTGAAATGATTTGTTTTTTACTATACCGTATGTAGCATTTGGCTCCAGTCGGATTTTTATAATGTTACATTCATTAACATGTGTGCTGCAAGAGGAAGGTGAAACTAGGTATATAAATATATTGGTTTAAAAGGTGAGCTCATCTTCCATCGTCTTAAATTATCAGCTTTGAAGGGGAGAGGAGGCAAGTTTCAAATACGTGGTGAATATGTCTAGGCGATATCGTGATTGTCTGTTTGATCGAATTACATGAGTTGTTCTTAAACCTTTGATTCACAAGTTTGTTTCTTCTCCACAGATTTAATTCTCATACTCTGCATTTGTTTCAAAGCAGTCACTATTTCCTGATCAAAGACTTCTGTCCGGCACTATACAGAAAATGCCCCCTCAATAAAAGAGAATTTTAAAAAATGCTAGGACATGTTCTGTTTATTTATAATAAAGAATTAATATACTGAATTTCTCCTCTCCAAGTTGAACGGCTTGTGAGATACTAAATTTTTCGCAAAACTTCAGACCCCCTTAGAATATGTAATATAATGAAAATGATACGCGCATGATAACTTTCCAGTTGGGATTGGGGCCTAACAATATACCAAAAATCATTTCATTTGACTTTGCAATTTGGATGTGATGTTCACGCGCACACAGTTACATTCATTTTTTTTATATATAATAATTCGTATATTACACAGGATTCAAGCATTTTTCCCAGTAGTTAGCTCCTCTAGAAGTCACAGGCTGCGTCTCAAAGCTAATTAATAAGTCCTATTGCTATTACAATTGCAAATATCAATATCATAAAATTACCTGAAGTTCTTTTTTCAATAGAAATAAATGAAAAAAGAAAAACGATGCCTTGAAAGTAAAACGTAGACAAATTCACCAGTGTGCAGAAGGTGTCTACAATGCACTGAGCAGAATGGGTCGGTGGGTCGTAATGCGTTGTTAACTTAGACTGGATCAGTGGGTCAGAGTGGGTCCCGGTAGGTGGCAGGTCGCAGTGGGTCACGTTCTGTTGACCCTTGACCCACTGACCCGCACCATCTCTGGACTGCACATACGGATAAAGCAATCATATATGTGTTTTAACCTTCCTGACTACTTGACCTCTACTAATTTAAGATAATTTACAAAAAAATGCAAGAAAGCAATTATTAATAACATATAAAAATATAGAAATGTATTTTGAAAGAAAAAGTATCGGTGTTCTCGAGACTCGAACCCGCGCTGCCCACTCAACAGGCAGACACCTTACCGACTTGTCCACGTCACAACTTGAAGTTGTGGTTTCGAAGCTTGATTTATACTGAGTGTGCTACGTAACAACGCTACCAGATGTCAGTACTGGTGCGATCAACGTCTTGAAGACCCATTTCGCACATACGAAATCACTTTTTTAACCCCCATTAATCTGATATATATATATATATATATATATATATATATATATATATATATATATATTTGTGTGTGTGTGTGTTGACAACAGTAAGTAAGAGTATAGATTAATTCATTCTTGATTGTAATCTACAGAAATGCTTTTAATCTGAAACATGGGGCCTGTTGTCGTAGATGGCTAAAGGCCGTAAATCAAATTCAAACTTCAAGTGTAACTGGGGTAACTCACCGACAATGGCTGATTTAACACGTTTGATAACAGCTCGTGTAATGCGTGATTTATAAACGCAGTTGATAGAGCCTGTGTAAATAGTGGGTACCGTGTGTGACTGTCGTTCTAAGAATTCTGTGTTTGAGTCTCAGCCTAGACTTGAGTTACATTTTTTTTTCAAGGAATTAAACACTATAAATGATGTTCGCGTTTGATACTGAAAGAGATTTATCCTATAAAGGGAGAAAAACCAAGACAATACAGGTGGCAGGGGTAAAGATGGAGACTGTTTATCCTTAAGTGTTAAAATTAAATTTATTCCCATGTATTTTGCTCTTTCCTTTCCCTCTTTCCTTCTTTTCTAATTTTGTTTCGCTTTCCATACTTTTTCGGTCTCTGCAAGATGCGTATTATTCTTTTCGTTTTCTTTGCATTAATTTCTATCTGTTTGAACTTAACGTGAACTGAATTTCTGCAGATTTATCTCGTGGCTGTTTCTCTAAGTGATGCTCTCAGATAGTAATACTTTTTCCTCCAAGTGGAGAAATATCCTGGCATGTTATGTTTTCAGGCATGTATTTGCTGTCATGATGGTTGTCCAACTATCAGACATACAGTGAAACTATGCTGCTACTGGAAAAAGCTATCATTTCTTATATATCCAACCTTCACTTTCTGATGTTCGTGGCAGTACCTGTAGGTCTTATATTCGACTCAAAATTGCCAATCTTTTCTTCCGTCAAAATTCATTTCTTAATTTGAGTATGATTAGTCATTATCCATTAAGTAGCAAAACGCCATAGCACCAGTTTTGGATAATTAACACAATCTGATGTCTTCAGTTTTATTTAATAAGTCAGGTCATTTCCAACTAAGTCATTTCTCTGCTCTAATTTGAAATGAAATGAAATTTTTTGAGTTTTACGTCCCACAGTTATGCCGGTTAGACTAAAGGAGACGGTGATGATGACAGATGAATGAAATGGTGGAATGAAGAAAGTGGGAGGAAACAGGAGAACCCCGAGAAAACCCATGCACACGGTGTTTGTCCACTGCTCTAATTTGAACTTAAGGATTGAAGTTTTTATAAATATACAGATTAGCCCCCATACTCGATATGTTATTACTTTCTAAGCTACGTATAGGTGAATGCATGTATCAGCGTTCGCATTTCGACCGAAATAGTTGACATACAATATGATGAAGGCGCCGGGTAGCTGACATACGATATTTTGGTGACTTCGGACTTTTTTTTTTTTTACATTAGTACTTCATTTGTCAGCTATTAGAAATGTATCATATAATGGTCAGAGCGAAGTAGTTTGATCACAATTTGTATGGAGATTCACTACATTTATAATATGTATGTTGAGAAATTTTCAATGTGTAGAATTAATGTTTCTGATCTAAAACAATAAAATAAACCTGCTGATATATCAATATAGATGAACTTCAGTATAGGGGAGAGTGCTGTACCTACGGCCAGTGCTATTAAAAGTTGTGTATTGTCGGGAAGGATCGGGAAGAGGCCAAGAAAAACTCCGTTACGAGCCCTTCAGTTCTTTACGTGTACGTGCTCCGACATCTTAGTCTGGTAACTAGCTGTTAATTTTTTTATGTTTTCGGATGGTCAAAGTAAAAAAAAAAATGTGGACACAAACTAACTTTTCTCTCCCCTATAGTGCACGTAAAAATAACAATAATTCCTTCTAACTATTGGTAGCGATTCTATTGATTGATTCCTGATTTTTATTTCGATGAATCCACGTTGGATTTGTCACCGACAACCTGTAAAAATAGCGGAATGCTGTACCAACGGCCATTGAATCAGTTGTACCTACGACCATAACACTAAGGCTTATGAATAAGTAGCAGATGACAATGAAGCAGGACCATCCTCGAGGAACAGAGATGAACAGCATTTAGAACCAGCAATAGGCATAAATCATCAGGACCCTTATATCTCGGAAGCCACCATCACGCCTGGAGGTCTATCAGCATCCTCGTTGATATCTCCACAAGTTTTGAGGTTTTATTCCAAGGCCCCTCCTCGAAAAACGAATTGAGGGGGGCGACATAAAGGCAGTTCAAGGATTCTGAAAAGCTCACCAGAGATTAAGAAACTAGAAAAAGCCTATCAGGAAAAATAGGAAAATCTTCTGAAGGAAATTACAAAAGAAGCGTCACCAAAACTAGTAAATAAACAGAAGATAACTAAACAGGCCTAGACATTCACGAGTTCTTCCGAAGAGTCAGAGAATGAAATTTCAATATATTCTTCCTCGGGCAGCGAGTTCTGTTTTGAGGACTCTTCCTTAGACGAATCGGCAAAAAATATCGATATCACCGTAGGTGATTGTGTTTTGGTTGTTGTACGAGGGAAAATGTCAACAACACGCTTCATTGCCAAAATAATTCACATTGCTGATGCTACAACCTACAATCGTAAACTTCTTAAAAACATTTCTCATCCAAAAAGTGATCACCCAAAATGTATTGATGACGAAGAAGAAGAAGAATTTGAAATACCAGCTATTGACATCTTAAGAAAGCTGCCACAACCAAAAGTTGGATCCAATGCACATTAATCCCCTCTCTCATTTTCAGTTGGTTTCAGCGATTTCAACTTGGGTTAAAAATGAAAATTACATTTTTCAGACAACTGTTTGCGATTAACGAACACAACTCTTGATAACTTTTGCTCAAAGATCTGTTTCCTTTACTACCTGTTTATTAAAAGAATGAAACGTTATTCATGGCCTACAAATAATAGGTGACCGTAGGTACAAACAACAGTGGCCGTACGAACAACGGTCTGTTGTACCTACGGCCAAAAAGGAGGTATTGGGAAAATAAAAATATTTTTTATTTAACAAAATTTTGAACTAGACACAAATTTTGTATATTCAGTAGACTCCAAACTATGTGCCTAAATTTTATATTTGCGAAAAAAATGCATTACAGGGATCAGAAAACATTTAAATCCAAATTTTGGCCATAGGTACAGCACTCTCCCCTATTTTTAACTCTGAGAATAGATCTTACTAACACACTAAAAAGTAAGTATTTTTTTTATTTTGTCAATTTCATTTCATTTTGCACTAAATTTATTTACAATTTACACTAAGAAACTGTAATATAAAAGCATTGCATGAAGCTTTCTCAATGGAGATCATTTCTGTTCCCGTGACGTAAGCAGTGCAGCTTTTCATTACTAAGCAATATTTTTCTGAGATTTTTGGGAGGTACTATAACGAAGATAAGTTCTACACGATGGAATCATTAAATTAAAACTTTTAGCCACAAAGGAAATATGTCAAGGAAGCAAGCAACTTTGTTCTTTTTAAAAGATGTTTAAAATAAAAATTATTTTGATACCGAACAATAAATAGAAAATAGACCGATTCTAAATATGTTTTAGTCTTTTCTTCTATAGGATACCATTAGCGATGGATCCGTTTTATTTGTTGATAGTTGAGCTAAATTTCATTTACATGTTCTTTCCCAACCAATTAATAATAATCATCTTTTCAAAACTGAGATTTAATACAGTAGAAGTTTCGCTCATATTTGCTCTTTGAATGACGAAAAATCGAACTACTTACTTCTTTAGTGACAAATGTAAACACGCATGCTATTGTGATCAAAGGTGTACGTCATTTCCAATGAAATGTATTAACGGAAGCAAACTGCCACTCAACCATAGCAAGAATTTCCATCTGCATCACACATGAATACAATGAACTGTCTATATTCTATAAATACGTTAATATGCCATTGATTATGTCTAGTGGTAGTGATACATGAATTATCCTGTTCAGTCCTTAATGAAGTAACATTCTCTTCAAATTCTGTAAAGACTGGTCAATGACACTAAAGTGTAAATCTGAAAGAATAAACTGGTTACATTTCCTCTGAATATTAATGGCGTTGTTAATATTGAAGACCTTATCCTCAGTATAATTTTGAACATTACACATGCAAATCAAAGTAACAAAATGGCTGGCAAAAAACTCATTAATTTTAACAGACTTCTTTTAAAGTACAAAAGTGAGTCAATGAATTTATTCTAAGGCATATTAGTAGTAAAAGGTAATGCTATTGAAGACTGTAAGCAAGCTTCTAAGGCATTTGTGTGTCTGTCTGCTCCACAATTCCCTTCACAAAATGTATCTGATTTTTATGCAATATGGCCTCTGTGTGTGTGTGTGCTTAGTTTCAAAATCGCCCCAACAGCTTGTGATTAAAATAAGTTGAAAGTCAGGAAGTGTTGACGTTACCCTTAGGATTTAAATAACATATTTTCCATTATAACTATTTAACACAAGTTTAATTTTAATAAACATAATATACCTATTTACGTACTTTGAAGCCTTCTTATAATCTCCACTGATCGGAGATGAAATTAGTCAAAAATGAGAAGTAACTCTCTTCTCCCCCAATTTAAAAATGTGTTTCCCTAAAATTAGCGTAAAACAGTAACTGATTTTGGTGCAACACAAGAAAGTAAACTCCTTTAACAATTGTTTTACACCGTTAGTCAATCTCACAGTAAGTTAAAGAAATGCTGCTTATGCCAATAGCAAAAGTACTAACGTTTGGATAAATTTCTAATTGTGCCTTTTTACATTAATCTGAACACGTAAATGGAATTGCTTCCATAAAGTCAAGAGAAAAATACCTCAAAATTGGGATATACGTAAATATTTATTTGTTTATTTATGACTTCTTTTCCGTGCCGAAGATAAGGCTCTACAGCCTCCTTTAAGCACTTAACCACGTGCACACATTGTTTTCTTTAAAAAATATAGAAAATATTAACAAACATCCAAACTCTGACATCATCTAAGGTATAAAAATAGTTCCGTTGTATACAGCCCGTTCTCATATTTAACATATAAGAATGAATTTGTTGGTGAATGAAAGAAGGGAAATCGGCTGACCCGTTTGAAATGAATATTGACCAAAATCACTATCTCGAACTGGGTTAACAGATGCATCCTAAGAGGAAGTGGGAGGCAATTTTTGCGAAAAGTTGAGTTTCTCACGAGCTCGTCAAGTTAGGACGATGAAACTCGGTATATAAATCCTTCATTAAAATATGTTTATACAGATCCTGTGTCCAGATGCTTTTAAACCATATTGTTTTACGAAGATATATATATATATATATATATATATATATATATATATATATATATCGGGTGTTGCAAAATAAGTGTTACAACTCTTGGGAGGTGAATCCTGCCACTGAGACAAGAAAAAAGTTCTCTTGAACTTTCGGCTATCGGACATAGTTTCAGATCTACAAGGTGCCGAAAGCGTGGGAAAATGACTTTCGGACGCCAATAGTTCGGAAACTATCCAACGTAAAGAGGGCGGGTAAAAAATTCACTGAAGAAATCATACCTGCTGTATTGAATTTTGCATGTTTCACAATCCTACCATGCACGCGCAAGGGATTCCCCAAAGAACATAGGGAGTCCCGGATAATCTGCTAAATGAAAGTTGGTCTAAATGGATATGAATTGATGGGGTTTCTACCAGGTAACAATAATTCGTTTGTATTAAGTCGATATCTGGAACAAATACAAAATGGCGGACACTTTCATGCTCGTTGTGTGTGGTTGCATAATCGCCAGGTACGGATGCTGGCCAACAGTGAAGTTCTGAGTATTAAGTGTAGCGAATTTGTACTCAGATGCTCTAGAAAGACGTGTGGAGTGTCGGTAGAGCACAACAGATGAAGCAGGGTGATTCACATGTGTGGAAACACGTAACGAAAAATGCCCAGAAATGCACTCGTACTCAGTAAACGTGAGTTCAAAGCGTCGGAAATGTAAGGATTAGCATCAAGAACATGAAAGTCAATTCACCAATAATATTCCCTCAAACCGACGCAATATGATGTGCACGGTTGCATACCAATAAGGATGCAACAACTGAGGCCAAGTTGAAATTGTGCAAGGGGACTCACTAAGAAACTGGGTAAACTAAATGAATGTCTCTAATGGGATAACATGATCGATATTGAAATGCGGACAATTTGTGTGTTGATATCGAGTTTACCCAGTTTCTTAGTGAGTCCCCTTGCACAATTTCAACTTGGCCTCAGTTGTTGCATCCTTATTGGTATGCAACCGTGCACATCATATTGCGTCGGTTTGAGGGAATATTATTGGTGAATTGACTTTCATGTTCTTGATGCTAATCCTTACATTTCCGACGCTTTGAACTCACGTTTACTGAGTACACTCTGTAAAGAAAAAATAGCGACACTTGCTCGGCTATGGTTTTCGCAACATACTTTAATCAACATGACCTTCACATGAATTCCTGATAATATTACAATGCATATGCCTAATGAGCAGTTCATTCTTAATACTTGCGCCAGAGTTTCAAGCTTTTGACATAAATTTAATGAATTTATATGCATATATAAGCAGCTATATGTGTTTTGAGCAAAATCCTTTATAGGAATAGCTATATATGAAACTGAAAAAGATCAACAACAATAGCAGAAAACAAGAAATTGAATTTCTTAAGGGTAAGACATATTGTGTGCAAACATCGGGAAGTACCATACACCAAACCAGTATTTTGTATATGCACCATGGCTTTCTGCAGTGCAGCGAATCATCGTAGCCCTTTGGTAACAAGGCTATTGCAGAATGCAACCTCCATTTCACGGAATAACACCCGGATTATCTGTTCCTTGAATTCCATTCTATTTGAGATAGTTGTCTATTGAATCTTCTGCTCATATTGATCCACAAATTTTCAACTGGATTCATGTCAGGTGAGTTTGTAGGCCAAGTGAGTCTCTATATAGTCATATTCTTGAACCATGTATTAACGAGTTTCGCTCGGTGACATGAAGCATTATCATCCTGGAAAAGGAAGTAGTCCAAATTTTCTTCAGAAAAGTCGTCTTTAGCTGTTGTAAGAACTTTACGTACCAGAATTTGAAGATATTTTCGTGCATCAAACGATCCTTCACATATATCCATCGTTCTGACGTCTTTAACTGTGAACCAAGCCATACCATCACTCCGTAACTGAATATGTGCATCTCTTAAACAAAATCCTTGTCAAGTTCCTTGCTTGTTTGTATCCACAACTTCACACCACCATCGTTTCCCACTATTCTAAACTTATTTTCAACGAAGAAAACGACGTGCTTGCAGTTGAGTCCAAGTTGCATATGGACTCACAAAACTACATGTTGAAGTCCTCTGTGTTTTGTCAGTTTCGACTTTCTACGCGGTTTCTTCTTTGTAATATCCTCTTCATACAGTCAAGACAATACAGTTGTACGAGTAACTGCAGTTCCAAGATCATGTCAAACTACACAAGCAATTTTTGGGGAAATCACTCCTTAAATCTGCAGTGCTATTGATTTCATTTAGCAATTTGATCTGGGTGATGCTTTCTTCTTTCTTTCACACTGTTGACGAAGGGACGATTTGCTATGCTGTTTCCACTTGTGAATTACTCTTCCTGCCGTAGAATGATGGGTTTTCAGTATTCCATCTATTCCCTAAGAGATTTACCTTAACTGCGCAAAGCAAGAATTATGTTTTGTTCACATGGCAACAAGTCTCATTTCTTACCCATTTTATTTGTTTACAGTCCACATGTAGCAACAATATCACACACAAACAAAACTTCACAACAACAACTTTGCCACCTGACACTGTCCAAACAATGAGAATGCAAAGAACAATCATAAAATGCTATTTACTTCAGCCTACACATCACAAATACAATGCAGAATTCTCACTACAATAATTTACGAGACGCACTCAGTGCTATCTAGCAAAAATATTACTGATACACAAACAATTGGCAAGCGATGTCGTACACCACAGATGTCACAGATAACGCAAATGAACTATTCCATTTTTCATTTCATTCTATTCCTATTCTAACGGGCTGCAACTATGGTTTTCTGTGTAAGTTAGCTTGAGAATTGAGGTGTCGCTATTTTTTCTTTACAAAGTGTACGAGTGCATTTCTGGGCATTTTTCGTTACGTGTTTCCACACATGTGAATCACCCTGCTTCATCTGTTGTGCTCTACCGACACTCCACACGTCTTTCTAGAGCATCTGAGTACAAATTCGCTACACTTAATACTCAGAACTTCACTGTTGGCCAGCATCCGTACCTGGCGATTATGCAACCACACACAACGAGCATGAAAGTGTCCGCCATTTTGTATTTGTTCCAGATATCGACTTAATACAAACGAATTATTGTTACCTGGTAGAAACCCCATCAATTCATATCCATTTAGACCAACTTTCATTTAGCAGATTATCCGGGACTCCCTATGTTCTTTGGGGAATCCCTTGCGCGTGCATGGTAGGATTGTGAAACATGCAAAATTCAATACAGCAGGTATGATTTCTTCAGTGAATTTTTTACCCGCCCTCTTTACGTTGGATAGTTTCCGAACTATTGGCGTCCGAAAGTCATTTTTCCACGCTTTCGGCACCTTGTAGATCTGAAACTATGTCCGATAGCCGAAAGTTCAAGAGAACTTTTTTTCTTGTCTCAGTGGCAGGATTCACCTCCCAAGAGTTGTAACACTTATTTTGCAACACCCGATATATATATATATATATATATTTATAACTCCTTTCTTCAAGTTCAAAGTGAGGATGCCTGTTTTTTGTGATAATATTACGTGGAAATGTATGAACAGTTTGAAATACATTTTGGAATAAAGTACCTATGAGCTATGTATTGTCATGTTACTTTCACGGAAAGGAATACTCTAAGGGTGTAAAGGGTTGGAAAATTAGGAAAAAATACAGTATGCTATAAGCACGTTAAATTTGCATAAAGAAATCGGCATATAAACTCTCAATAAAAATACCCGTTTTAACGAAGGGGAGAAATATCTACATTTTTCGTCACATCGAAATCGACGGTTTTTTTTTTTTTTATTTCACAAGAAAATGAATTGAAATTAATGGAATGAACGGTTTGAAATGAATTTTGGAACATAGTAGGCATCTCAAGTTAAGTTTGTATCATGTCACTTTGACAAAAGGGGCGCGTCCTAAGAAAATAGAGGGGTTGTATCTGAATAGGGAACGTTGATTCAAACATTTTTCAGGTACTATATTTCCCGTGTGAAGAACGGGTATTTCAGCTAGGTAGTATAAACACGGAATTAGCAATGTATCCAAGCGTGGGTACTTATACTATTTGCATGAACAGTAATTCAAATGTTCCACTTTTAGGTCACTTTCTCGTGACTTCGTGATGGGATACTCTCACTGGATCCATCGTTCTCAAATTATTACAAAAACAGCAAGTACAAATTTATCCAAGCATGGACATCTTTTCAACTATTGGCGTTAGTGATGGCTCTAGTTCTTTATACATACAAAATTCGTATTTAATTTGTTAATAATTAGAACCGATTGCTCAGAATTCAAAATTTCTTCAGTTCAAATAGAAATGTTATCAGAATGAAAAATCACAACCTTGTACAAAAAATGACCACTGACCACTCTTTTAAAGCTTAAATTCTTGCAATCATTCGTAAGAA
Source organism: Thermobia domestica (assembly GCF_964235325.1). NCBI lineage: Eukaryota > Metazoa > Arthropoda > Insecta > Zygentoma > Lepismatidae > Thermobia > Thermobia domestica. The sequence goes on from NC_137463.1 coordinate 150,731,126, forward strand.
ATTTTAGTATTTTTGGCTAAAAACAACTATCTCAATTTGCTACTAATTTAATTCAAATTATGGAGTGGGGAAGAAATTCAAAGGGAGACACGAGTAGGCTTTGCGGTCATGACTACATATGTAGACGACCAGTCCTTACGCATTTCTGAGAATAAATGGGAAATTTCTTTGAATGCGTTTTCTACTTGGCTGAAATGATGAACGAGAGCTCCTTTCGTGGTTAAGCGGTTAGCGTACGCGTCTTTGGTGTGAGAGCAATTTTCGATTCCCGGTGGGATCTCATATGATTAGATTCCACGTTAATCAGTGGGTCCACGTTTCATATAGCCTCGCGGCTGAAAGGGACGTTAAACTCAAAATCAACTCAACTTATGCAATGATGAATGAAGATAACAGCATCAATCTAAATTTCCTGAAAGAAAATATCCACACCGTTAAATTCGAGGTACGATCTCGACATATTAGTAGGAAAACACACAGGTGTTACATTGATTTTGTTCTAAATACAACAGGTATTCGGGTCTAAAGCCGTATAATTGTGAATGTGCACATGAGAATCGAATAGTTTGATGTTCATATGTCATTACAAACATTAATTATAAAGATAGTCAAGAAAGTTCTGTCGCTTTTCGTGGAGTCTGTGTTAACTTGGCCCTCACACCGTGAGTTGAATGCGGATGCAGATGAGGGGAAGGTCAGTTGTTGGCGTGGGTATACCCAACATACTACCTGGTTATGGCAGTACAATTACACCATGGACTTGCGTAAGGACAGAGCGAACATGGAACCTCCACAGAGCCGCATAAGGACGTGTATGCTGTACGAGTTCAAACTCGGGTCAAACGAAGGTGCAGCGGGGAGGCAGATATGCCTGGCCTTTGGTGAGGATGTCGTGATTACGCAGACAGTGCAGCGGTGATAAACAAGATTAAGGACAGTGACGAAACACTCAAAGACGTACCACGTGCCGGAGGACCAACACATGCACAAAATGAAGATTTTCAGGCAGTAATTGAGGCGAATAGTGGCCAGACATGTGATGAAGTGGGACTACAATTCAGTGTGAGTGGAGAAAATATTCGGCAGCACCTCCATCAACTTCTGAAGCACTATAAGTTACGTCGATGGGTCCCACATTATTTCACTCCGGGCCAGAAGACAACGCGAGCAGACACCTGCGTTTCTTCGCTGTCTCGCCTGAGGAAGAAGCCATTTCTGGACAGAGTGTTGACATGTGATAAGAAGTGGGTCCTGTACGAAGCTCCACGGCGCCGTCATCATTAGTTAGCATTACATGAACCGGATCCAAAACAGCCGAAACAAGCACTGCACCAGAAGTAGGTCTTCCTGTGTGTTTGGCGGACTGTTCGCGGTATCGTGCATCGAGAACTGTTGCCAGCTGGTCAGATAATCAATGCAACTGTGTACTGTCAACAAATAAGCCATGCTCAAGAAAAACTCAAAACTCTGGAGCCAGCACGTCTGAATCGTAAAGGAGTCTTCCAGTTACAGGATAACGCTAAGCCCCGCGTGGCTAGGATGACTAGGGACACCATTCTACGCCTTGGATGGGAAAGACTATTGCATCCGCCATACTCCCCAGACACTGCACCGGCCAATTATTACCTGTTCCATTCCTTGAAAAATCACTTTGGAAAACGCCAGTTTAAATCCCTAGTAGAGGTGCAAAATGCAATTGATACCTTCTTCGCTTCACAGCCCACCAGGTTCTACTGCGATGGAATCCATGGCCTTCCAGAACGTTGGCAGAACGATGCTGATGGGGACTATTTTTGATCTTCCAGGTGCGTCTTAGGTGACATATCGATGTTCAAAGGTGGTGGATGAAAAAGCGACAGAGCTTTCTTGGTTACCTTTATACATTTCGCATATTCGACACTTTGCTAAGATTGTTCGACCTACAGATATTTTATGCAAATTTTGTTTTGCCGGTATTGTCACGCCAGTTATAAACACATATAGTGATTAAAATTGAAGGTTCCACATACTGTGTCATTCGTTTTCTTTGTAATGTTTCCTAATACAGGAAAGAAATTTCAAAAACATCTTGAATATTTTTGTATTATCATGATCTTGTACATTATAATATTGCGTACATTATGTATGGGTACACATTATATGTAGGGATAATCAAAAACGTTCAGTGTAAATCACGATTTAAAATATTGGTATCTTAAGGCAGAGTGAAAATCAATGGCTCTAGTGCTCTCAGGCTGTTTCAGGAAGAGGTACGATTACGAGAATTATATTCTTACGTAGAACCATTCATGACGAATCAGAAACTCAAACTCGACTATCTTTGACTTCTGACAGTATTCGTGCCGGCCAAAATTTTTATGGCGCAAAACAAGGGGTTGCATATCGTCTAGGCGTTTCCGACTTTGGTTTTCCTCATTTTACACCAAATTGCACCGCGAGTATCAAATCATGGTCAAGGTGTATTTTTAGATAGGTTGGTGAAGCTTCTATGGTGAAAATTAGAAGGTGATCACTCGAACATGAATCAAAAATATTTGAATTCGAATATTTTCGACGCGGTTTTCGCTAGAAATTTGAAGGGTGAATACATTGTTTCTAGTTTTCGGTAAGATCCTTGAAGAAAATATATTCATATTTTGTTTCACCCTCGTAACGTAAGTCGTTTTCGAGATCTGAACAATTTTTGATTTTCGAATTTTCAGCAATAACTTTGCTTTGCACTATCACAACATATGAAATTCTACCTTACCTGATGGATTTCCGTTCACCACTTTGAGCTTAAGTATAAATAATGAAAGAAAAATAAAATTAAAAAATGAGGAGACCAGTGAAGTAGCCACAGGCAAAAATTACAATAATTGAAAAACCTACAAATAGAACAATATTTTCGGGTTTCTTTCTATAAAATATTTTCGCGACTGACATCTATTCTGGTAACAACCCTGTACATCGCTTCTTCAAATGATAAAATACATTTGTGGAACTATCTCCGGAATGGTTTACGATATTAAATTCCTGTAAACGGCACTGTGATGTTTACATCTATTGAACAATATGCTGCTAGCTAAAATGTTATTGCCCTATATTCGCAGTTGAGGGGGGTGTTTACCCATTTATCCCCTATGTTGGCCGATATATATATATATATATATATATATATATATATATATATATATATATATATATATATATATATATATATCACTTATGCCTTACTTTTAATTCCTTTATTCATTACAGGAGTTTCAAGCAAATCGGAGTGTGACGCTTGGAAAATCCTGCTTGTTAGTTATCCTATTTGATGTGTTCATTTCCTTTGTTTTTTTATTACTTCTTTAACCCTTATGATGCGGTGAGTCCACTGGATTCAACTTGTTTTTCCTGTACCATTTTGAATTTTAGGCCTATTTTTACGTAATAAACTTTCCATATGTATCAAGGATTGCGTGTTTATTACCTTGAGTTCTTCGATTATAGTAAACAAAAATATACACGAGAGACAAAATAAGTTCATCTATATGAGTCCGTTGGACTCACGTTATTATATTTTCTTAGATGTGCCCAATGCATTTACCTTATCATTTTAAGGGTTAAGAATACTTCTGTATTTATTAAAATATTCTTTTAGTTTCCCATTATTCGTCTTTTTCACAATTGTATGTAAATGTTTCTTTCTCATGCAGGAATTAATTATGCCTCGTGTTATCTACTTACATCTTGTTGTTAAAAAATACTTTGATCATCTTAAGTGGAAAGGCTATTTCGAAATAGTGCCTAACGGTATTAATGAACTGTCTGTATTTGTTGTTTACGTCATTTTCTAGTGTGTCCGTCCAGTCTTCATTGCTAAGTACATACTGAAAGTACTTCACGTTAGTTTCGTGAAAGTTTCTTGCCCACTTATATTTTTTCTATCAATTTTCCGGGTTTGGGGTGTAAGTGTAATATTTATTTGAAATGCATTATGGTCGGAGAGTGATGTGTTAAGATTATTTGTTGTCAATGAAGTAGTATCTACAAAGGTAACCAAGAAAGTTCTGTCACCTTTTGTGGAGGTCTGTGTTCCATTCGCCCTCACACCGTGAGTTGAATGCGATTGGAGATAAGACGAAGTCAGTTGTTGGCGTGTGTATATCCAACATACTACCTGGTTGTGGTAGTTGTTACACCGTGAACTTGCGTAAGGACGGAGTGAACATGGAACCTCCACAGAGTGTCATAAGGGCGTGTATGCTGTACGAGTTTAAACCTTTTCCGGGCCGTGGGAAGATATCTTCCCAAAATCATAGTATCAAAAGTGCATTATTTAGGTTGGTGGGAATAACATTTCCCACTTGGTTATCGTGCAGTAAGGCAGATCGAAAATGACTATTTTGGAGAACAAATGCCTGCTTCTGCTGACGTGATTAGCACGCACGTTAGTGCGCACCATCTGGCGTGTAAATAATAAGCACTTTTTATTGATTTCTGTTTCCATACAATTCGATGCATACCCATTAGGATCGGGAGGGGAGGGCAAGAGGGGGCATTTGCCCTCCCCTGGAAATTGAAATACCCCTAATGTTATGGAATTTGAGGTACTTTTGAGACAAAATTGCCTAGTTTTAGGAGTTTTGCTACCCTGGAAAATGTTGCCCTCCCCTGGAAAAAATCCTGCCGGCGCCCAGGTCCATACCATTCGCTTTCCATGTGCGTTCTTGTTTTCTGAAAAGAAATTTACCTAAAATACCGAAAATAGTAATTTTGGTAATGTATCCAGGGACGGCGCCAAGGGATTCAGGGGGCAAATAAACCCAGATCTTCAGTTGTCCTCCCGTGTGTCCCCACAAAGTCTTATTATTGCACATATTGTATTAATATTGCCTTTTTTTATGCTTTGTTTGATTTACCCCCATTCCAAGCTTGTCCCCCCCAGGACCATCGCAACTCTGAGAACTTAGCGGCGAACCTGTTTGTTTCTGACAATTCGTGGATGGCCAGCATGCAGTTTTGCTTGCACGAGCATGCGACTAATTATTTAGTTTCTATCTATATGTCTGTAGTCAATTGCGTGTGTGCAAAACAAAAATATATTTCGTAAGTACGTAAAAGTGTTATTGGTGACGTGGTGTCTGGCAACTTGTGTGTGGAATTTGCAATGACCTTGCAGTAGTGGTACACAATTGTTTATGTACTGTAGCCATGAGTAAAAAGGTTGTAATTCCTGAATCCGGCGTGCTCGACGTACTTTTTAGTTTACCAAGTGATGCAGATGATTCGGAAGATGCCGATGCAGTGTTGTCAGAGCTACTGATTTTGCAGGAGATCTCCTGCTTTTTCTACGTTCTACTGTTTTACTGTGAAAGAAAATGAAAAGTGAATAATCTCCTGCTTTTTCCTTACTTCGAGAAGTTAAAGAAATATTTTATTATTAATATTGAATTTTCATTTTTTTCTTACATAAAAAGAGAAAATTTCTCTCTATCCATACACAAAGCTCTGTAGCGCATATAGTTATATAGTGTTTTGATGTAGCCTATATAGTATGAATACAAGGATACAACTGTACGTCATCTTCTATGTGCATGATGGTTGGCGATCTTTATGACTTACAAGATTTACGAGTAAGTGTTGTTTAGATTGGGACTTGGGTTGGAAGCAGGGTAAAAGTGAGGGGTATGCTGGGGGGACATCGTTACCGCACTTCAAAAAATATCTATGGCGTCCCCGGACTTCCTAAAAAGTTACAGTAAGTAAACATAGGCAAGGGGGACGGCCTGCGGCCTATCATGCGTCACCCTACCATTTCAGAACCACTTTTACCCCGAGTTGGAAGAGTTTAAGAGTACCGTAGCTTAGATAACTTCTCTACGATCGTCAGCGCTTATTTTAAGTAATTAAAATTCAAATTTATGTTTTGTATGTATTGTTTTATTTTGAAATTAAAGTAATAATGAATTCTGGACCGCTTGTTTTGACCGCTGTTCCCCTTAATAATGACAAATTTTTTGGTACCCCTGGATTTGCACTCAAATACATCCATTTTGTGTGTCTACTGCTTTCTCCTGTTTTTTATATTCGAATCTTCTGCTTTTCCAACTGTTCGGTCTGGTAACACTGGGCCGATGAAGGAGCTGTAAATGATTTCGCAGAAAACTGAGCAATATGTAGACGCACCGGCGGACATTACCATGTTAGATGCAGCACCCGATGTTGAAGTAGTGCCTGATGAAACAGTGGCTGTAAGTGACGAGGGCAGTGTACCAGTGGAAGATTGGACAGATAATACATTATGGTTTGAGAATATGAATCTAAGTTTTGATAAGCAGTCTGATCTCAAAGTGTTAGTGAACTATGGCGCAAAGATTTTTTTCGTTGATATTGACCGAAAATATGATCAAAAATATTGTGGGGGAAACCAATCGGTATGCGACCCAGAAAAAGATCAAACGGCAATCTGGGGTCCTTGTGAACGATACGACTACAAACTTGCATGACACCACAAGTGAAGAGTTGAAGGCTTGGATTGGGACGCTCATTATTATGGGAATTCATGTACTACCTGAAACCGTGCACTATTGGAGTTCCGATCCCATTCTACACGTTAGTGAAGTAGCAAAAGTTATGACATCAAAGAGGTTAGAGAAGCTCGTTGAGACAGTGCATGTCAACAATAATGAACTCAATCCACCGAAAGGAAACCCTGGCCATGACAAAATTCATAAAATAAGACCATTAGTTACAGACCTGAATAAAACTATTTCATCTGTGTACGAAGTGTCATCAGTGGTATTAGTGGATGAATGTATGGTTGCGTTCAAAGAACGCTGTGCATTCAAACAATACATGCCAATGAAACCGACCAAACGTGGTTATAAAGTTTGGTGTTTAGCAGATTCTAAAATAGGGTACATTCTGAAATTTGACATTTACTGTCGAAAAGATAGCACCTCCACACCATGTCCCCAGAATACCATTGGTGAACATGTTGTGATGCAATTATGTGCGGAGATACGTAACGCAGGACGCCTTGTGGCATTTGACAATTATTTTACATCCTTTCGTCTCATGAAAGATTTGCTTGCCGATGAGTTGTATGCTGTAGGAACAGTACGACCTACAAGAAGAGATCTTCCTGACTTTCTACGCACTAAGATATCTTTAGCAAGAGGTGAGTTTCAGTACCAAACAAAAGAGAACGTGGCTGCTGTAGTGTTGAAAAAAACACTTTTTTCTGTGAAGTTTTTTTCAATAAAAAACATCGTTCTTTTTCATGTTTTTTTTTCAAATGTCTGTTTTTTTTTCTGACAGCTATTATTTATTGATTTATGTTGAAGATTATTGAAATAATCAATAGAGATAGAGTCGAAGCCCTCGTAACTTACAAATCGTTTGTTTCCTTGTACCTATACGAGCAAAATCGTGTGATTATTCCTTTCGGACCCAGATCATTTTTGGCGTTTTCCTACTTTGTCAGTTAGTGACTTATTGCTCAAAAACAATTTACCCTATTGATATGGTTAAGACCTTGTTTTTTAGAAAAGGAATGTGGCTATTTTTTGGTGTACGTTACATTGCAGTGTTGCGAGCGGGTGGGAAATTACTGAGGGAAATGTAGGGGTGAAAATTTACAAAAAATCCCTAACCGAATTTCAAGATTTTTTTGTATCTAACACCACTGTTGCCATATGGGTCTAAGTCATCTAAAAAAAAATTTCGGTGCGTTGACAAGGTACAGTGAAAACCTGAAGTAGCTGGCTTCCATTCAAAGAGAGAAAGAAAAAATTCTCTGTTTCCATACACGTGAAATTTTGACACTTTTTACGCCTCAGAAGCAAACATCAACAGAAATGCCGGGGCTACAGCTTCTCTAATTATCCTATTGAAACTATTTATGGTGCGTTCTGTAGGCTAAAGAGAAGGCTTTCAGGTAGTGATACATTTGTTCCAACGTAGCAAGCAAGAGGGAAATAATAGAGGGGAAAGGGAAATTTGCCGAATTTTTCACTTAAAATCGGGAATTAATTGTTTTGGCTGGAAACACTGCCATAAAATAGACGTAAACTATCTGAAAGTAAACCTTGGTACCCTAAGACTATATCCTACAAGTATCATGGCGATATCTAACAAAGTAAGCATGATTTTTTTTCTCAGAAATGCACAATTTTCTTACCATTTACAGAACATGGTTTATTATAAGCCTCAACTGTACTTCCCCTAATTATTTTACCGAAACTTTTTATGGTGCGCTGTGTAGGCTAAGGACGAGGCTTTCAGACAGTGGTACGCTTGTTCGAATGTAGCCAACAACAGGGAAATAATAGAGACAAAAAGGGAATTTTTCCTAGATTTCCTTCTAAAATCGGAAATTAAAATTTTCTGTAGCTGACAACAGTGCTAGCAAACACACACAAACTATCTTAAAAGAAGCTTTGGTATCCCTATAATATACTCTACAAGTATTGTGACGATATCTAATAAAGTAAGCAGATCATTAAAAAATATTTCAGTCTACCTAAAAAAATCGCAGTTCTTTTTCCACTTAGAGAACAAGGTCTACTGTAAACTTCAACTGTACTTCCCCTAACTATCCTATTGAAACTTTCTATAGTGCGTTGTGAAGGGCAAAGACAAGACTTTCAGATACTGGTACTTTTGTTCCTATGTAGTCAACAAGTGGGATATAATAGACAAAACATGTAATTTTCCCCTAACATGTTGAATGAAAATTTTCCGTAGCTGGCAACACTGCTACCAGGCAGACAAAAACTACCTTAAAATAAACACTGGTACATTACTAATATATCCTACAAGTATCATGGCGATATTTAAGAAACAATGCTTTTAATTACCAAAAATATATTTCGATAAACAGAAAAGTAGGGGAAAATCGAGTTAGAACCTAAATCCGAATTTTTCGTGCGTCCCCTAATTACCCCACTGTAACGATATGTACCCGAGTTTGTTCAGTAAGGACCTATGTTCGACTGGCGTAAGTTGACTTGCATTCGGACGTATAGGTACGGTTTATAACAAAAATTTCGAATTTCTTGCCCAAATTTAAGGAGATTTTAATTTCCGTAGTTGGCAACACTGCGCGCAAGCCCGTCCAATTGATGTCGACAATTAGGTATCCATCCGACGTATCTAGCTGACAAGTCTTAAGGAGGTCTCCCTACAACGAATGAAGCTACAGGGGAAAAGTAATAAAGAAAATTCGAAAATTCTCGAATTTTTGACTGGGGTGAACTTTGAGAAGGAAATTCGACACACAGAAGAAAAATAAACTAAAATGATAAACTATGGACCAACCATATTTGGCAAAAAATATATACCGATATCTTAATTAATGACCATACAGGAGAGGATTAAAAAAGTGACACACCCGTATGTGCCACTTTGGCCACCTGGGTCCGAAAGAGTTACGAGTGTACATTTAATTACATTTTTTGACTACTAACTTGTGTTGTTGTAGTAATTATAGTTTTGACTAATAATAATATCGTTGTTGTAAACAACCACAATCTCTCCTTTTTACATCTTAGTTCCAATACTGATGCTGAGAAATGCAGGGTGTTTCAAAATGAATATCGGGGAACTAAGTCTTCGTAGTACTTATTACATTTTACGCACAATTATAAACAATACATCAAATAAAAGAACACCTCAAACAGTTTTTGCTTCAAGTGTTCGATGTGAGCTTCATTCGTCACATGGCACACATTGAGTCAATAGGTGAGAAAGGCCCATAAACTTTCCGCCATATGGCACAAAACATTCAATTCACACAGACGGTTACACTGTAACTATAGATTCAGTCTTCGCAAAATTAAAACACACAAAGCTTTCTGGTCTCTAGTCTCCATCTTTGCTACTTGCTCTTTCTAACGGCAGACAGAGGAAACAATGCATGGCATGCGTGTGTACAAAACTGTTTGAGTTGTTCTTTCATTTGATAATACTTATAATTGTAAGTTAATTGTAATAGATACTACAAAGTTTCAAAACCCTAATATTTATTTTGAAACACCCTGCGTTACTTCAAATGATGTCATCCTATATTCATTTCTTGTATGTACACTCATGTCCAAAATTATTGTCGCATGTCTATAAATATGTTGTTGTAGGAAATTAATTTGATGACGAATCCGCCTGGTATTTCTTATAATGTTAGTACGTGTATAATCGGCAAAGACATGTATGTGGCAAATTTCATGTCAAAACAGCAGTAAATAAGAACAATAAAACGAAAATAAAACTTTCTTGTCCATTTAGCAACATTTTCTTTTACTCTTTCTCATTTTCGTATTTATAATTCTTTTTCTTTGAAATTTACCACAAATATACATTTTCCGATTATACACACAGCATCAGTAATAAAAGTATCTAAAAAATCATTATCAAATTATATTCTTACAGGAAGACAGTTATAGATATGCGACAATCATTTTGGACATGAGTGTACTCCCATGCGCAAAAAAAAATTGCGCGTATACTGTAACTCACGATTTTCCGCATTTATTCCTTTTTCCTTACGTTTATGGGTAAAATTGAGTTATTAGTATGTGGAGATAATAGAGAGCAATCCATCTAAGGAGATATTTCCAAAAAATATAATAAAATAATAAAAATATAAACAAAAAACAAAATTATGCTCGGTTTTGTGTATACTGGCAACGATGATTTCTAGGGATTTTTTCAGTAGCACAGCACGATTGCGGAGGGAATTCAGTAGGGGAGAATCCAGTTGGATCAAGGAACTGGATACTGGACTAAAATGTTGCATTTATTGGTTAAAACCTAGTGTGTAGATTGCCTGCCAAATATAAATTAGCTTCTGTAACTAAGATGTCGTACGAAAATATAGAATTAAACAGAAAAACTCTTATGTTAAGGTTCGAAGCGATACGCACCATGGTTATGAATATTATTTCTTAAGAAAAAAGAACAAACGCAACGTAGCTTCTGTGGTTAGGTGGATAGAGTGGCGGACTCGTAGTTATTTTATTATTTTGACACCACATCGAATCCCATCCTATCCCATCCCATTTTTTTTAACAAAACATTATTGGAAGTGTATAACTTTGATGTTAATAAGAACCGAAGCAGAATAATAAGGAAATAACTTATTGATAGTATCCTTTAATCGACGTATTTATTCAGTATTAGAATACGTGTACTATTGGAAACAGTTATTATTTTCAGTTTATGGTCTTGTATGTTACCTGCCCGTTCTTGAACAGCAGGCAACTCACTTCGGATTTGTGTGTCAAGAACAGGAAAAATAACATACGCGACCTTGACAGTCTTCCCAAGTTTACCCCTTGTTATATCGACATGACGTTACATCGAATGATGCTTGTTGTCGTGAAAAAAAGGAAGAAAGGAAAAAGCTGATGTCAAATTATCGTTTGTCTGTGTGTGTGTGTGTGCTTGTGTTTTTTTTCTTTTTAGAGTATTGACTTTCTCCCCCTCTCTCTTTTTTTCAAATCCACAATTGCAAGAAATTATGACCGACCTTTGTGGGTTTATTGGGAATAGGACGATTTATTTTGGATTGCTAACAGACGACATTTTTTTAACCATTTGCTTTAAACTTTGGCTTTGTGGCTCTTAGCACCCACGAAAGGTCATTATAAACTATATAAGCAGTTCCCGTTTTCACCGGCCGCTGAAAAGATATTGGGGAAGAGAAAAGTGCTTGCCGTAAAGATAATGAATAAAAAAAACAAATTAAAACAAATAATTTGTAAATCTTTATAATACACTGTAAAGTTACGAGCGATTACGGCTAAGAATTTAACGTGAGATTAACATTACGAGTATTATGTATTATGATTAAACAAATAATATACAATAAGTAAACTACAAGCAAATTATATATTTAACAACCTGTGCTTAAAAACAATTACTTTATTTTTAATTTTTATTTTTTTTAAAATTATTTACTTTGATTAGATGGCCTTTTTGATTTATAGGAATGATTTTTAAAAAATTTTATTTATAATTTGCGCTAGCGGCAACGAATGAGAGTAGGGGATAATTTATATAACACTTGCGTTTTATTATGCACTGCACAAGGAGAGTGGGGATTATGTCAGCCGCAGTTTTTACTTCTGGGCTTTTTTTTTTTTTTTTTTTTTTTTTTTTTACAGAAATTTGGTTTTCTGTAAAAGTCAAAAACTAATTTGAGTGTTATGCTTATATTTACTAAATTCTAACGACGACAAAAACACGATTTCAAAATGCAATCATAGTCTGTGTAAGGAATGTTTTCGTTGAACGAAGCTAAATTATACAAATCTATGTATGCGGAATACGAATATTTCCAAAAAATAGCATGAATATGAACGATAATCATACCATATTTCTACATTATATAGTAGCGTGAAAAACTGATATTAAAATGATATAACAAACAGGCATAAGCTTTTTTTTTCTAGCACGGCAACACATTAAACTTAACTCATTAAATTTTGGGAATTACAAATTATCACCTTACGTGTCGTTGTATTCCTATTCGTTTTCACGTTCGAGCGACGAAAGAAGAAATTGTAGTAATAGTGATAAAAATCGAATTCGAGATTTCAATGAATTCAAGTTTCACGCCCCCACATATCGAAAAAGTAATTTTGATGTCTGTCCATCTGTTCGTCTGTCGGTTCGTCACGCTTTTTCATGTATTCAAATAGAGGCCATACTGTTCGACGTATCTGGACCGAATTCTAGACATGAAGTTTTTATAACACTTTAAAAAAAAACTAACTAACTATATGGCCTATGGAACCCGGAGGTTCAATGCCGCGTTCACAAAAGCTCTCCACTGACTTCTATTCTTAGCTAACTGCATCCAGTTTCTACTTTGTATTCCAATCTCTGCGAGATCCATCTTAATATTGTCCTCCCATCTGCGCCTAGGTCTTCCTAATGGTCGTTTTCCGATTGGTCTTCCAGTCAGGACTTTGAAAGCATTTCTACTTTCTTCCATTCTAGCTACATGACCCGCCCACCTAAGCCTCCTAGACTTGACGACCCTAACAATGTTGGGTAGATCATATAAATTGTGTAGTTCCTCGTTATGAAGTTTCCGCCATTCCCCATTCCCGTTCCTCTTGGGTCCGAATATTCGTCTCAGGATCTTGTTCTCAAATACTTTCAGTCTATGTTCTTCCCTCAGAGTAAGTGACCATGTTTCGCAGCCATACAAAACAACAGGCATAATAATCGTTTTGTATATTTTAAGCTTCAAATTCCTCGACAGAATTCGCGACAACAAGAGATTTTGAACCGAATAGTAACACGAATTCCCTGCTTTGAGTCGACATTTAATTTCTTCGTGAATATGATTTTCCTCTGTTAATATTGATCCTAGATATTTGAAACTATCCACTTTACCAAAAGTATTATTTAATATTTTAACGCATCCATAATTTGCTGTATTCCGGTCCCGACGCACTTCCATGTATTTAGTTTTCTCTGCATTTACTTCTAAACCCATGTCCCTGCGAGAGTTTAATAAGATCTCTGCATTTCTTTCTATTGTTCTCCTATCATCCCCTATTAAATTTACATCATCAGCATATGCCATAACCTGGTCAATACCGTTCAACTGTAGGCCCTGGTTGCTATCTTTGATTTTCCTTATAGCGTATTCCAGAACGAAGTTAAATAATAATGGCGACAACGCATCTCCTTGTTTCAGGCCATTTTCAACGTGAAAGCTCGTGGACAAAAATTTTCCTACCCGGACTTTACTTTGGGATTCATTTAAACATATCTTAATTAATCTAATTAGCTTTCTCGGTCTTCGAAGTTCTGTAAGAGCGTTGTATAATGTTTCTCTCCTAACCGAGTAGTACGCCTTTCTAAAATCAATAAATAATTGATGTACCGGGGTATTGTATTCCCACTTTTTCCGAGTATTTGGCAAATGGTAAATATTTGGTTGATAGTTGATCGATTTCGTCTAAATCCGCACTGATAATCTCCAATAATTTCATCAGCGTATGGGGTCAGTCTTGCTAACAGAATATTTGAAAGGATTTTATAGGATGTTGATAGAAGAGAAATGCCTCGATAATTATTACAGTCAGTTTTGTCGCCTTTCTAGTAAATTGGAACAATGATTGATTCTTTCCACTCTTGTGGCAATTCTTCCTTGTTCCATATAAGGAGAATGAGTTTGTGTATCTTGTTCCACAATTTTTCGCCTCCAGCTAAAATTAACTCAGCCGGAATTTCATCTACACCCGGAGATTTGTGTTTATAACACTATCGTTTCGAATTCTATATCCTCCGACACCTAAAAATAAGGGTAGTTTACTGAACGATGAAAATTTAAAATCATTAAATTGTCTCAAAAACGGCTGTAAAGATTTTGTTTGTATTTTTACAAATATAGTATGAATCATTGCTCTGAAAAAATACGTAAGGTGTAATTTACTGTATGGGATGCATTTTTTTGAACAATTTTCTCAATCACATTTTATAAATAAATGTATCATTAATAACCTGACAATATGAGACAACTCGTTCGTCCTGTAAACATTCAGAAGAGGTAGTTTAGCCCATAGATGGTCATTTTACTTCGACCTCACTCACCCTCGCCCTCGCAGTAGCAGTTGGCCCTCGCCCTCGTTCACCCTCGCCCTCGCCGTCGAAGCTTGTCCTCGCCCTCGCGGCCAAAACTTGTCCTCGCCCTCGCGCACCCTCACCCTCGCGATCGAAGCTTGTCCTCGTCCTCGCGCACCCTCGCCTTCGTACTCAAAACTTGTCCTCGCCCTCGCGCACCTTCGCCCTCATATCATTGAGGGCGAGGGTAATTGAGGGTGAGGAGGCCTCGAGAGGGCCTCCTTCGTGAGGATCAGAGCATCAATTATTCAACCTATTTGTTGAATTATTTCCTTATCGTCAGTGGCGGAACCAGGGGGGGTTATGGGGCGATCGCTCCCCCCCAGAAGAGGAAATTTCTTTATTTTATATATACAAATAAAACGCATCCCAGAGTTTGGAGCTCTTAAAAGTAGCTCTAAGTAGCAGTATTACAACCCACCACCCCCACCAGAAGTCTGTCCTGGATCCGCCTTTGCTTAACATACGTCCTAAAGAAAGGAAACTAAACATATCGTATAACTTACTGTGAAACACCTAAAATGGAACAACTGTTACAATGGAGATCTCGGTCGATAGTGACGTTTACATCATTTATCAACAGTATTCAATGCCTTTACTTCAAAATGTTCCTTGAACTACGATGCAAGCATAAGTATTCAGCCACACAAGGGCGGCTCTCATGAGGGTGAGGGTGAAATTAAGGTTTGATGAGTGGCGGTAGAGTGACTGCCGCGGACTATCTGTCAGAATTTGACAGTCAACACGTTGGCCATTCCTGATGTATGTAGCGTAACTGAGGAATTTGAACAAATTCAAAGGGAAAGGTCTAAAGAGCTTAATTTTGAAACTCCGGCAGCAAACAAATAAAATACTTCAGAACACTATTGTTGAATTATCACTCGGAAAAAATACCCACTCTAACCTATAACATGAATGACTTAATTGATTTGAATGTGAATCTAAGTTAATTGGTATTTTAAAATATAAACTGAAATGTGTCAATGTGCTTGTAAGATTAATTTCGATGCTCAAATATTGTTAATATTCACCACTAATAGAGATACATTTGTCCTACCTTAACAATGTTAAAATTTTTATTTTTATTTTTTTTTTCAATAATTGCCATAAATATGAAACTTTGTCTTAAGAAACTACCCTAGGGGCCAATTTGTGCACTTTATCACTTTGGTCTTGGTTCATTTTTGGCAGCTATCATTGTTGGAAAGTTTATTTTCAGTAATTCCCACAATTATGAAATGATATCTTTCAAACGTTGTCTCAAGGATTCCTTACACTACAAATACGTAAAGGCAAATGAAAAATGAAATCTTTAGTTTAAGATCCCACGATTATGCAAGCTAAATGCTAAAGGAGACAGAAGTGAATGATGAAAGAAATAGTTGAATGAGAATGTGGTAAGAAACTGGAGAATCCCCAGAAAACCCACGAACACGATATCCTCCACCACGAACTTACTTGGACGGGAACCGAACATGCGACCCTTCGAACAAAGGTAATTTCTCTATCGCTGAGCCACCGTTCCTCCCTAAATGGCACGCTCAGAGCTTAGCGCCTCCAGGGGCCTTGGAAAGATTATCGAGCCTAAAATGATTTAGCACTGACTTCTATAAATCCACCAATTCAACAATTAATAATGTCGTGCAAACTTTAATACGTGCAAACTTTAAGATTGTAGTAATGAAAGAAAAGATGAAATCTTTAGTTTAGTGCCCCAGAGTTATGTAACTGCTAAAGGAGATGGATGAAATTGCAAGTGAATGATGATGAAAGAAATGGTGGAACGGGAAAGTAAGAGAACAAACCTTTATTTTCTTTAGCACAAATAATTAAATGTGTAGATTAATTGATTTCCAGAAATTTCATTATAATTAGCAATTAAAAACTGAAAGGGCGATCACAAACCTTTCTTGCCCAGGACCTCGCAACAATTTGTTACACGCTGCCATACGTCATTAAAACAGGAGTAGAGTGACTGAATTATTTTGCTCTGTGGTTGAAAAGTAATAATGCAAAACAGACAATTATTGACTTGAAGAGATAGGATAGTTTAAAAATTCTGACTGGGGAATAAAATCTTCATTTTTACGTCCTGCGATTATCGCAGTCTTGTAGCCAACCTGGAACGAAAGAGATTCAGCCCACTGAAGATTCTTTGCGAATATCATTTCAATGTGAATTTCGAACAAAGATCTAAGCTTACCTTCATGCTTACGTTACGTCAAACAACTAACATATAAGGTGGAAATTATTCAACTTTTTTCATAAGATGTAATCCAGCTGACTAATTAAAATTTTATAAGCTTTATATGTTATATGTAGATTGATTAAATGTTGCACCTGATAATATGTAGTCGTTACTTCTTGTTACATAGTATTAGCGTGTGTAATGGTTGTATGGGGGAGAGGAGTATTTAAACGCTAATATTCTAAAGTGAAATATTTACATAAAAACTAGGATAATTAAACATTTTCAATAATTCCCTCTTAGACTTCGACTCTGGTTATAGGTCGATTACCGGTGATTACTGAAAGTTAATGATATTGAAATATACAAAGGAAGTTAGTATAGTGTCTAGCAAGCATGTCTGCTTTGCAACAAGTCTCAGGTTCGATTCCCTTGAGTGAAGTTTGAACGCATTATGGTGGTTCGGATCCTACCATAAACTATAGATTCACGTGCCATTTAGCATCGGCATCGGTGATGAATTATAAAGGGACATTAACTCTAATACGTCAGAATACAGACAGATCGACTGATTCCCAGATATTCATAAGTAAAACTTATATTTTTCAAAACAACAAATTACGTTAGTAGAGTGCTATTTTTTTTCTAAATATAGATCATGAATGGTTTGAAATTATGTTTATTCTGTTGTGTGAGAACGTTTCTCTATAGTTAGAATTGAGGATATCTTCGAAAGTTCCCCTTCGGGAGGATGAACACTAAGAATCATGAAATTATAGGTGTAAACCTGAATGCAGTTTTACCCACTTATCTCAATAGTAATCTATGTAAATGTAAGGTCACTTGATAGGTCCAAATGTAAGGTCACTTGACCAAAGGCTTAGATAATGTCCCCACAACCTCCACGATGCGGGGCCACCAACTCCAGGGATGTGAAATATATAGAAAATGTTTAGAAAGTAGAGGCGAATAACTAGGGGCTGCAGCGGGCAGGGGCTGTGTTGCAATAATAGACTATCAAAAACTTCCTGCTCAAGTCCTAAAATTTCACACGGCGTACACCATAGTCTTAAAATTTTCACATAGTATACGCTAGTCTTAAAAATTTCACAGGTTATATATGCTAGTTTTGAATATAGTACTACACGCCTTGACGCAGAAAGTATGCGCAAACGACTAAGATTGAGCAATACACCTTCGTATACTCTCGACTACACCCCTGAATATATGCTTTTATTTTCTTAGTTTGCTTACATACGTGTGACGAAAATCTGGGAGGAACGCGACCACCCAAGCCCCTCGTTACGACGCCCATGATTAGATGAACCATAGCCGAATGCTTCAGGTAGTTTTGCTTCTTTATTTCTAAGTTTTCCTATGCTTTGCTGACTAAATATCAGTTGTCAGGGAGCTTTAAAACTTGCAATATAGAACCAAATCATTCTATTTTAATATCCTATTTAGCGAAAAAAAAATAATAATAAAAACGTCGATAATGAAGGGTAACAGATCACAGAAAGAAGCCTACTGGACGCCCAAAATAGTCTCCTTTTTCAAGACTGTGCGCTGCATATTCTTACACTATATTAAAAACGCTTTCAAAGATATAAATCTTAAAAAAAAAACATAAAAAAAATAAATAAAATAAAATAAAAAAATAAATCTTTAGTTTAACATCCAACGGTTATGCCATCGATGGCTAAAGTAGACTGATGGAATTGCAAATGAATGATGATGAAAGAATAGGTGGAATGAGAAAACGGGAGGAAACGGGAAAATCCCGAGAAAACCCAAGTATACGCTATCGTCCTCCTCGAACTCACTTGGCCTGGGATCGAACGAGTGACCCCTGAAACCAGAGATTGGCTGTAGCACTGAGCCAACGTGCTCCCGTCCAATAATACCAATCGTGTTAATAGTTTAATTGCAATACATATTTCCGTCTTTAGTTTTCAGTATTGACTTAATAGTTTTGTAACTGGGTACTTGGGAAACGGATAGGATTTCAATTAAAAACAGTTTGTGGGCTGGCCTAGATAGTTGTGATCTACACTTAACGTAATTATCTTAGAATGAGATTTTATTTACAAAATTGACAATTCAATTAAACCATTAACAGTTGTGATTTATAAGATAATCCTAATTTAAGATCAATTAAAATTATTGATCAACTAATAACTGACTTTGATGAAGTGGATTACACTAAGTGTTATCAATTTACGGTGTCTACATTTAATTCATTTAAAAAGTTCGTTATTGAATTCTTCGCCCTCGCGCCTTCGCTTTTCCTCGCCCTCGCGCACCCTCACCCTCGCCATCGAAGCTTGTCCTCGCCCTCGCGCACCCTCACCCTCGCTGCCGAAACTTGTCCTCGCCCTCGCGCACCCTCACCCTATTCGTCGAAGATTTTCCTCGCCCTCGCGCACCTTTACCCTCGCCATCGAAGCTTGTCCTCGCCCTCGCGCACCCTCACCCTCGCCCTCGCGCACCCTCACCCTCGCCCTCGAAGCTTGTCCTCGCCCTCGCACACCCTCACCCTCGCTGCCGAAACTTGTCCTCGCCCTCGCGCACCCTCACCCTCTTCGTCGAAGCTTTTCCTCGCCCTCGCGCACCCTCACCCTCGCCATCGAAGCTTGTCCTCGCCCTCGCGGCCAAAACTTGTCCTCGCCCTCGCGCTCCCTCACCCTCGCGTCACTGTGGGCGAGGGAACTTGAGGGTGAGGATGCCCTCGAGAGGGCCACCCTCGCGAGGGTGAACACCTCTGGTTTAGCCTACTCTTCGACGATTTTCCCATTAACGCCTGACTCAATTTTGTTCATATTTCATAAATAAATGTTGCATAAATAACCTAACGATATGGTATAATTCCATCATCCTAAAAAGCTAGAAGTGGTATATTACTTTTCGGAACAAGTTTTACCCTACGATTTTGTCGATAATTACTCTGGCAATTTTGTTCGTATTTCATAAATAGCATAACTCGTTTGTCCTGAAAAGATATACAAGGGATATTTTATTCTTGTGGATGACTTTTTTAACGATTTTCTCAGAAAGTACTCAGACGCTTTTGCTCATAGTTCACATACAATTATCTCCTTAATAATTCTAATGTATGGCATAAGTTATTTCTAACAGAAATATGACGAATGGGTACTTTACTTTTAGACGTAAGTTGCTTCGAACAAAGTTTTCTAAAACACATTATTTTATTCGCATTTCCCAAATAAATGTTTCAGTAATAGCTGCAGCCTAACACGAGTAGTTTAAGAAATTCGAGCGAGAAAATTCAGTGCGTTTCATCCGTACCCAAGACCCGGGTTCGATTCCCGGCGGGAGCTCATGTGGTTCAGATTCCACGTTAATCAGTAGGTCCACGTCTCATATAGCCTCGCTGCTGAAAGGGACGCTAAACTAAAATCAACTCAACTCATCCGTACCCATTCTTAAATATATTTTTAAATGTTACACCTAATCACAATTTTCCTAACAAAATCGAAACTTCTTTTTAAATGTGCCTTGCTGTGGCCAAATGGTTCAAGTGCATTGGTTCTGGATTTGATTCCCGGTGAGAGCTAGTGTATTTTTATCCAACGTTAAGGAATAGGTGCAAAGAGAAAAGTGTTTAAACAAGTCTAACCAAGCTAATGAATAATACAAAGAAATAATACAATATTACGAAATTATAGAAGAAACGTTGTTAATATTAGATATTTGCGTGTAAAAGGCCAACCCATGACTGTCAACTCCAAAGGTAAGAAAGTGAAACATCCAATACCAGGTTAATCAGTGGTCTCTAGTTAAAGCTATCCTACTAGGAAGTGATTGAGATACCAGAAAATATTGTAATCGCTGGGAGACATGTTAGGAGAATACATTGGGTGAGAGAGTTTAATACTGGAACTCATGAATAGTCTCTGCACCTTCGTTAAGTATTGAAGTGCGTAGGTCTATATAGGTTTGCATTGAAATGAGCATTAATACACAACATCTGTTGAACATTACGGGGGGCTTGCGGACAGGTTTGCAGTACATTTTACGGGGTTCGATATTGTAACGATCCTAGTAAACTCCTCAGCCTTTCCGCACTGTACTCTATAAGTTAAATTCGTGCTTAATTAATACTATGTGTTTAAATTTAACACTGTTAACCGTTAATACCTGTGCACAACGGGCAACAATCCGCCAGTAATTCTTTATTTTTGCCCTTTGTTTTAGCACCATAAATGTCTTTGTTCATAAATTTCTTTGTCTATGGTTTTGCATATACGTAGCGTGGACATTAAATTTTGACTTCTACGCCATATGCTTCTAATTACAAACACACCTATAGAACGAACACAACAAACTTGGAATATATAGTTTATGTATGGAAAATCATACACGAGGCGCTGCACTTGAGAGCAGTGTGCATACATATGGCAGTCAATTTCCTAAGAAATTTATAATAATAATAATAATAATAATAATAATAATAATAATAATAAAAAACAGAAAACGAAACAGTTATTTACATAATGTATTTATTTAAGCATGGAAGTGCAATAGACTTAAGTTATTTCTCTCTCTCTCTTTGAAGGCAACAACCTTTAGGGTGCCAAGACGTAGAAAAGGACTTGTGGCACTCATGACTATAGAGTGGTGTGTGTTTGGCACATCGGGTTCCTTCGTTGTTAGCCCCAGCTTTCTAGACCGGATGCAGTTATTCCCGGTAGAAAATACAAGAAAATATACCTTTCTATTACTATTAAAGTAAATAATTACACTCATTCCCTCAACGTGATACTTGTTTGTTTAACTGTATACAGACAGCTGATCCATGGGAGAATCGTTGATAATAATTAAAGACCGGATGTTAGGCAAAATGCCTATTCTTTATTATTAAAGATATGATCAAAAATAACGTTTTAAAGTTTATATGGGGGTTTATACTTTCGATTTAAGCCAATTTTATTTTGCCTATTTTGCCTATTTGGACCTTTAGTGCCTAATATTGCCTATTCTATGCATTTTCTTCAAAATAAGCCTTCATTGGGAAAATATATAATTTATATAACATAAATAATACACACATATTAAGTGTTTGTAAACACAAGCACGTGGTACGTTACGATATACCGGGTGAGGCATTTAAAACTGTTTTTTTGAATATCTGGAAAACTACAAATCGGATTTTAAAAAAGTTGTAATAAAAGTTGTTCGTCTCGAAGGGGGACATCCAATGATACCACACTCGACCCCCTGCCCCCACCCCCCGGGGGCGGGAGGGGGGGCAACTTTGAAATCTTAAATAGGAACCCCCATTTTTTATTCCATATTCTGATTCCCCGTGAAAAAATACGTAACTTTTGTATTGAACATTTTTTTCGTTGCGTGATAGATGGCGCTGTAATCGACAAAAATCAAAATGGCTCACAAACATTTAAAAAATGAGGCATTTAAAACTGTTTTTTGAATATCTGGAAAACTACAAATCGGATTTTACAAAAGTTGTAATAAAGGTTGTTCGTCTCGAAGGGGGACATCCAATTATACCACACTCGACCCCCTGCCCCCACCCCCTGGGGGCTGGAGGGGGGCAACTTTGAAATCTTAAATAGGAACCCCCATTTTTTATTCCATATTCTGATTCCCCGTGAAAAAATACGTAACTTTTGTATTGAACATTTTTTCGTTGCGTGATAGATGGCGCTGTAATCGACAAAAATCAAAATGGCTCACACACATTTGAAAAATGAGGCATTTAAAACTGTTTTTTTGAATATCTGGAAAACTACAAATCGGATTTTAAAAAAGTTGTAATAAAAGTTGTTCGTCTCGAAGGGGGACATCCAATGATACCACACTCGACCCCCTGCCCCCACCCCCCGGGGCGGGAGGGGGGGCAACTTTGAAATCTTAAATAGGAACCCCCATTTTTTA